>NC_057800.1:69315113-69637350 GCF_018294505.1 Triticum aestivum
AGTACTCGCCTAAGTTTCAAAAATCCTACCAAGTGATGAGCAAACCTCACACTCGGAGGCTTAGCTGCAGTCCAGTAGTCGCCTAAGTTTCAAAAATCCTACCGAGTGATGAGCAAACCTCACACTCGGAGGCTTAGCTGCAGTCCAGTACTCGCCTAAGTTTCAAAAATCCTATCGAGTGATGAGAAAACCTCACACTTGGGGGCTTAGCTGCAGTACAGTACTCGCCTACGTTTCAAAAATCCTACCGAGTGATGAGCAAACCTCACACTCGGAGGCTTAGCTATAGTCCAGTACTCGCCTAAGTTCCAACCATCCCTATCTGCAAGGATGACGAGGTGCAGGTCGGCTGCAATCCTCTCACAGAGCTGCGCTACAAGTACAATGTCCGCTTCATCCCTATCCGCAAGGATGACGAGGTGCAGGTCGACTGCAATCCTCTCACGGAGCTACACTACAAGTACAATGTACGCTCCATCCCTATCCGCAAGGATGACGAGGTGCAGATCGACAGCAATCCCCTCACGGAGCTACGCTACAAGTACAATATCCGCTCCATCCCTATCTGCAAGGATGACGAGGTGCAGGTCGACCACAACCCTCTCCTCGGAGCTGCGCCACAAATACAATGTGCACTCCATCCTTATCCGCAAGGACGGCGAGGTGCAGGTCGACTGAGATATCCCCTTCAGAGTTGCATTTCGAAGGAGAGTCCGAGTGAAGAACAAGTTCTACTCGAAGATGAACACAAGCATATGCAGGAGAAAAACCAAGATCGGGTAAAATCTCAAGAGCTTCAGAACAAAGATAAAAGTACTCGGGCATCAGACCCGAAGGATTTTAACAGTTACAGAAACCACTCGGCATTCCGAGGCAAATTTAAGGCAAGTTTAAATCTCAAGTTTGTTCATTCGGCAGGAGGAGGGCTTGCAGGCTCGACGAATTCGTCCAAGTCAATTACATCAGCAATCTGAGTGGCAGCAGCGATGAAAGTCTCCATGAAGGACTGGAAGTCATGCCTTTTGGTGTTGGCGACCTTGATCGCCGCCAGCTTATCTTCGCGGGCTTCCTTGTAGTGGACTCTTACAAGTGAGAGAGCCACGTTAGCACCACATCGGGCAGAGGACTTCTTCCATTCTTGCACCCGACCAGAGACCTCATTGAGTCAAGCCATCAGAGACTCGAGATCATTTTGAAGGGTTGCCCTTGGCCGGAGCGATGAGTCGATGCGCGAAACTGCCACCTTCAGACGTCCAAGATAAATTGTAACATTGGCGATGCGGGATTCCAGTCGAAGCACATTCATGGCAGTCTTGTCGCCGACTGGAGAAATGATAGGGTCCAAACCCGTATCGATCCGTCCAGTCTCTTCTTCAAAGTTTTGGCAGAATTCTGCAGTCAAGGAGTTAGTGAGTCGACTGGACAGGACTAACTTACAAACAGTAAAGCAGTCGGATTAGAAGGAGTACCTTCGAGCATAAGAAAGAGCTTCTTGGCGAGGGTTCCCAGATAAGCTTCCAAGTCATTTCTCTTACGAGCCATGTCTTCCAGCTTCTCGTTCAGAGCCACCTTATCCTTCTTTAGACGAGTTGCTTCTCGGTTGGATTCAGTGAGAGAGGACTTCAGCTTGCTTACTTCCTCTTCCAGCGCTCCGACTGAAGCCAGCTTCTTGTCAGCAAGGGTTGTCTTCTCTTGAGCCTCCTTCTGCGCAGCTACAAGGTCCAAGTCCTTCTTTTCCAGAGCCAACCTCATTTTCTCTGCAAAATAAGCAGTTAGATCAAACAAAAGATCGAAGGAATAATTTAAAGGACGATCGACATGAGCAGCCGACAGGCAGTTACCTTCCATACTAGCAACTTCATCTTGAGCCTTCTTCAAATTTTGTCGGGCCAGCTCCAGGTCAAGATTGATTTGCCTCTGCTTCTCCTCAAATTCGGCGAACTTGGAAATGAGAGTACAAGATTTCTACAGAGAATAAAAGACATATCAATCGACAAGATCAGAGATTATTTACTTCCGAGTGAATAAAACTTCAAAGTTTACTCAGACCCCAACCGACTGCCAGCAGTCGATTGCGGCCTCGGTGACTACACCCAGTGGGTGCACTTGGCGTGCCCCCACTGATTCAGTTTCCACTCGGCCGGTCCGCCCAAGTCAAGTAAAAGAAGAAGAAGAAGTACTCAGACCCCGGCCGACTGCCAGCAGTCAACCGCGATCTCAGGGACTATACCCAGTGGGTGCCCTTGGCGTGCCCCCACTGGTTCAGTTCCCACTCGGCCGGCCGGCCCAGACCGAGTGGAAGAAAGGAAAGAGAAAGAAGTGCTCAGACCCCAGCCGACTGCCAGCTGTCGACTGCGGTCTCGGGGACTACACCCAGTGGGTGCATTTGTCGTGCCCCCACTGGTTCAGATCCCACTCGAAGACCGAGTGGAAGAATGCAAATACTAAAGACAACAAAACACCCAGTGGGTGTACAGATTCGAAGCAGACAACAAGAGATTGTTTGAAGGGAAATATTCAGGTAGCATATCCTAATAGAACAAGTTCAGTCAGAAGTCAATTTACCTGGACATTGGCTCGAAGAGCCGCATTGGCATCATAAGCAGCCTGGCTATTGTCATGAACCACCTTCATCCGCTCCATCATTATGCAGCCTGACGGATAGCCTCCGCAGCGGCGTCCGACTGGCTTTCCGGAACATGATAGGTGGTGAAGAAGGGGACAGACGGTCCAAGCGCAATAGCTTGGAGCTCTGAGGCATGAGGTTGGATGGCCGAAGAAAACAATGGTACAGTCGATGGTGTGAGGTGTTCACTCGACACTGGGACAACAAAAGTTACAGAGGCTCTACCTGCATCTTCGGGCTGTTGGACTGTTGGTTCTGTCGCCAGTTCCGACTAGGATACCTTGCCAGCTGCCGCTTTCTTGCTCCTTCTAAGCCTCGGTATCACGTCTTCATCGTCATCCGGAAGCTCGATAACATTGGGCGTGTGTCGGTGTCAAAACCGGCGGATCTCGGGTAGGGGGTCCCGAACTGTGCGTCTAGGCCGGATGGTAATAGGAGGCAGGGGACACGATGTTTTACCCAGGTTCGGGCCCTCTTGATGGAGGTAAAACCCTACGTCCTGCTTGATTGATATTGATGATATGGGTAGTACAAGAGTAGATCTACCACGAGATCAGAGAGGCTAAACCCTAGAAGCTAGCCTATGGTATGATTGTATGTTATGGTTGTTGTCCTACGGACTAAAACCCTTCGGTTTATATAGACACCGGAGAGGGTTAGGGTTACACAAGGTCGGTTACAAAGGAGGAGATATCCATATCCGTATTGCCTAGCTTGCCTTCCACGCCAAGTAGAGTCCCATCCGGACACGAGACGAAGTCTTCAATCTTGTATCTTCATAGTCTAATAGTCCGGCCAATGGATATAGTCCGGCTATCTGGAGACCCCAAAATCCAGGACTCCCTCAGTAGCCCCCGAACCAGGCTTCAATGACGATGAGTCCGGCGCGCAGTATTGTCTTCTGCATTGCAAGGCAGGTTCCTCTCCAAATCCTGTGTACCTGTCGAAATAGTGTCCAGTTTCTTGTGAATGTTGCACTCCTTGGCTTTCACACCCAATAATGGCCACTTTCCACGTGTCGAGCGAATGTGAAGAGCCAGGGTGTTTTCACATTTACCCCCCTAGCTGTGTGAATGAGCCGCCTATTAAAAAGACGAGGATTCAGATCCAAATCACACCATCCTCCCTTGACGAGCCTTCATCGGAGCGCGCCCGACAGAGATCCATTCCATCATGGCCGGTCGATGCAGCTCCTCCTCTCGCTCCCCTAGTTCCAAGCCTGGAGATTAGGAGAGATGTTCCGTCCCGCACAGCAAATTAG
Organism: Triticum aestivum; assembly: GCF_018294505.1. Classification (NCBI taxonomy): domain Eukaryota; kingdom Viridiplantae; phylum Streptophyta; class Magnoliopsida; order Poales; family Poaceae; genus Triticum; species Triticum aestivum. Next base: position 69,319,001 of record NC_057800.1, read on the forward strand.
TGATGCTTCAGACCAAGGGATTTCTTCCCCCAGCGTACTTGGTCCCGGTTCGAGCCGGGCTTGCTACCTATAATGGCGGAGAGCAAGCGGAGAGCCTTCCCAATCCCTCCAAGGGAGAGCGGGTATGCCTTATCCCTTATTTGGTAAGAGGGATCGGATTCCCAATTCATCCGTTTCTCCTGGGGCTCCTGGAGTTCTACGGCCTCCAGTTGCACAACCTTACGCCTGCCTCTATGCTGCATATCGCGGGATTCGTAGACCTTTGCGAGTTGTTTTTGGGCTGTGAGGCTCATTTCGCTCTGTGGAAAAAGTTGTTCTGCCTTGTGCCCCGTTCTCAGAAGGGGTCAATATATCAAGTGGGCGGAGCCGAAGTGTGGCGTGTTGCCGGGACCGGATACCTGTCCGGAACCCCAAAGAAGACGTCCGAAGACTGGCCTTCAGAATGGTTTTATATAGAAGACGTCCCCCTCCCGGATCCTATTCGGATCGGCCTTCCTGAGTTCCACAACGCCCCTTTGAAGAAGCGCCGGAGCTGGCATCGACGGAGCCCCCTGGAGGAAGATGACAGGGACGTTCTTTACCTGATGAGCCGGATAAGTTTTTTAGCTCGATCCGGATTGACCATGATCGAGGTCATGGCCATATGTATCATGCGGGGGGTGCAGCCGCTTCAGTATAGAGGCCACCCCATGTGGGATTTCAATTGGGAGGATGACGCCACCCGCTACGGCCGTAAAGGGCCGAGATCGGTTGCTGATCTAACAAAGATCTTATCCACTTTGTACAAGGGAGAAGAGGAGGAATTCCTTCGTGTCAACCTGTAGGGCGGATTTTCTATGTACAATCCTCCGAGCTGGGTAAGTGGAGACATTTTCTCGCCCATCCATTTCATATTTCCGCAGTCAAGTATTCAGTCTAGCGATTTCTACGCAGGAACTGCGCCTGGCTGTAAGGGAGATAAACAACCCTCCTCCACAACCCGAGGACCCTGGACGGTCCCTCGACCCGGCCTCCCAAGAGGATCCGGACATATCGGTGGAGCTGGTCGATGGGGTGTTTTACCAATCGAGCAATGATAATGCTTTGGTGGCCATTACGGCCGATTACCCTGGGCTAGTTCCAGCCTCACAGGTGACCGAGACAGAAGTCCCAACACTTCAAAAAGGGATCCGTCCTTGCGTGTTTTTGATCGCCGTATAATAGCCATGTTTTGCAGGGGAAGTCCTTGAGGCAGAAGGTCGAGCCTGCGGCGACTGGCCAACAAGGGGCCGCGAGGCCAGGCATGCTGAAAAGACCTGCAGTCCGGATTGAGACACCGGCGCAGCGGTACGGCGCGCCGTCTTTATTACAAGACATTATTCTCAGAGGATTATTAACGCCCGTGCCTTCTTTTCATGAAAAAGAGCGCTCGCCGGACTATACCCGAAGAGGCTACCAACCGCGCCTCCACAAGCCAGGCTCCAAGGCCAGATTCGGAGGCGGGGACTAATACGAGGCGTGCGCCGGGTGCTCCTCTGACAGAGGATGCGGATAAACTGTCCGCCACCAATTCCGAGGTGGAAAGTGCCATGAACCACATGCGTCGTCGGACTGTTCTTCGTGACGCTTGTTTCTCCCAAGAGGCATTGGAGGCCTTCAACTCGGGAGACGCGCACCTCCGTGCCGCTCAAAATGGTCTAGCCAGAGCCACGAAGCAGTATGTAAAAGACATACGGGTGAGAAAATTTAGTGATTATATATATCAGTAGCCCCTGAGACTTGAAACAGTTAGGATAACTGATTTAAGGATCATTTGTTATGCAGGTTCTTACAGAAAAGAATACTCAACTGTCCCAGGAGCTGGAAGAGTGCAAAGCCCAACTTCAGGCCGCACTAGCCGCAGCAGGGGAGCCCAAAGAGGCCCCCTCTGGTAACATATCCTTCAAATGATAAGTATCATATAGAATGTGGCGTGTATGCAGATCTGACGATAAAATTGCAGGTGACACTGGAGTAAATCCAGATAAGCAACAACTCCTACGCCAGCTGAAGGCCGGTGAGAACGTGCTTACAAGGGTGAGGCAGGAGAAAAATGATCTCCTAGATGCCAACACCAAGCTGGGCGTGGAACTACAAGATGTTCGTGCCCAACTATCGGACTCTGTTAAGGAAAATCGGCGGCTTCGACGCTGCATATTTAGTAAGTGCTTGAATGAACTTTGAAAAAGAGTTCGGCGAGGAAGCTGGCTGACAGAGTTATGTCTGTAGGTATGCTAACAGGTCGTCCTGCCGAGGAAATTCCCGGTTCAACGGTTGACCTTCTTCCCGAGCTCTCACAGCTACACGAACGAGTTCGGCAGGTGATGCAAGGCGTCGCCCAGGCCTTGTGGCCATCCGTCTCCATACCCGAAGGCCTTGGAGAGCTTGCAGAAAAGCTGAAGGGAGCACGGCGGCGCTTCCAATTATGGAAGATATCGGCCTGCCGTCAGGGCGCCAGGGAAGCCTGGGCAATGGTGAAGACATGGTACATGAAGGCTGACCCGAACCACATGGCCAAAGTTGGACCTGTGGGGCTTGATGGGAAGGAGATCCATGTGAGCTTAGTGTACGGCCAAGTAGAATTGGCCGCAAAGTATTCCCAACAGGACTATAGACTAGACAGCCTATTGGATGGTATTGAAGAGTAATTCAACCAGTCAAATTGACTATGTAATTTTAAAGTGACATGTATAATGCCTTCTAGCCGGATTGTAGATCGTTTGTCGTGGTGGACCTTTTTGCTTCAACCTCGGGACCCGACCGTCCGGAGTGTATCCGAATACCCTCTCGGTTATGTAAGAACTGGGGCATGCGTGGAGACCAGGCGTAGGGGTCATTAGTGCTTTATCAGACAAGTTCCCAACTAGTTATGTTATATTACATGGGTAGTAAGAAACGTCTTCCAGGGAGAATAGTTCCATTAAGGGTTCCTTTCCCTGGGTAAGCATGCCCTAAAGTGCATGTCCGGACTGCGATAAGAAGCGCAGGAAAATCCTCTGGGGGCAGATATGGATAATAAAAGTCATCTTTTGTTCACCGATCGAATATTCCCTTAAGTACGCTAGCTTTCGGCTTCATCCAGTCTGAGGTACACGTCCGGCTGACCCGGCGGTAACAATCGCAGAGGTGCTCCCCTTATGCCCTAGCCGAATTAACGGGAACGTAGGGCATAAATACAAGAGCCAGGCAACCCAGCTTGGCCAAAACTTAAGTCATATCGATGCATATAATGGTGAAAAAAGGTACATGCGGAAGTATAACACATGTGTTGGGCGTGAGGCCCAGGTAAATAACTTAAGCTTCTGTGAAAGAAGCCCCCAGGTATGAAGAGTGCGGCTAGCGCATCTGTAATGTACGAGTGAGGCACAAGGTTACCCTTGAAGGCCTAGAGAAATAAAAGAAAGAAAGGGAAACAAGACAGATGATGCATATGCAGAAAATGGACAAAGGGAGGGGACTAACATAGAGTCCGGTGCTAAGCGTAGAATCTTCGAAGCCTGGCCGCGTTCCATGGGTTCGGCTCGAGTCGACTAGTCGATGCATCCCGTAGTTGGTACGCTCCACTGGTTAGAACTTGGTCGATAATGAAGGGACCTTCCCATTTGGGCTCGAGCTTGTTCTTTTTCTTATCCGGCAGCCGTAGAACTAGTTCGCCAACATTATAAGTTTTGGCCCGTACTTCTCTGCTTTGGTATCTGCGAGCTTGTTGCTGGTAAAATGCGGAACGGGCTTTGGCTACGTCACGCTCTTCCTCCAAGGTGTCCAGACTGTCGTGCCAATCGAGCTCGGCTTCTCTTTCTTCGTACATGCACACTCGAGGTGAGTCATGAATTATGTCACAGGGCAGGACTGCCTCTGCGCCGTACACCATAAAAAACAGTGTATATATGGTACTACGATTCGGCGTGGTCCGCAGCCCCCAGAGTACGGAGTCGAGCTCCTCTACCCAGTGCGTGTCAGACTCCGTTAAGGAGCGCACTAATCTGGGTTTAATGCCACTCATTATAAGACCATTTGCTCGTTCGACTTGTCCGTTGGTTTGTGGGTGATAGACTGAAGCATAATCGAGCTTGATGCCCATTTTGCTGCACCAGAGTTTTACCTCGTCGACCGTGAAGTTTGTGCCGTTATCAGTGATGATGCTGTGGGGGACACCGTAACGGTGTACAACCCCGGATATGAAATCTATCACCGGTCCGGATTCGGCTGTTTTAACCGGTTTAGCCTCTATCCATTTGGTGAATTTGTCCACCATGACCAATAAGTATATTTTCTTGTGGGTTCCCCCTTTAAGGGGTCCAACCATGTCAAGCCCCCAGACCGCGAAGGGCCATGTAATGGGGATTGTTTGGAGGGCGGTGGGTGGCATGTGGCTTTGATTTGCAAAGAGCTGGCAGCCGGCGCAATGTTGGACCAAGTCATATGCATCTGCCGGGCCGTTGGCCAATAGAATCATGTACGGAAGGCCTTGCTTACAAGAGCCCGGGCTGCGGCGTGATGACCGCCGAGTCCGGCGTGAATTTCTGCCAAAAGGTTCCGCCCTTCCTCTTCGGAGATGCACCTTTGAAGGACTCCGGTAGCGCTTTTTTGTACAATTATCCCTCATGGACTCTGTAGGCCTTGGATCGCCGCACTATGCAGCGTGCCTCATTTTGGTCCTCCGGAAGTTCTTGTCTAGTTAGGTAGGCCAGGAATGGTTCTGTCCACGGGGCAATAATGGCCATTATTTCGTGGGCTGAATGTGTTATTTCGGTGGCGGGGCCTCCAATTGTGTTAGAGAGTTCGGTATCGGGTATTTTGGTCGGGTCTGGACTGTTGTTACCAGTGTCCCCTTCCCATGCTACGGATGGCTTGAAGAGCCTTTCCAAAAATATGTTGGGAGGGACCGCGTCGCGTTTTGCGCCGATGCGGGCGAGGATATCCGCCGCCTGATTGTTTTCCCGAGGCACATGGTGAAATTCGAGCCCCTCGAACCGAGCTGACATTTTTAGGACGACATTGCGATAAGCTGCCATTTTCAGATCCTTGGCATCGAAGTCTCCATTTATTTGGGATATTGCGAGGTTCGAATCCCCGCGCACCTCTAGGCGTTGAATGCCCATGGATACTGCCAGCCGGAGACCATGTAGAAGGGCCTCATATTCGGCTACGTTGTTGGAGTCCGTACACATTATCTGTAGTACGTATTGAACGGTATCTCCTATTGGGGACGTCAAAACGACGCCAGCCCCCAGACTAGCCAACATTTTGGAGCCGTCAAAGTGCATGATCCAGTTTGAATATGTGCCGTACTCTTTAGGGAGTTTGGCTTTCGTCCACTCAGCGACGAAGTCAGCGAAAACTTGCGACTTAATAGCTCGCCATGGCTTGTAAGTTATGTCGAACAGGAGGAGCTCAATGGCCCATTTGGCAATCCGGCCCGTCGCGTCGCGGTTGTTTATAATGTCGTTAAGTGGTACTTCCGAGGCTACCGTTATCGAACACTCTTGAAAGCAGTGTCGCAGCTTCCGGGATGCCATAAATACCGCGTATGCTATCTTTTGATAATGCGGGTACCGTGATTTGCATGGAGTAAGGAGAGTGGACACATAGTAAACCGGCTTTTGAAGGGGGAATTTGTGTCCGTCCACTTCTCGCTCGACGACGAGCACTGCGCTTACTACTTGATGAGTTGCCGCAATGTATAATAGCATTGGTTCACCAATGTTTGGCGCGGCCAGGACTGGGTTTGTTGCCAATATGGCTTTTATTTCGTTGAGTCCAGCCGTGGCGGCATCCGTCCACTCGAAGTGTTCGGTGCGCCGGAGGAGGCGATAAAGGGGTAATGCCTTTTCTCCCAAGCGGGAGATAAAGCGGCTTAGAGCCGCCATCCATCCAGTCAATTTTTGTATTTGTTTGAGGTCTGTTGGGGTAGCCAACTGTGACAACGCTCGGATTTTGGCTGGATTAGCTTCAATACCTCAACTGGAGACAATGAATCCCAGGAGCTTTCCGGCTGGTACGCCGAAAATGCATTTTTCGGATTGAGCTTGATGCCATATGTTCAGAGGTTGTCGAATGTGAGCCTCAAGTCGTCTACTAGAGTTTCGACATGCTTGGTTTTAATGACCACATCATCCATGTATGCCTCTACTGTTTTGCCGATCTGATTTGCCAGACATGTCCGAATCATGCGCTGATATGTTGCGCCAGCATTTTTGAGCCCGAAGGGCATTGTGTTGAAGTAGAATGGGCCGTATGGTGTGATGAATGCTGTTGCGGCTTGGTCTGGCTCCGCTGACGGTGTCCTGAACTAGGGGGTACTCACCACGTCGTCTCCCGATCTATTAGATTGGGCCTAGGACCCCCGTGGCCGTATACTCATGGGCCAGTTCGGACGGCTACCGCATACAAGGAAGATTCCACAAGACTTGGCGATCAAGACAAGGACTTCTCCCCATCGGCGTATTCGGCTAGGACTCTTGTTATCCTAGGCCTCCGGTGCATTATATAAACCGAGGCCAGGCTAGTCGATAGATATACAATATATACAACAATCATACCATAGGCTAGCTTCTAGGGTTTAGCCTCCTTGATCTCGTGGTAGATCTACTCTTGTACTACTCATATCATCAATATTAATCAAGCAGGACGTAGGGTTTTACCTCCATCAAGAGGGCCCGAACCTGGATAAAACATTGTGTCCCTTGTCTCTTGTTACCATCTGCCTAGACGCACAGTTCGGGATCCCCTACCCGAGATCCGCCGGTTTTGACACCGACATTGGTGCTTTCATTGAGAGTTCCGCTGTGTGATCGACAAAAGCATCGATGGCTCGCCTGCAGATCAACTGCGACTTCGGCATCTTCGTCACCAGCTCGACTGGTCACCTTGGTTCGACCAAGAATTGCGCCCCGTGTTCGGATCACCATGTCCGGACGAGGGCCTTCATGAAACATCAACTCCGATCTCTATCAAGATCACGGAGGAATCATCTATGGAGCTCGGGGGCTCAACGTCAACATTGCCCTCAAGCGACCGTGCTATTTTTCTGGACAGCGAACTCGTATCTGCCACCGCCACCTCCTCGAGTATCGCTTTGACGATCGCTTTGGTGGAATTGTGCGGAATTGAGTCTACAACAACCCTAGAAAATTTCGTCGAGTTCCGATGGAGGAAACTCTGGCAATCCACGATATACCGGAGCCCTGTCAAATCTGGACGGGAATTTGGATGAGTTTAAGGCGTGGTGTCCAGCTTCTATCTCGGACGTCCTTTGGAAGATCCAACCATTGCTCGGCTGCGGAATTCCTATATCTACCACCTCTCAAAATTTCGGCTCGATCGGACCGTCCAAACTCCAGGAACCTTCCGATTAGTGCATCACTTTTCGGATCTGTTTTCTGCGCGAAAACGAATCCGACCCGAGTTCATCTTTTTTTATGAACAGGATTTCGGACATCCCTTTTGAAGGAAGTTTTGTATGGGGTATTGTGTTTTGTTCCCGAACACATCCCACTAACTGTAAGATCTTTTGAACATGATCTTCAACATCATGCTAGTGTCAAACTAGTCCGGCAATATTACTTCACGGCTGCCGACCTGCGCTAGACACAGCGTTAATTTGTTGAGCCGAGCTCAACTTCTTCGAATCATCATCTCGGCAAGCCGAACAAGATCCCGGCATCGCGAAGGATAAATCATCACCAACATCGCCGCCCCATGGATTACACGGAGCGGGCATACCGGCAACGCCGCACGGTCGCTTCATCAAGCCGGCATCATCCACGTCACGACCTGCATCGACAGGGCCGCACTATTGCTTCTTCAAGCTGGTGTCCATCACGCCGACCTACTTCGACTCATCGGCTGACATCGAGGCTTCGACATCTCGGCTGGACCTGGGGCTTCGCCATCTCTTCATCAACCTACTCCGGACACTTCGGCGTCACTAGCCGACCAGCTCCGTCACGTTAGCTGGGCCGAGGGCTTTGCCTCGGCGAGTCAACCTTTACCAGCATTGCCATGCCGTCGTTTTATCGCCCACCAGGAAATGGGTGTGCGGAGCAGGTCCCAATTTTGGGAATCACCTTTCTTCGGATTGCTACAACAAATAAACCAGGTGCTACCAATCATAGTATTTTTTGCTTGTTTGGGTTTATTTTTCCCGAGGAATTATTACTCTGGTTTGTCCATCATCTGTACACAGATCTATCAAATGATGGCCGCATTAACGACGGTCGCCTGGTGGTTCGGTCAGTTTCCGTACATAGTCCGGCGAATGCCGCATCCGGAACTCGAACCGACCTGTGAATTCAGGCTTTGCCACGCCTTTACCGCATCACACTGACGCCCTGCATTGACATTGACTTCGATGCTAGGCCATATTTATTTTATTACTCACTTTGCATAAATTATTTATTATGCAACGATTTTTTTAATTATTATTATTACTATTATCTCCGGTTTGCACTACTTTTTGCGCACAGGAAAATGATCCGGGGACTTCGGCATCACTCTGTCGGTCTGCATTGACCGTGCTATGTCACCACTTCGGCGTGTCGAGCTCTCCGCTCTGCCACCTCGGGACCGGTTTGGGGGATGGAACCTTGCCCCGCATCAAGCTCGGACCGCGTCATCAATACCGAACACATTAACCAGCTAAGTTGCCTTCATGCTCAAAGTTTTAAATTTTTAACTTATGTTCTGTTCGACCAAGCATTTTACGTTTTTGAAAAAAACTTGCTTGTAGAGAATTTCCTTGTCCAAACTTTGTTTGTGACACACAAATTCAAGGACCCAATTCACTTGGGGGCTTCCTTTATGAAGCTTTTCCTCTTGCATATGATTATACTTGTACGACTTCGTTCCTTGTTCGTGTATTATGCCACAATATGCACCATATTGACTTAAGCGATTTGCAAGCTAGGTTGCCTCGCTCTTGTGTTTACCCCTACGTTCCTGATTGTTCGGCTAGGGAGTAAAGGGAGCACCTCTGCGATTGTCACGATCGGGTCACCCGAGCCGGACCTCAGACTGGGTGAAGCCGAAAGCTAGCGCTCTTATAGTTTTCAATGATGGTCGGCACACAACGGAACTCATGAGTACAAAAAATCTATTGCACAAGTCTCATAATAACAATGAGCACCGAAGAAAGGTATCGGTGGGGGTACTATTTTCTTCAAAGATGCTTCTTACACTTCACGGTAGTATAGCATAAGTTCCCTGAGCGCGCTTTGTTTGTTACAGCCTTATGGCATGATTCCCTGGTTATTGGAAACACCGTCGATATTCTCGACCGATGGAGTACATAACACTTTTCGGTCCTTGATCGAAGAGGGAGAAGCCGACGGTCGGTTAAGACGCGTTTAAAGTCGGTTGAACATAGATATGATATAAGTACTTCGGTACATGCAATCATTCTTCTACCCAAGTCACTTGGGGGCTCTTAAGTTTATTTGAGCCGTTTTATAATAAGTGTTCTTCTTCTCAGTCGTTGCAAAGTTCTATTATTATTATTATTATTATTATTATTATTTATCACTCCTTTTTTCGACGCGAGTGTGCGGTCACTAGCCGGGGAGCCTAATTTCTCTCTCAAAGCCGCTAGAGTTTAGTTTGCTAAACTGGCCTAATGAGAAGTACTCCGCCCTCGGGATAGGAGGTTGAAGCCGTAGGCTGACCCACTCGAAGTCTTGAGATAGGATGTGTCATGTTAAAGGATGACAGAAGCACTTCTTTTTTCTAAGACCAATTTTCGGATTGGCACCAAACACTTGATCTTGTTCGGACGTCATGTTTTTACTGATGTTTCTTGGTTTTCCAAGCTTTTTGGCACTTTTAAACTATTTGTGCTTTTCCAGCATTAGTCTCGCAGTGCAACGCCGAACACCTTTAGGGATTCGGCAAAAACATTCTCAGATATCTCTAAATATGCATCGGGTTCGAATTGTGTCTTCGGTCAATAGTTGGGTTGCCCGGCTCCTGCACTTGCTTCCTACGTTTCGTTTTGTTCGGCTATGCGTGCAAAGGGAGAACCACTGCGATTGTGCTTCCAGCTCACATGGTTAAGCACCGTAGTGGAGAAAGCCGAAAACCGACTGTCACAATAAGCGTAAACTGGTCAGCGATCCGATGACTATGACGGGCCATACATAACATTGGCCGAAGTGTTTACGGCTTGACCTCGACTGTCGCCGAACACTACCGGGGGCTATTAACTGGCCTCCCAAACTACATCCTCGATATTTTGCTCTTACATTCGAGCTGAGGTTTCATGATCATGCTTAGCATGACAACCCAAAGAAAGGAACCGATAGCGGGACTATTTTCTTTGGAATACATTTCTTTTGTTAAACAGTAATATAACATATCTCTCTGCGTACCTTTGTTTATAAAACCATGTGGCCAGATTGCCTTGTTTGTCGTAAATCTTTGCCTTATAAAGTAGGACAAACACTCCTCGGCTACTGGCCAAGGAGGTGGAAGCCGATGGTCGGTCAACAAAGTTTTGTACAATGCGGATCCGAGCATTAATGACGTAAAGTACTTGGATACATAGAGTCATTACACATAATTTGTGATTTTACTATGGATATTGATCCTTAATTAGGCCACCCGTGCCCGCATTAAGGCTCGAGGGCTACTGGGCTTCGGGCTTATTATTTACAAATATTAAAGGGGCACATCGATCCCCTGATCTGGTGTTGCCACCCGACCAGTGTCTCGGGGGCTACTGCATTGCTTGTCCAATGCAGAAAATTTTATGTGCAATATAGTTTCCGAGGAGATTTTGATCCTTAGGTTGGTCGGCCGCACCCAACCTGAGTCTTGAGGACTGAGCACGCCGCTTTTGTGTCCCGAAGTATTCTGCCGAGCTAGGACTTGATCCTCAGACCGATTTTGCAAATCAACCCGAGTCTCAGCGGCTACCGGGATCAGCGGTCTTATGTCATCCTTCATGTGCATCTCGGGTTTTAGACCGATACACACCTTGAGGGCTACTGGCTATATATCCCGGCAGAGAATAAATTGCACCAATAAAAAATATTGACAAAAAATCGGCCCATAGTCGGGGTGGTGCACCACCTCGGAAGCAGTCCGGCATAAAGCTCGGGCGCTAGTGGCTGGCTCCATAGCGGGCATTCCGGCATTAAGCTCGGCTAAATTCCTTCAACTTTTTTGAACCAAGGTGATATGACACCTCGGATATAGTCCAGCATTGGAGCCTGGACACAGTCCGGCGTTGGAGCTCGGATATATTTCGGCGTTGGAGCTCGGATATACAGTCCGACGTTGGAGCTCGGATACATAGTCCGGCGTTGGAGCTCGGATACATTCCGGCGCTAGAGCTGGGAAGCGGTACGGCGTGGGTGCTCGGCTGCAAAAGATACCTTGAATGCAGTCCGGCGTTGGAGCTCGGACGCAAGAGGACCCTGCCTCCCGGGAACAACTTCAAACCCGAGGTGTGGTATAAAAATAAACAAGGCATTGATAAAGGCCGGAAACTTAAAGGGGCTCCTTGGATACCCGACGTGTAAACTCGTCGAATGCATTTCGGCGATCCTCAAGATCAAAGATAAAGAAGATTTGTTGAATCAGTTTTCAAGACCGGCAACCGAAGATGAAGAACAGTTCGGAAGAATCGAGGAGCGTCCCTAACTTGAAGACCGGTTCAGGGGGCTACTGACGGTGTCCTGGACTAGGGGGTACTCACCATGTCGTCTCCCGATCTATTAGATTGGGCCAAGGACCCCCGTGGCCGTATACTCATGGTCCAGTTCGGACGGCTACCGCATACAAGGAAGATTCCACAAGACTTGGCGATCAAGACAAGGACTTCTCCCCACCGGCGTATTCGGCTAGGACTCTTGTTATCCTAGGCCTCCGGTGCATTATATAAACCGAGGCCAGGCTGGTCGATAGATATACAATATATACAACAATCATACCATAGGCTAGCTTCTAGGGTTTAGCCTCCTTGATCTCGTGGTAGATCTACTCTTGTACTACCCATATCATCAATATTAATCAAGCAGGACGTAGGGTTTTTCCTCCATCAAGAGGACCCGAACCTGGGTAAAACATTGTGTCCCTTGTCTCCTGTTACCATCCGCCTAGACGCACAGTTCGGGACCCCCTACCCGATATCCGCCGGTTTTGACACCGACAGTCGAGCATTTACTTATAGGCTTAATTGTCATTTATAGCACTTAATGGCTAGCATTACCAGTAACATACCTCTCTTAATGTACATTGAACCCCATGTAACAGAGGGGAGCAGGGGTCCTGGCGCACTCTATATAAGCCACCCCCTCCTCTGGGACAAGGGTTCGCATCTTTTGTAAACATACACACACATATAATCCAGTCGACCGCCTCAGGGCACTGAGACGCAGGGCTGTTACTTCTTCCGAGAAGGGCCTGAACTCGTAAAACTCGTGTGTACAACTACTCCATAGCTAGGATCTTGCCTCCTCATACCTACCCCCATTCTACTGTCAGTCTTAGATCCATGACAGGTGATGCCCCTTCCCCTTGTGGCTCTCCTCTCTCTCCACTAAGGCCCATGAAGGCCCATTAGTTCCCCCGAGGGGTTCCGATAACCCTCCGGCACTTCGATACTTATCCGGTACCTCTCGGAACTCATCCGGTGTTCGAATAACATCATCCAATATAACATTCTTTATGTCTCGACCATTTCAAGACTCCTCGTCATGTCCTTGATCTCATCCGGGACTCCTAACAAACTTCGGTCATCAAAAACACATAAGTCATAATACAAATCATCATCGAACATTAAGCATGCGGACCCTACGGGTTCGAGAACTATGTAGACATGACCGAGACACATCTCCGGTCAATAACCAATAGCGGAACCTAGATGCTCATATTGGTTCCTACATATTCTACGATGATCTTTATCGGTCAAACCGCATAACAACATACATCATTCCCTTTGTCATCGGTATGTTACTTGCCTGAGATTCGATCATCGGTATCATCATACCTAGTTCAATCTTGTTACCGGCAAGTCTCTTTACTCATTCTGTAATACATCATCCCGTATCTAACTCATTAGTCACATTGCTTGCAAGGCTCATAGTGATGTGCATTACCGAGAGAGCCCAAAGATACCTCTTAGATACACGGAGTGACAAATCCTAATCTCGATCTATGCCAACTCAACAAACACCATCGGAGACACCTGTAAAGCATCTTTATAATCACCCAATTACGTTGTGACGTTTGATAGCACACAAGGTGTTCCTACGGTATTCGAGAGTTGCATAATCTCATAGTTAGAATTACATGTATAAGTCATGAAGAAAGCAATAGCAATAAAACTAAACGATCATAATGCTAAGCTAACGGATAGGTCTTGTCCATCACATCATTCTCGAATGATGTGATCCCATTAATCAAATGACAACACATGTCTACGGTTAGGAAACTTAACCATCTTTGATTAACGAGCTAGTAAAGTAGAGGCAAACTAGGGACACTCTGTTTGTCTATGTATTGACACATGTACTAAGTTTTCGGTTAATACAATTCTAGCATGAATAATAAACATTTATCATGATATAAGGAAATATAAATAACAACTTTATTATTGCCTCTAGGGCATATTTCCTTCACTATGTACTCCTCGGGTCCGAGGCTCTCACCCTCCTTAGATTTAGGTAACTAATTACTGTCGGCCCCGTCGAAGAGATCATCAGGGTCTTCATCCTTGGGTATTCCTGTGGGGCTATTTTTCCGTCTTTGGGAGGCCTGAATGTCCTCTCCCTGGTTTTCGGCATCATTGGTTGTGGTGCCGTTATCAGTAGCGCCCGTGTTGGGCCCACTTGGGCCGCCGCCAGTACCTCTAGGGCGTCGACGACGACGTCTTGAAGGATGCTTGGGGTTGTCGACCATAGAGACATCATTAGTGGACGTGGCGGCGCATCTTCTAGTATGATTTGAGGGCGTGGCCACTGCAAGTGTGGCGCCAACGTCTTCATCCATGTCGGTGGCCTCCTTAGATACGTAGTCTAACACATCGGTCAAGTCATCGACGATAGCGACTAGGTGGGTGGGACGTAAATTTCCCTGTCATCGGCTTTAGGTCCGATCTTATCATAGATGGAGGTCTGATCATTCGAGATAGATAGCTTCTAAATACGATCCAACATCTCATTAAGGTGAGATAGCTCCTCGACGTCTACGGCCTGGTCGTAGGCCGGGCTGTCTGAAGCGTAAGTTGTGGGTCGCTTGACGCAACCTCAATGTGTTGTTTGCCCATGGTTGATTTGTGGCTAGCAACAAATAGGATTCGATCCAAGTTTGGTGCTAGATCCGAGCTCTGGCTTGAGTCGAGGTCAAGGCCTGAGGGGAGGACAAGGTCCACAACCGAGTCCGAGTCCGGCGTCACGACAGCCGACTCCATGCCCGAGGTTGGACTCACTTTGGGATTCGATCTGTAGTTCGGGTCAGAGGTCGGCTCTGGGGTCAAACCTGAGTCAGCTGGTGGGCTTTCAATCAGGTCCAACATCCAACCAGAGAGGACGAGATCGCCGCGTGAATCCATGGTGTATTCTAAAGTCTTGAACGTGACAACCTGGTCCAGAGCGAAAATTTTGATCTGGGTGAGATGGCCCATCAAATCGGTGTGCAAAACAATGATGTCGAACACAAAGAATTGGCCGGGTACGAAGATGTCACCGCAACTGGTATTGCAATTGATCTGCATGTGAGACATTGATCGTTTGTCGACCGCACAACGAAACTCTCAAGAAAGAACCAATGTCGGTACTAAAACCGGTAGACCTCAGGGTAGGGGGTCCCGAGTTGTGGATCTCGGATCTATGGGTAACACAGGACGAAGGAGATAGTATTTACCCAGGACCGGGCCCTCTCGAAGAGGTAATACCCTACATCCTGCTTTGATTATATTGCTGGTTGTGTATCGAGTACATGATTGATCTACCTCGAGATCGTAAGTTGTGTCTAACCCTAGGGCTAGATGGTTTTAATTGTGATCGTCCTCCCTAGGAACCTAACCTCCTAGTTTATATAGACACCGGGGTACCTAGGGTTACACATGGTCGGTTACCAATCTAGGGATACACATGCCGCCAGGCCGACGTAAGTATTGGAGTACACATCAAGTCTTTGTTGAAGTCCATCTTGATCACACCGAAGTATGAGGCTTCTGGAGTCCTTCCTGAAGAGAACGGTGTGCCATAAGCTTGGCCCATGGACTACAGACTGACTAGGTTGGTACCCCCTAGTCCAGGGCACCGTCAGGAGGTTTCACACTTCAAAATTATTGGCACATTCCTCTTGCTTGAGTTTGTCAAAATCTGAGTTCGTCTGCTAAAGTTATGATAGTTTTGGTCTAACATGTTTCGTGTGTCTGTTGCTGACAAGGTGGTTTCTACCACGTTCCTTGGCGGTTGTGCCGGCAGTCCTGTGGTTCAGGAACAACTACCGCCCGAGGTGTAATTCCCTCGGGCCAGGTAGTGCTCCAGGTTTGGGTGGTGCGATTGTACTGCTCTCTGTCACAGGTCCTTAAAATCGACGCACAAGCGCCAGTATTTCTCCTTCTTTGGTACCATCACCAGGTTTGCTAGCCAGTCCGGATGTTTTATGTCTGATGAATCCGGCCTCCAATAGCTTGGCTAGTTCCTTTCCCATGGCTTGTCTCTTAGGTTCGGAGAAACGTCGAAGAGCCTGCTTGACTGGCTTGAATCCTTTTAGGATATTTAGGCTGTGCTCAGCCAGCCTGCGTGGGATTCCTGGCATGTCTGAAGGGTGCCAGGCAAAAATGTCCTAGTTCTCGCGTAGGAACTCTCGCAGTGCAGCGTCGACATCAGGGTTTAATTGTGCCCCGATGGAAGCTGTTTTTGTATGGTCCGTTGGACGGACTTGGAATTTGACTATTTTGTCCGCCGGTTTAAAGGAGGTGGACTTGGATCTTTTATCGAGTATCACATCGTCCCTGTTCACCGTGGAGCGCAGCGCAGTTAGTTCCTCGGCCGCTAGGGCTTCAGATAGTGCCTTGAGGGCCAGTGTGGCTGACTTATTTTCGGCGCGGAGTGCTATGTCCGGATCAGTAGCAAGAGTGATGATCCCGTCGGGCCTGGGCATTTTGAGCTTCATGTACCCGTAATGGGGTATGGCTTGGAAGATTGTAAATGCCTCCTGCCCTAATAGAGCGTGGTATTCGCTGCTGAACGGGGCCACTTGGAATATAATTTCTTCAGACCTGTAATTATCCGGTGTGCCGAATACCACATCTAGTGTGATTTTCCCAGCACAGCGTGCTTCCCGACTGGGGATGATTCCTCTAAAGGTTGTGCTACTTTGCTCAATGCGGCTCCAGTCTATTTCCATCTTGTGAAGAGTTTCCTCATAGATGAGGTTTAATCCGCTGCCGCCGTCCATGAGTACCTTGGTGAGTCGAAAGCCGTCCACGATTGGACTGAGGACCAGTGCGGCTGGTGCTCGGGCTGTTCGGAATTTAGGTTCGTCACTGGGATTGAAGGTAATAGGCGTGTCACTCCAAGGATTTATTTCTGCTATGTGGCAGATTTCGGCCATGCTGTAGAGTGTTCGCTTGCGTCTGTTATTTGACGCGAAGGTCTCAAAGACCGTTAACACCGTATTGTTGTCCACGAGATGGTGCTCTGTGGTATTTGGGAGGAGTAGATCCTCACCACTTTTGGCCACCTGCCGGAGTATCCAACGTGCTCTAAGGCTGTGCGTTGGTATTGCATCCGCTGTACTATGAATTTTGCAGGGTCCGTTGAGCCATCCCTCCAGTACGGTTCCTTGCCCTGTAGAGGGATTTTGCTTTTTGGTAGTTAACCCAGGTGTATTGTGATAATGCACCCTTTTATTTCAGACTGGGTTTGTGTTCAGGGCCGGATTATCCCAAAATTTTATTTTGGTTTTCCAGGCGCTTTCCATCACACAGTACTTTCGTACTATGGATGCCAAGTTGGCAAAGCGTGTAATTTCGCGGTGACTTATGGCGTTGAGGATTCCCTTGTCCGTGCAATTATTGTAGAAGAATGAAATTGCGTCTTCCTCGCGGTAGTCCCTTTATCCTATTCATGACCAGGAGGAATCTGGCCCAGTAATAGTGTACTGTTTCTTCAGGCTCTTGCCTAATTTGGGATAGATCGTGTATGTTTGGGTGGGTGGGTGGAATTGAATCCGAATCCTCACCCAATCTGAGACTCAAGGGCCAAGGAGTTTCTGAACTCGGAAGTTTGGATTCTTGGATGTTTTCCGATAAATCT
Source organism: Triticum aestivum (assembly GCF_018294505.1). Classification (NCBI taxonomy): domain Eukaryota; kingdom Viridiplantae; phylum Streptophyta; class Magnoliopsida; order Poales; family Poaceae; genus Triticum; species Triticum aestivum. The sequence goes on from NC_057800.1 coordinate 69,336,289, forward strand.
AGCCCGCCGCCTGATTCTAGGTTCAGGCCTTGAGTAACGTCCTCCCCTCCGTGGGTATCCGGCTTGGAGGGATCGGGAATCTGGACATAGCTAGTCCTTAAGATAGATGAAGGGTTGCCGCATTGTTCCTCCACCATTGCGACATGATGGGTGACTTGGGGAGAGTTGATCTCTCTCAGATCGGGTTTAGGCCCAATCTGATCGTAGTCTGTAGCGACTCCCAGGGCGGCGATGCGATCCAAGAGCTCGTTCAGGGAAGAGAGCTCCATTGGATCTAACTGCTCGGCGAGTTTCGAGTTGACGTGAAGATTGCTTTCGATGACCTGAGAAGTCATCGTGGGCGCAGCGACCGAACAGGCGGTCATAAGAAAACCACCTAGCCGGAGAGTTTGGCCGATAGCCAAAGCTCCCTTAGCAACAGTGCCGTTTTTAAAGACGGCATGAGACATCCTTCCTAATGGCAATGGCACAGCGGAACTCTCAATGAAAGCACCAATGTCGGTGTCAAAACCAGCGGATCTCGGGTAGGGGGTCCCGAACTGTGTGTCTAGGCCGGATGGTAACAGGAGGCAGGGGACACAATGTTTTACCCAGGTTCGGGCCCTCTTGATGGAGGTAAAACCCTACGTCCTGCTTGATTGATATTGATGATATGGGTAGTACAAGAGTAGATCTACCACGAGATCAGAGAGGCTAAACCCTAGAAGCTAGCCTATGGTATGATTGTATGTTATGGTTGTTGTCCTACGGACTAAAACCCTTCGGTTTATATAGACACCAGAGAGGGTTAGGGTTACACAAGGTCGGTTACAAAGGAGGAGATACCCATATCCGTATTGCCTAGCTTGCCTTCCACGCCGAGTAGAATCCCATCCGGACACGAGACGAAGTCTTCAATCTTGTATCTTCATAGTCTAACAGTCCGGCCAATGGATATAGTACGGCTATCCGGAGACCCCTTAATCCAGGACTCCCACAGCGTGGCTGCAAAGAAACCAGTCGACCCCAAATGAATCACCAGAATTTAATCGACCAAATAATCAAGAACAAGATCACGAGAATTGTACCCGGGTTGGAGGTAACCGCATCTTCCATGTCCTCGTCTCGGTACTTGTTGGGGATATTACTACTGGGCATAAACCGGCCAGGACAAGCCGGGTTAACTTCATCAGTAGTTGAGTGTGATAAAAGCCCATGAGGGCAGATGAGGGCTAAAGGCCCATAATCAGTTTAAGGCCTATAGCTATAAACCGGCGTCGGTATGTAACTTGTATTATAAGTTAGGAATAGTGGAGACCGAACTGGACGCATCTATGAGCCGGTATCGGGACTCTGTAAACCGATGGGCGTCACCCATGTATATAAGGGGACGACCCGGCGGCGGTTCAAGGACAGACAACAACTCAAGACGTAGGCGAAGCTTATTCGCTCCCTAGTCATTGAAACACCCATCAATTCCATCACAACTAGACGTAGGCTTTTACCTTCATTGAAGGGGCCGAACTAGTATAAACTCTCTTGCGTCCTTGTGTCCACTTTAACCCCTTCAAGCTAACCCGTAGCGATGGCTCCATGACTAAGTCCTTTCTCTAGGACAACTGCCGTGACAAAACCACGATAGTTGGCGCCCACCGTGGGGCTATCGCATGATGGTTTCCGGTTCTTGGAGGGCCGCTTTGAAGGACTCGAGGGCTACGCTGTAGGCCGGATGACTAAGAGTCATCGCGGCAAACTCTACGTCGATGATGCAGGCTGGAGCCCCGAGGCCAGCTCAATTGAGTACGGGTACTGGGTCCCCTTTGGTAGCATTCACGTTTTCATTGGCAAGATCGGTGAACCGGGCCCTGAGCCGGACATCTGCACCAACCTCGTCGAGACGACTCAGTGTACGCGATCCGCCCGGGTTAAACCGGCCATGAAGCGTGCCTTCATGGGAATGATCCATGGAGGGAGTTATGAGGATGGATCGGAGCTTTGCGGGGCGACTGCCGTTCGTTCCGGTGATGAATCTTTGACCGGAGAAACCGAATCTCTTTATCAGCTACAAGATGGCCGGATTGAGAGCTGTTCCGATGGCGACAGTATTCCGGACCCCTCTGATCTGCTTAACTGGGTTGGAATATTCATGACCGGAACACAAGCAGCACTTCACTCTTCGACAGCCGCGGCAACGATCTCCGGTTCAGCAGCAGCAACGGTTGCCGGGGCGGGAGGCCCTGTGCGCCCACCGGCTGAGGTTCTATCAGAACGATTTGATGCGTTGGCTGTGCTTATGGCAGAAGTTAATCCGCCAGATCAGGACGCTCACAACGCGGAGATTGCAAAGGTAAAGGAACAAATCACCCAGGCCAAAGCGGATCTGGCGGCTGAGGACACCAGGATGGCCGCAGAGCGGGCCGCTTTAGATGCATAGGCCTATAGGCTTATGTTGGATCAGAGCGCGTCGCATGAAGTCATGAGGAGGAAGCACCGGTCCCTCTTACCTCCGGTTTTCGAGGCCAGAGACCTTTTCAACACTCCAGGACCAAGAGCCAGTAATCCGCTGGAGGGGAACCAGGCAGAAGCCCCTGGGACGGGTGCACCGGTTCAGCCCCGTCAGATGGACCCGCCTCGTCAAAACACCGTTATACCTCGGGATGTTTTAACACCTCCGGGTCACTACTCCAACCCAATGGACAATCTTGTTGCCGCTGCTGCACGATTGGAGGCCATTCCAGTTGAAGGTGACTCATCGCAAGCAGTAGAGACTTGACGGGTCAAGGAACTTCTGAGGACAGCTTTGGCCCAACAGGAGGCATACTCATACAGCCGCGACCGAATCCATTCGACCCCCCGTCCAAGCCGGAGCTATAGCAGACATATGGATGAACCAGCAGTGTCGAGTAATGAACGACGTGGAGCACCCCATTGTAACAACCTGACGGGTGGTGCTGATGACGCTCAGGAAGTGGTGAACCGGGCCCGAGCGCGTAGGGAGGCCGAGTTAGCCGCACAACATCAGGCTCGGCAGCTCACGCCGGTTCGTCCAACTATTTCGATCGAACCTGGTGTTACTTCTAGTTCTTTGGGGGTGCCTTGCCTCGTCCCCACTTTACGCAACATGCGCTTGCCCAAGGATTTCAAAGGCCCACGCAAGGTACCAAATTATATGGTGGATCAACCACCAGAGACATGGGTAGAGAGCTATGAGATGGCCATGGAGATGCTTGATGTGGATGACACGGCGTGTGCGAAATACTTCACCATGATGCTTGAAGGAACGGACTGTACTTGGTTAAAAAGCTTGCCCGCTAATTCTATCAGTTCATGGGCCCAATTACGAGCCCAGTTTAGCAACAATTTCAAGGATACCTGTAAACAGCCTATGTCGATAGTGGACTTAGCTGCATGCGTACAAGAGGAAGGAGAGTCAACGACTCATTGGGTGCGCCGGGTTTCACAAGTGTTGCACTCCTCAGACCGCATCAACGCTGACACCGCAGTATTAACCCTAGAAGGCAACTGCCGGTTTGGGCCCCTGAAGTTGAAATTGGGACGGATGAAGCGTCATTGCACCGACATGGGGGCCCTCATGGCCGCTTTGGTAAAATATGCTGATTCTGATAGTACCAAGGATCCCGAATCTGATGATGACAAGACAGGGAAGGGGAAGAAGAACAACAGCTCCAAAGGTCAGCAGCATCACTGGGTAGGCAATGGCGGAGGAGGCAAGCGTAAAGCGGATGGCAACATGGATTTTGTGGCTAATACCAACGTACAGGACAATGGCCAGCGGCGCAAGGGTAGGCCGAAAAATCGCAGTGGAGCGCCCAACCCCAACCCAAACCGCCTGAACTATCTGCTAAGCCAGCCCTGTCCAAGACATGGGATGAAGGAGGAGCCAGCAAACCACCTTTGGAAGGATTGCTTTATTATGCAGGAGTTCAAAAATTCTAATAATTTCCGGTATGATCACGGATCTGGCGGTGGCTCAGGGTCCGGGCCGGGTTACGGTGGAGGAAGTTCCGGTTCAGGATTTAATGGTAATCCGGGCGGACATAATGGTCAAAATAGTCAGAACAACCAGGGTGGTTACAACCAACAACAGCAACAGTCAGGTTACCAAAGCAACCCAAAGCAGTTGAGTAATGGGCAGTACCATGTCTTTACCACTAGCTTGGACAAGCGAGACCGGAAGGTTCAGAGGCGGACAGTCAACTCTGTTGAACCGGCCACACCCCGTTATCTACGTTGGTCTGAACAGCCAATCATATGGAGCAGAGAGGATCACCCACTCCAGGTTGATAATCCGGGTCAGTTGGCTCTAGTGGTGGCGCCTCAGGTGGGAGGTTATAAGTTCACCAAGGTGCTCATGGATGGAGGGAGCAGCATTAACATCCTATACTATGAGACCTTCCGTCGTATGAGACTTACAGATAAGAATCCCAAACCGTCCAATACAGTATTCCACGGTGTAGTGCCTGGCAGATCAGCGTATCCCATTGGTAAGATAGCTCTTGAAGTGGCCTTTGGGGATGATCATGATTCCAAGTCGGAGACATTAACGTTTGAAGTGGTGAAAATCCAAAGTCCATATCATGCCCTATTTGGGCGTCCGGCATACGCCAAATTTATGGCTCGACCCTGTTATGTGTATTTACAGCTCAAGATGCCGGGTCACAAGGGGACAATAACGGTTCACGGAAGCCGCAAAATCGCTTTGGAATGCGAGGAAGGAGATGTGGCTTATGCAGAGTCGGTTTGTGCCATCGAGGAGTTGAAGTACTATAAAGACAATGTTGATCCAGCGGACATGACTCCGTTGAAGAAGCCAGCTACGGAACATGATCCGGCCCTGAAGTTCAAATCGGTAGCAGAAACTAAGCTTGTTGACTTCGTACCTGGCGATTCATCCAAGCAGTTCCGCATTAGTGCCAACTTGGATCCGAAATAGGAAAGCACGCTCATCGAGTTCATCCGTGAGAATCGGGACATTTTTGCATGGAAGCCCTCTGACATGCCAGGTGTACCGAGGCAACTCGCTGAGCACACACTTAATGTGGATCCTAAATACAAACCGGTGAAACAGTTCCTCCGCCGGTTTAACGAAGAAAGACGCAAGGCGATTGGAGAAGAGGTAGCCAGGCTCTTAGCAGCTGGTTTTATTGTTGAAGTTTTTCACCCTGAGTGGCTTGCCAATCCAGTGCTAGTCCTTAAGAAAAACGGCACCTGGCGTATGTGTGTGGATTACACAGATCTTAATAAAGCTTGTCCAGCAGATCCTTTTGCCCTCCCCCGTATTGATCAAATCATTGATGCTACGGCGGGTTGTGAGCATTTAAGTTTTCTGGATGCATATTCTGGCTATCATCGGATCAAAATGGCAGTTAAGGACCAGGAGAAGACGACATTCATAAATCCCTTTGGAGCCTTCTGCTATGTGTCTATGCCCTTTGGGCTCAAAAGTGCCCAGGCAACTTATCAACAGTGTGTACAAAATTGTCTTCACAAGCAGATTGGTCGTAATGTACATGCTTACGTGGATGATATCGTGGTTAAATCCAGGGAGAAGGAGACTCTGGTTGATGATTTGAAGGAAACCTTTGATAACCTAAGGACATACAAGATGATGCTTAATTCGGACAAGTGTGTCTTTGGTGTACCAGCGGGCAAGTTATTGGGTTTTCTGGTGTCCAACAGGGGAATTGAGGCTAATCCGGAGAAGATCACAACCATCACCTCCCTGGCTAAACCGAAGTGTATCAATGATGTTCAACACCTGGCAGGCCGGATTGCCGCGTAAAGCCGGTTTATCAGCCGCCTTGGTGAGAAGGCGATCCCTTTGTATCAGATGTTGAAGAAGACAGATCAGTTCGTCTGGAGTTCTGCTGCTGATGAAGCATTTGAGGACTTAAAGCGGCAATTGGCCAATCCGCCTGTGCTCGCCGCTCCCATTGACAAGGAGCCGTTACTGCTATATGTTGCTGCTAATGCTCGTGCGGTCAGCATGGCTATTGTGGTGGAACGAAAGGAGGCAGGTAAGGAGCATCCGGTTCAACGTCCGGTCTATTATATCAGCGAGGTACTCATTGAGTCCAAGCAAAGGTATCCGCATTGGCAGAAGCTGGTGTACGGAGTTTTTATGGCAAGCCGGAAGCTTAAGCAATACTTCCAAGGGCACCCAATTACGATGGTCAGTTCTGCTCCTTTGGGAGATATCATTCAGAACCGGGAAGCAACTGGCCGGATTGCAAAGTGGGCTATAGAGCTGGGGCCGTACGGTTTGAAATATGTGCCCTGGACAGCGATTAAGTCTCAAGCACTTGTTGATTTCATCAATGATTGGACGAAAATGCAAGCACCTGAAGAAAAGCCGGATCATACGTATTGGACCATCCATTTTGACGGATCCAGGCAGTTGGAAGGCTCGGGGGCTGGAGTCATATTAACTTCCCCACGAGGTGATAAGTTTTGTTATGTTCTCCATTTAATGTTCCCTTGTACTAACAATGCAGCTGAGTATGAAGCCTTGCTCCATGGTCTTCGGATGGCTAAGGAGATGAATCTAAGTCGAGTTAAGTGCTTCGGTGATTCGGACCTTGTGGCTCAGCAAGTGTCTGGCACTTGGGACTCCAAGGACCCACTCATGGAAGCATATCGTCGTGAGGTGGATATTGTTGCAGGTTATTTCAGAGGCTATCAGGTGGACCACGTGGACCGGCGGAAAAATGAAGCGGCGGACGCTTTAAGCCGGCTGGGCTCTCAGCGCAAACCAGTCCCACCCAATGTTTTTCTGGATGTGCTGCACAACCCATCGGTGAAGATCCCTGGTGAAGAGGATTTGGACATTCCTGATCTGGAGGCTCAATTGGTGGCAGTTCTTCATGTTATTCCGGATTGGACGCTTCCTTATCTGGCGTACAAGAACCGGAGCGAGTTTCCAGAAGATGAGATTCTGGCCCGGCAGATAATCCGGCGATCCAAGTCCTTTGGTGTCATCAACGGTGAGTTGCATCATTGCAGTGTATCAGGAGCTTTTCAACGTTGCGTGTCTCCTGAAGAAGGCCGTGAAATTTTGCGGGAGATCCACAAAGGAGATTGTGGTCACCACGCCGGTTCAAAGTCTCTGGTGGCTAAAGCGTTTCGCCATGGTTTCTATTGGTTAACTGCTCATGCTGATGCGAAGGATCTGGTCAGATGATGTGATGGTTGCCAAAGGTTTTCAAGACGTGCTCATGTACCGGCTCAAGAATTAAGGATGATTCCAATTACTTGGCCGTTTGCGACTTGGGGGCTAGATATGGTTGGGCCTTTCAAAAGGTCCAAAGATAAGAAGACCCACCTCCTGGTGGCGGTGGACAAGTTTACAAAGTGGGTGGAGGCAGAACCTGTTAGCAAGTGTGATGCGGCCACGGCGGTTCAGTTCATCAAAAAGGTGATTTTCCGGTTTGGCTTTCCGCACAATATTATCACAGATAATGGTACCAATTTATCCAAAGGTGCTATGAAGGAGTTCTGCGAATGAGAGCACATCCGGCTCGACGTTTCATCAGTGGCACATCCACAGTCCAATGGTCAAGCAGAAAGAGCTAATCAAGAGATCTTGAGAGGCATCAAGCCCCGGCTCATGGTTCCTTTGTAGAGAATGCCGGGTTGTTGGGTAGAAGAATTACCATCTGTGTTATGGAGCATTGATACAACACCCAACAGATCAACAGGATACACACCGTTCTTCATGGTTTATGGAGCGGAGGCGGTTCTCCCCAGCGATATCCGTCATGACTCACCTCGTGTCACGGCTTATGTTGAAGCGGACAACAAGACAGCATGACAAGATGCTTTGGACCGGTTGGATGAAGAGCGTGACATCGCAGCCGCCCGGTCGGTGATTTACCAGCAGGATCTTCGTCGTTATCACAGTCGCCGAGTCAGAACCAGAGTCTTCCAGGAAGGAGATTTGGTGCTTCGACTCATCCAAGATTAGACTGATATGCATAAGCTATCCCCACCTTGGGAGGGGCCTTTCATGGTCAGCAAGAATCTGCACAAAGGGTCGTACTATCTGATCGATATTCGAGAGCATAAGGACTCACGTACATGAGAGGAGGAGACTAACAGGTCGTGGAATATAGCTCATCTTCGGCCTTACTATACCTGAGCCATTGGCTATACTTATCTACATACAATGTATATATTATGATTAAGTAAAATAAACCGGAACCTCGGCTAAAGCGGGGTATCTGTTCTTTTACATCATGTGAGGTTACACGGAGTTGCTCTAAAGCGGCCTCCGGTTTACCCCTTGAGTTCGCTTTGCTAAAAGCATCGTGTTATATCACTTGGAGGATTGGTCGTGTCCGAACCAATACCATGCCTCTTGATAGGCGAAAGCCACCAGATCACTTGGGGACTTGGTCATGTCTGAACCAGTCATGCCTCTTGATCGGCCTAAGGCCACAGAATCACTTGGGGGCTTGGTCGAACCCGAACCATGACCACGCCATTTGGTCGGCATAAAATGCCACAAGAATCACTTAGGGACCTGGCTAACTAGAACCATAGTTACACCTAACGGGAGCTTGGTCGTGTTTGTCCATGATTACGCCATTTGATCAGCTTAAATAAATCTTTTTTGGCAAATGTTTTTTCGTTGCTTTTGCTTCATACTTTTCTTTGAAGGTTTTTTTTTGCTTTTTATTGTGTTCTTTAAACCGACAAAGTTTTTTAACCAATCAATTGACGGAACACAGTTCACGTCAATCCGGAGACTATTTGTCCGGTTTGATCCTTGTTGTTAACATCCTCTTATGGAGTAACACGGTGTTCATTATAACCCGGCACGGTTTACATGGTAACCAGTGTCATATACATATACAGGAGTTGTTATTTCCTCCAATAGTGTGGGTTTGCAAAAGCTCCGCTTCAAGGTTGGCCAAGCCAACTTCACACTCAATGGTGGCAGGTATTATGTATCTCAATTTTTTTGATCATATACTTAAAATTTTGTTTTGGATGTTTTGACTTTATATATACAAACATCATATTCCGCACGGTACAACCGCGGTGGCACTTAACGAATTTCTTATTTCAGAAAGTATTTTGGAAAGTTCATTACCACAGGAAGAACAAGTTATGCGCGAAGGCATATCAACATCAAAGGTATCAGCTAGCCTATTACAAGGCAACATGGTGCCCATAATAACATAATTGTTTTGCACAAAGGAGAGACAGTTTTAAACCGGCTTCCGGTTTAAGCTTGGCCACCAGCCTGGCCTGATGGTTGTGGGTCATCCTGCGCCGCTTCAGCTTCCGTTTCTCTACCCAGTGGCTGAAAATCCACAGTTGTCCAGTCGATTCCCATCAATGCTTGAAAAACAGCTTCGTCATGGATTAGCGAAGACGGGTCAATATCGGGAGCGTAAGTATGCTTACGGATTGGAGGGATCAAGTTTTCCGATTCATGGATTGGTGCAGCTATTCGCTTGTTCTGGCTGTCATATTGGGCTTGATAATGAGACAAATCTGCTTCCTCAGCTAGTTGACAAGCTAACGGACGTACCTCCCGGTTTATGGCTCGCAGATCCGCTTCACCAAATTTTGACCCGTCTTCCTTTAAACTGGGATAACCTTGAGCCGCTTCAATAGGATCAAAATCCGGCACCCAGGATTTTGCCCGGATTAAAGCATTGATTGCACCGGTTCGAGCAGCAGATTTCTTCAGCTCTTCAACCCAGGCAGGAAGCACTAACAGTTTCATCAAAGTATCTTGAATCAAAGTAGGCGCCGGTTTGTTATGAGACGCTGTACAGATGATCCGCTGGGCACCAGTGTACAATTATTCAACCAAGGTATAGGCGGCTTTCAATTTCTTCCGCACATCTGACCCCAAGTGACCAATGCATGTCCCTGAAATACCATAAAAGGTTAATAAACCGGCGACTCTGTAAGAAGGCAGAACCAATTCAGAAGGCAAGCTGGCTTACCAAAGATAGCAGTGGTCATGGCATGAACGTGCCGCTTTATGCTGGTCAGTTCATCCGTCACTGGTTTCAGTGCAGCCTCGGCATCCTCTGCTCGTTTGATCAAACCGGACTTTTCAGTGGCCCAATCTGCCCGTTTCTTCTTGAAGTTCTCCTTAAGTTGTTCCATGGCGCTTAAGGCACTGGCCAATTCCTCTTTTGCCTTGGAGGTTTCAGCCTGTTGGGTTTTCAGGTTTTCTCGCAGATCGATTACTTGGCTTTCTTTCGCCTTCAGCTCCGCTTGCAGGCATACAGATATATGTTTCAACAAATCGGTAGAAGGATTCAAGTACCAACCACATAACAAGTTATGCGTTTAGCACTTGGGGGCTAATGCATATTCGATCTTCATCTTTCAATTGTTTACAAAGTCCCAAGCTCAATACAAGTATTCAACTTGGCACTTGGGGGCTAATGGCTATTTGATCATATGTATTCTGATGCGGCAGTTACAATTACTTAAAGTACCGGTTTAACTACGCTAAGTTGAACCGGCCCTTGGGGACTACATCAGCAAATTTCAAAGTATCAAGATTCATATTATCAAGTCCCGGTTTGAAAGGATATTTCAAATCGGCCCTTAGGGGCTAGGAGAGTCGTCAAGAATGAAAGCATACAAGCAGGAAGGAGCATATGGAAGCTACCTCATATTTATCCTTCATCATGTTAATCAGACCGACGTCATAGTCACGGCTGGTATACAGCCGGTTCAGATAGCCGGAATGGATATTTTGGGCGTTCAGAGCAGCGTAAGCCGTCAGATCAGCATTCCACTTGCCTTTGCCAAAAGCAGCTAATTGTTCCTTGGCAGAATGTTTGGATAAAGCGACATGATTGCTTGGCTCAGTATGGCCAGTGCCAGTAATGACAACTTCATCATCATTGGTACCGCCGGTTTGCACTGGAGCTGTTGGCTCGTCAGTAGGTTTTGCGGGACCGGTGGAGCTTTCAACCAGGAGGGAACCTGTGGGCTGATGGATAGGACCTGAGGTATCAGTAGGTTTTTCCTCAGCAGTAAGATCATCATCTGGCTGCGGTGGATCATTGGGAATATCCTCAGGAATAGCCGCTTCAAGATTGGGTGTGGTGCCTGGTTCAAGAATGCCATCTTCTTTGGCCGCTTTATCCAGGCGGGCCTTCTTGCTCGGCCTAGGTTTGGCCCTGAGAAGAATAACAAAATTAAATACAGCATATGTTCTAAGGCAATATACTGCAAACATCACAATAAGTATAGCTTACCCAAGCACCGTTTTGAGCGGTGGGAGCTGCGACGAGTCGCCAGAAGATGAGTGGGAAATAACCTGATAATCGGAGTCAGACGGATTAAGAGGTTGACGAAAGCAGCCTGCTTTAGGACAAGCACTGACAAGCGAATTAGAGACCTCGGAATGACGTTTCCGAACCGGACTGTTCGGTAAACCGGCGGAGGTAACTATCTGGCCGCTGTGCCGGGTGGTGCGGCAAGCTTCGTGTTGTTGAGTCTTCATAAGAAGTTTAGGATTCAAATAAGCAAGAGGATGAGAAAATTTAACTTTCCGGTTTGCCTGACGGATTTTTTGTGAAGGCAAAGTTTCTGAATCAGAAGAGAGAATAATTACCTCTGCAACATCCGCATGGCTGGCTTCGGCATCATCCTGACAAATATCATCATCAATAAGATGCATGAAAAATAAACTAAGTGAGTCAAGCTCTACCTCAAAGTCCGGATTATCCACCTCATCATCAGAGGCCGGATTAGAAGATGCAGTGGTTATTTTCCGGTGGGCAGTCTTCTTTACAGCTTTAGTTTTTTGCCGGGTTGCTCTTTCCGGTTTATCTGTTTTCTCTGGTTTCTCCTGCGGCAGCTTTTTGCTCCAAAACGGATCATCGCCCTGGTTATGCAGACACTGATATTAAAAACAATGACCAGACATATCAATAACAGATTCAGCAAAGAGAAAAATCAAAGTCTTACAGCTGGCGGTTTGTTGGTGGCACAGAAGGGAAGCAGGCCGGTTCTAGCGCAGATGTGCTCCGGTCATTCAGTATCTTACGCATAGCCTCTGTGATTTCTTCACCGGAGAGCTGGAGTCTTGAATGTTGCAGTGGGTCATCCACACTATCAGTATATTCGCACATCAAACCGGAGCGCTGACTAAGGGGCAGTATGCTCCATGATATCCAACAGCGAGCAAGGTCAACCCCTGTTAAACCGTTGGCCATAAAGGCTCTGAGCTTTGATAGCTGAGGAGCATATTTGCTTCTCTCCTGGGAAGTCAATCGTTGAGGAAAAGGATGGGTATTGCTGAGCCGCTCCGGATGAAAGCCAGACAAGGGATTCTCACCAGCAGGGGAGGTATCTTTGCAGTAGAACCATGTCTCATTCCACTCCTTGGGGTGACTGTGCAGCTTGGCGTGAGGGTATGTGACCTCTTTCCTTTTTTGAATCGCCATGCCACCCAACTCCGTATTAGAGCCATCAGTAAACTCAGTACGGGGGTTTAGATGGAAAAGATCTCTGAATAATTCCACTGTGGGCTCCTCTTGAAAGAACACCTCATAGAGCACTTGGAAGTGGCACATATTTGTAACAGAGTTGGGGCCAGTGTCTTGCGGATGGAGTTGGAAATCAGCTAGAACATCTCGGTAGAATTTAGAACCGGACGGTTTAAAACCCTGGGCTAAGTGGTCTACGAAAACAACAACCTCTCCTTCTCTAGGTATGGGGGGCATTCTTTGCCAGGAGCCCTCCAATGGACGGTGTCTTTACTGCCCAAGGCGCCAATCAGGACTAAATCGTCCAGTTGATCCTCTGTGACGCAAGAAGGGACCCAATTGCACTCATACACTTGCTTGGCCATGATGAAATCTACAAAGTACATTGATATGTGCAATGTTAAACCGGAAGCAGATCTATCTAAACCAGAGTTTATGAAGCAACAGCATCCCGGCGGTTCAACAAGGGGACTAATGATATATGATAGATTGCTTTTTCAAAGGTGAACCGCCTATGTGGTAAAGAGGATACAGATCTAAGGCAAGAATGACTAAGGAAGGTAAAAACAGATTTCATAAGGTCGCGGTGAAATTTTGGATCTACCATAAGACAGGAAAATAAAAGGATTTAGACCTAAAAGGTCGATCTCAAAGCAATTCACAAGGGACCAGATCAGTGTTTTATGCGCATAAAGGTTTGCTTTGGTAACAGAAGATAAGCCATTACGGAGAATACATCAGGTTTGAAGTTTTATTCATGGGCTAAAGAAGAAACAAAGGAAGAATAGCGCCAGAGTCTCGATGAACTTCGACGAACGAGGAAACCCTAGAACAGATCTGTGGGGGAAAGGAAAGAAGATTTACCGGAGCTGAGGAAGAAGTGGAAGGTCGCCGCGATGCTCTGGTGTGCTCAGGTTGATGCAGCGGCCAAGGTTGATGCAGAGGTCGACGGTGGCGGCGGAGCTCTGAAGCTGGGCGACACGAGGAAGATGAAGCAGAAGGGGTCGAAGGGAAAGAGAAAGGAAATGACCCTTCAGTCCTATTTATAAAGAAAAGGATATGTCAGGCGCGAGAATCAAGGAGCCGTGAGTTTGGAAACAAAGTTGCGGCCTTAATTATCGTAGGCTTGTTAACAGGATAAGGTTCTTTATAACCAGTGACGTCACACCGGTCTACCGCGAGCAGAGAAGATGACATCACGGCGGTTCAACAAAATACAAGAAGATGTTGAAGATGAAGATTTTTGCTAAGGATTGACATGAACCTGTTCAAATCAATTTGGGGCCTAATGTTGGGGATATTACTACTGGGCGTAAACCGGCCAGGACAAGCCGGGTTAACTTCATCAGTAGTTGAGTGTGATAAAAGCCCATGAGGGCAGATGAGGGCTAAAGGCCCATAATCAGTTTAAGGCCTATAGCTATAAACCGACGGCGGTATGTAACTTGTATTATAAGTTAGGAATAGTGGAGACCGAACCGGACGCATCTATGAGCCGGTATCGGGACTCTGTAAACCGACGGGCGTCACCCATGTATATAAGGGGACGACCCAGCGGCGGTTCAAGGACAGCCAACAACTCAAGACATAGGCGAAACTTATTTGCTCCCTAGTCATCGAAACACCCATCAATTCCATCACAACTAGACGTAGGCTTTTACCTTCATTGAAGGGGTCGAACTAGTATAAACTCTCTTGCATCCTTGTGTCCACTTTAACCCCTTCAAGCTAACCCGTAGAGATGGCTCCACGACTAAGTCCTTTCTCTAGGACAACTGCCGTGACAAAACCAAGACAGTACTGGTGGTTGGAAGTTCCAGAGGTGGCAGCACTGCAAACATCAACATCCAGTCGGTCACGTTTGGTTACACAAGTCAACCAAAGGATCAGGTCAGATTGTTACCCAGAGATAGTAGGAATGACCACTTCAATTTTGGGCAAAGCCTTCAGCGGTTTGGAAGATGTGGCCTTCGGTGGTTTCGGCACTGGCGGCGCGGTCTTGGGCTGCTTCGGTGCCTTCTCGGTCGGCACTGGAGAAGACGTCCGAAGGTGCTTTGAAGACTGCCCAGTTGGCGCGGCCACCAGGTCAGGGGTGCTTGTCGGGTCGTGAACATGCTTGGACCTTCTTTCTCTATGAGGAGACAAGTCAACCTCTTCTTCATCACTCGGGCCGTCGCTCTCCTCGTCCTCCTCTGCATCTGAGTGCCACTCGCCACTCTCTCCTCCGCTCGCCTCTCCCTCGTAATCTTGCTCCTGCACTCCATTGGGCATTGAGTACATATCAATAAGAGCCTGAAAGACAACAAACAAAAGAAAGGCAGTCGACCGTCAAGAAGATGTTACATGGTCAATCAAGAAAACACTCGACAATGCAGAATCGTACCTGTTCCGGCCGGCGCAAATGGTCGAATGGAACCACCCTCCTGGACCCCGGGGGTTATCCTTATTGCCGGTAATGCCTCTCAGCCACTGCTCCACCGTGTCCTCACTGACATCCTCCGGGTGGATCCGAGTGGAATCCTCGATTCTCGAATACATCCACATCGGATGGTCACGAGCTTGGAGTGGTTGGATTCGTCGACTGAGGAAGACCTCCAGCAGGTCCATACCGGTCACTCCGTCGCGGACGAGTTGGACCACCCGCTCGACCAACACCTTCACCTGCGCCTTCTCCTCTGGGATCACTCTCAAGGTGGAGGGCTTCTCTAGTCAGGCCATGGTAAAGGGGGGAAGTCGAGTCGACTGACCCGGGGTCGGCTGGTCCTTGCAGTAGAACCAGGTCGACTGCCAACCCCGGACCGAGTCGGGAAGGATCATAGTTGGGAAACTACTTTTGTTCCTCATCTGAATTCCAAGGCCCCTGCACATATGTATCACTTGCATCCTCTCGTCACTCGGGTTGGCCTTCTTGATCGTCTGAGAACGACACGTGAATATGTGCTTGAAGAGACCCCAGTGTGGTCGACAGCCTAGGAAGTTCTCGCACATGGACACGAAAGCGGCAAGGTACACGATGGTGTTCGGGGAAAAGTGGTGGAGTTGAGCCCCAAAGAAGTTCAAGGAAACCTCGGAAAAAGGATGGGGAGGCAAAGAAAACCCGCGGTCGACATGAGTGGCAAGGAGAACGCACGCACCCTCCCGCGACTGCGGCTCGGTCTCGTTCCCCGGGAGCCACGCCGATTCATGGGGGATCAGTCCCCCCTCAACCAAGTCATCGATATCATCTTGGCTGATTGTCGAGCGGATCCAGTCGCCCTGGATCCAGCCAGGCGGCAGGCCGGACCTCGACGAAGACCCGCCCCGGCTGGTCCTCTTCCCTTTCGCCTTCGCCGTTGACTTCTTTGCATGCTCCAACGCCACCGTCTTCTCCTTCCCCATGGCAGCGGATCGAGTTCAAGTAGGGCGACGACGCCGAGAGTAGAGGCAGATGCGGTGGAGAAAACAGAGGAGGAAGGGGAACAATGAGAACGCACTGTGCGAAAATCCCCGTCCAATGCCTTATATGACGGCATTTCCGAGTGGCTGACTCGTGGGCCCAGGCGATCTGATCAAATCCCGCAACAGTCGCGCGCGTGATACATGGCGAAAAACGTGGTGCGGAGATCGAGGTGGCCTGCCTAATCCGACCCGATTACTGCGGCCTCCCCCGTCCGGCGCGCTTCCAAAAATTCGAATCCCGTGAAATCCGCAGACAGCAGAGCAACCCGTCAGACGGAAGATTTTTCCCATATCAACACTCAAAGCTCAACAATGAAAGTTCACTCGACAAAACCAAGAATGGATCAAGGCGACTGAACAAGTAGTTTAAGTCATCATGAATGTTCATTCGACTTCTGGACAAGACATTTCCGAAGCGCAAAAGCTGAATCAGAGAGGTTATCAACTCCTTTTCCACTCGGACCCTGAACCATTCGGAGGCTAATGATGAGGATATGTACCTAGGGTAGGGTCATAGGCCTGACCTAGACACCTTCCCCTAGGACATCACCCTAAAGCCAGAATCATTCAAAGGGTACCATCATCCACTCGACCAGAGACTTTCCACTCGGAAGAATCAATGTCACTCGACCGTCGTAGAAGCCACTCGACGAGCAGAAGATCTAAAGCCACTCTACACCAACAACGGTCGATGACGGTGTCCTGGACTAGGGGGTACTCACCACGTCGTCTCCCGATCTATTAGATTGGGCCGAGGACCCTCGTGGCCGTATACTCATGGGCCAGTTCGGACGGCTACTTCATACAAGGAAGATTCCACAAGACTTGGCGATCAAGACAAGGACTTCTCCCCACCAGCGTATTCAGCTAGGACTCTTGTTATCCTAGGCCTCCGGTGCATTATATAAACCGAGGCCAGGCTAATCGATAGATATACAATATATACAACAATCATACCATAGGCTAGCTTCTAGGGTTTAGCCTCCTTGATCTCGTGGTAGATCTACTCTTGTACTACCCATATGATAAATATTAATCAAGCAGGACGTAGGGTTTTACCTCCATCAAGAGGGCCCGAACCTGGGTAAAACATTGTGTCCCTTGTCTCCTATTACCATCCGCCTAGACGCACAGTTCGGGACCCCTACCCGAGATCCGCCAGTTTTGACACCGACGTTGGTGCTTTCATTGAGAGTTCCGCTGTGTGATCGACAAAAGGGTCGATGGCTCGCCTGCAGATCAACTGCGGCTTCGGCATCTTCGTCACCAGCTCGACTAGTCACCTTGGTTCGACCAAGAATTGCGCCCCGTGTTCGGATCACCATGTCCGGACGAGGGCCTTCATCAAACATCAACTCTGATCTCTATCAAGATCACAGAGGAATCATCTATGGAGCTCGTGGGCTCAACGTCAACATTGCCCTCAAGCGACCATGCTGTTTTTTTGGACAGCGAACTCGTATCTGCCACCACCACCTCCTCGAGTATCGCTTTGACGATCGCATTGGTGGAATTGTGCGGAATTGAGTCTACAACAACCCTGGAAAATTTCGTCGAGTTCCGATGGAGGAATCTCTGGCAATCCACGATATACCGGAGCCCTGTCAAATCTGCACAGGAATTTGGATGAGTTTAGGGCGTGGTGTCCAGCTTCTATCTCGGACGTCCTTTGGAAGATCCAACCGTTGATCCGCTGCGGAATTCCTATATCTACCACCTCTCAAAATTTCGGCTCGATCCGACCGTCCAAACTCCGGGAACCTTCCGGTTAGTGCATCACTTTTCGGATCTGTTTTCTGCGCCAAAACGAATCCGACCCGAGTTCATCTTTTTTATGAACAGGATTTCGGACATCCCTTTTGAAGGAAGTTTTGTATGGGGTATTGTGTTTTGTTCCCGAACACATCCCACTAACTATAAGATCTTTTGAACATGATCTTCAACATCATGCTGGTGTCAAACCAGTCCGGCAATATTACTTGACGGCTGCCGACCTGCGCTAGACACGGCGTCACTTTGTTGAGCCGAGCTCAACTTCTTCGGATCATCATCTCGGCAAGCCGAACAAGAGCCCGACATCGCGAAGGATAAATCATCACCAACATCGCCGCCCCACGGATTACACGGAGCGGGCATACCGGCATCGCCGCACGGTCGCTTCATCAAGCCGACATCGACCACGTCACGACCTGCATCGACAGGGCCGCACTATTGCTTCTTCAAGCTGGTGTCCATCACGCCGACCTACTTCGACTCATCGGCTGACATCGAGGCTTCGACATCTCGGCTGGACCGGGGGCTTCGTCATCTCTTCATCAACCTACTCCGGACACTTCGGCGTCACTAGCCGACCAGCTCCGTCACGTTAGCTGGGCCGAGGGCTTTGCCTCGGCGAGTCAACCTTTACCAGCATTGCCATGCCGTTGTTTTATCGCCCACCAGGAAATGGGTGTGCGGAGCGGGTCCCAATTTTGGGAATCACCTTTCTTCGGATTGCTACAACAAATAAACCAGGTGCTATCAATCCTAGTATTTTTTGCTTGTTTGGGTTTATTTTTCCCAAGGAGTTATTACTCTGGTTTGTCCATCATCTGTACACAGATCTATCAAATGATGGCCACATTAACGACGGTCGCCTGGTGGTTCGGTCAGTTTCCGTACATAGTCCGGCGAATGCCGCATCCGGAACTCGGACCGACCTGTGAATTCAGGCTTTGCCACGCCTTTACCGCATCACGTCGACGCCCTGCATCGACATTGACTTCGACGCCAGGCCATATTTCTTTTATTACTCACTTTGCATAAATTATTTATTATGCAATGATTTTTTTAATTATTATTATTACTATTATCTCCGGTTTGCACTACTTTTTGCGCACAGGAAAATGATCCGGGGACTTCGGCATCACTCTGCCGGTCTGCATTGACCGTGCCATGTCACCACTTCAGCGTGTCGAGCTCTCCGCTCCGCCACCTCGGGACCGGCTTGGGGGATGGAACCTTGCCCCGCATCAAGCTCGGACCGCGTCATCAATACCGAACACATTAACCAGCTAAGTTGCCTTCATGCTCAAAGTTTTAAATTTTTAACTTATGTTCGGTTCGACCAAGCATTTTACCTTTTTTGAAAAAAAAATTGCTTGTAGAGAATTTCCTTGTCCAAACTTTGTTTGTGACACACAAATTCAAGGACCCAATTCACTTGGGGGCTTCCTTTATGAAGCTTTTCCTCTTGCATATGATTATACTTGTACGGCTTTGTTTCTTGTTCATGTATTATGCCATAATATGCACCATATTGACTTAAGCAATTTGCAAGCTGGGTTGCCTCGCTCTTGTGTTTACCCCTATGTTCCCGATTGTTCGGCTAGGGAGTAAAGGGAGCACCTCTATGATTGTCACGATCGGGTCACCCGAGCCGGACCTCAGACTGGGTGAAGCCGAAAGCTAGCGCTCTTATAGTTTTCAATGATGGTCGGCACACAACGGAACTCATGAGTACAAAAAATCTATTGCACAAGTCTCATAATAACAATGAGCACCGAAGAAAGGTATCAGTGGGGGTACTATTTTCTTCGAAGATGCTTCTTACACTTCACGGTAATATAGCATAAGTTCCCTGAGCGCGCTTTGTCTGTTACAGCCTTATGGCATGATTGCCTAGTTATTGGAAACACCGTCGATATTCTCGACCGATGTAGTACATAACACTTTTCGGTCCTTGACCGAAGAGGGAGAAGCCGACGGTCGGTTAAGAAATGTTTAAAGTTCGGTTGAACATAGATATGATATAAGTACTTTGGTACATGCAATCATTCTTCTACACAAGTCACTTGGGGGCTCTTAAGTTTATTTGAGCCGTTTTATAATAAGTGTTCTTCTTCTCAGTCGTTGCAAAGTTCTTTTATTATTATTTATCACTCCTTTTTTCGATGCGAGTGTGCAGTCACTAGCCGGGGAGCCTAATTTCTCTCTCAAAGCCGCTAGAGTTTAGTTTGCTAAACTGGCCTAATGAGAAGTACTCCGCCCTCGGGATAGGAGGTTGAAGCCGTAGGCTGACCCGCTCGAAGTCTTGAGATAGGATGTGTCATGTTAAAGGACGACAGAAGCACTTCCTTTTTCTAAGACCAATTTTCGGATTGGCACCGAACACTTGATCTTGTTTGGACGTCATGCTTTTACTGACATTTCTTGGTTTTCCAAGCTTTTTGGCACTTTTAAACTATTTGTGCTTTTCCAGCATTAGTCTCGCAGTGCAACGCCGGACACCTTTAGGGATTCGACAAAAACATTCTCAGATATTGCTATATATGCATCGGTTTCGAATTGTGTCTTCGGTCAATAGTTGGGTTACCCGGCTCTTGCACTTGCTTCCTACGTTCCGTTTTGTTCGGCTAGGCGTGCAAATGGAGAACCACTGCGATTGTGCTTCCAGCTCACATGGTTAAGCACCTTAGTGGAGAAAGCCGAAAACTGACTGTCACAATAAGCGTAAACTGGTCAGCAATCCGATAACTATGACGGGCCATTCATAACATTGGCCGAAGTGTTTACGGCTTGACCTCGACTGTCGCCGAACACTACCGGGGGCTATTAACTGGCCTCCCAAACTAAATACTTGATATTTTGCTCTTACATTCGAGCTGAGGTTTCATGATCATGCTTAGCATGACAACCCAAAGAAAGGAACCGATAGCGGGACTATTTCTTTTGGAATACATTTCTTCTGTTAAACAGTAATATAACATATCTCTCTGCGTACCTTTGTTTATAAAACCGTGTGGCCAGATTGCCTTGTTTGTCGTAAATCTGTGCCTTATAAAGTAGGACAAACACTCCTCGGCTACTGGCCAAGGAGGTGGAAGCCGATGGTCAGTCAACAAAGTTTTGTACAATGCGGATCCGAGCATTAATGACGTAAAGTACTTGGATACATAGAGTCATTACACATAATTTGTGATTTTACTATGGATATTGATCCTTAATTCGGCCACCTGTGCCCGCATTAAGGCTCGGGGGCTACTGGGCTTCGGGCTTATTATTTACAAATATTAAAGGGGCACATCGATCCCCTGATCTGGTGTTGCCACCCGACCAGTGTCTCGGGGGCTACTGCATTGCTTGTCCAATGCAGAAAATTTTATGTGCAATATAGTTTCCGAGGAGATTTTGATCCTCAGGTTGGTCGGCCGCACCCAACCTGAGTCTTGAGGACTGAGCACACCGCTTTTGTGTCCCGAAGTATTCTGCCGAGCTAGGACTTGATCCTCAGACCGATTTTGCAAATCAACCTGAGTCTCAGCGGCTACCGGGATCAGCGGTCTTATGTCATCCTTCATGTGCATCTCGGGTTTTAGACCGATACACACCTTGAGGGCTACTGGCTATATATCTCGGCAGAGAATAAATTGCACCAATAAAAAATATTGACAAAAAATCGGCCCATAGTCGGGGTGGTGCACCACCTCGGAAGCAGTCCGGCATAAAGCTCGGGCGCTAGTGGCTGGCTCCATAGAGGGCATTCCGGCATTAAGCTCGGCTAAACTCCTTCAACTTTTTTGAACCAAGGTGATATGACACCTCGGATATAGTCCGGCATTGGAGCCTGGACACAGTCCGGCGTTGGAGCTCGGATATATTTCGGCGTTGGAGCTCGGATATACAGTCTGGCGTTGGAGCTCGGATACATAGTCCGGCGTTGGAGCTCAGACACATTCCGGCGCTAGAGCTTGGAAGCAGTCCGGCGTTGGTGCTAGGCTGCAAAAGATACCTCAAATGCAGTCCGGCGTTGGAGCTCGGACGCAAGAGGACCCTGCCTCCCGGGAACAACTTCAAACCCGAGGTGTGGCATAAAAATAAACAAGGCATTGATAAAGGCCGGAAACTTAAAGGGGCTCCTCGGATACCCGACGTGTAAACTCGTCGAATGCATTTTGGCGATCCTCAAGATCGAAGATAAAGAAGATTTGTTGAACCAGTTTTCAAGACCGGCAACCGAAGATGAAGAATAGTTCGGAAGAATCGAGGAGCGTCCCTAACTTGAAGACCGGTTCAGGGGGCTACTGACGGTGTCCTAGACTAGGGGGTACTCACCACGTCGTCTCCCGATCTATTAGATTGGGCCGAGGACCCTCGTGGCCGTATACTCATGGGCCAGTTCGGACGGCTACCACATACAAGGAAGATTCCACAAGACTTGGCGATCAAGACAAGGACTTCTCCCCACCGGCGTATTCGGCTAGGACTCTTGTTATCCTAGGCCTCCGGTGCATTATATAAACGGAGGCCAGGCTAGTCGATAGATATACAATATATACAACAATCATACCATAGGCTAGCTTCTAGGGTTTAGCCTCCTTGATCTCGTGGTAGATCTACTCTTGTATTACCCATATCATCAATATTAATCAAGTAGGACATAGGGTTTTACCTCCATCAAGAGGGCCGAACCTGGGTAAAACAGTGTGTCCCTTGTCTCCTGTTACCATCCGCCTAGACGCACAGTTCGGGACCCCCTACCCAAGATCCGCCGGTTTTGACACCGACAGTCGAGGATTTACTTATAGGCTTAATTGTCATTTATAGCACTTAATGGCTAGCGTTACCAGTAATGTACCTCTCTTAATGTACATTGAACCCCATGTAACGGAGGGGAGCAGGGGTCCTGGCGCACTCTATATAAGCCACCCCCTCCTCTGGGACAAGGGTTCGCATCTTTTGTAAACATACACACACATATAATCCAGTCGGCCGCCTCAGGGCACCGAGACGCAGGGCTGTTACTTCTTCCGAGAAGGGCCTGAACTCGTAAAACTCGTGTGTACAACTACTCCATAGCTAGGATCTTGCCTCCTCATACCTACCCCCATTCTACTATCAGTCTTAGATCCATGACAGGTGCTGCCCCTTCCCCTTGTGGCTCTCCTCTCTCTCCACTAAGGCCCATGAAGGCCCATTAGTTCCCCCGAGGGGTTCCGATAACCCTCCGGCACTTCGATACTTATCCGGTACCTCTCGGAACTCATCCGGTGTTCGAATAACATCATCCAATATAACATTCTTTATGTCTCGACCATTTCAAGACTCCTCGTCATGTCCTTGATCTCATCCAGGACTCCTAACAAACTTCGGTCATCAAAAACACATAAGTCATAATACAAATCATCATCGAACATTAAGCATGCGGACCCTACGGATTCGAGAACTATGTAGACATGACCGAGACACATCTCCGGTCAATAACCAATAGCGGAACCTAGATGCTCATATTGGTTCCTACATATTCTACGATGATCTTTATCGGTCAAACCGCATAACAACATACATCATTCCCTTTGTCATCGGTATGTTACTTGCCTGAGATTCGATCGTCGGTATCATCATACCTAGTTCAATCTTGTTACCGGCAAGTCTCTTTACTCGTTCTGTAATACATCATCCCGTAACTAACTCATTAGTCACATTGCTTGCAAGGCTCATAGTGATGTGCATTACCGAGAGAGCCCAAAGATACCTCTTAGATACACGGAGTGACAAATCCTAATCTCGATCTATGCCAACTCAACAAACACCATCGGAGACACCTGTAAAGCATCTTTATAATCACCCAATTACGTTGTGACGTTTGATAGCACACAAGGTGTTCCTACGGTATTCAAGAGTTGCATAATCTCATAGTTAGAATTACATGTATAAGTCATGAAGAAAGCAATAGCAATAAAACTAAACGATCATAATGCTAAGCTAACGGATGGGTCTTGTCCATCACATCATTCTCTAATGATGTGATCCCATTAATCAAATGACAACACATGTCTACGGTTAGGAAACTTAACCATCTTTGATTAACGAGCTAGTAAAGTAGAGGCAAACTAGGGACACTCTGTTTGTCTATGTATTGACACATGTACTAAGTTTCCGGTTAATACAATTCTAGCATGAATAATAAACATTTATCATGATATAAGGAAATATAAATAACAACTTTATTATTGCCTCTAGGGCATATTTCCTTCACTATGTACTCCTCGGGTCCGAGGCTCTCACCCTCCTTAGATTTAGGTAACTAATTACTGTCGGCCCCGTCGAAGAGATCGTCAGGGTCTTCATCCTCGGGTATTCCTGTGGGGCTATTTTGCCGTCTTTGGGAGGCCTGAATGTCCTCTCCCTGGTTTTCGGCATCATTGGTTGTGGTGCCGTTATCAGTAGCGCCCGTGTTGGGCCCACTTGGGCCACCACCAGTACCTCTAGGGCGTCGATGACGATGTCTTGAAGGATGCTTGGGGGTGTCGACCATATAGACATCATTAGTGGACGTGGTGGCACATCTTCTAGTATGATTAGAGGGTGTGGCCACTCCAAGTGTGGCGCCAACGTCTTCATCCATGTCGGTGGCCTCCTTAGATACGTAGTCTAACACATCGGTCAAGTCATCGACGATAGCGACTAGGTGGGTGGGACGTAAATTTCCCTGTCATCGGCTTTACGTCCGATCTTATCATAGATGGAGGTCTGGCCATTCGAGATAGATAGCTTCTAAATACGATCCAACATCTCATTAAGGTGAGATAGCTCCTCGATGTCTATGGCCTGGTCGTAGGCCGGGCTGTCTGAAGCGTAAGTTGTGGGACGCTTGACGCAACCTCAATGTGTTGTTTTCCCATGGTTGATTTGTGGCTAGCAACAAAAAGGATTCGATCCAAGTTTGGTGCTGGATCCGAGCTCTGGCTTGAGTCGAGGTCAAGGCCTGAGGGGAGGACAAGGTCCACAACCGAGTCCGAGTCCGGTGTCACGACAGCCGACTCCATGCCCGAAGTTGGACTCACTTTGGGATTTGATCTGTAGTTTGGGTCAGAGGTCGGTTCTGGGGTCAAGCCTGAGTCAGCTGGTGGGCTTTCAATCAGGTCCAACATCCAACCAGAGAGGACGAGCTCGCCACGTGAATGCATGGTGTATTCTAAAGTCTTGAACGTGACAACCTGGTCCAGAGCGAAATTTTTGATCTGGGTGAGATGGCCCATCAAATCAGCGTGCAAAACAATGATGTCGAACACAAAGAATTGGCCGGGTATGAAGATGTCACCGCAACCGGTATTGCAATTGATCTGCATGTGAGACATTGATCGTTTGTCGACCGCACAACGAAACTCTCAAGAAAGAACCAATGTCGGTACTAAAACCGGTAGACCTCAGGGTAGGGGGTCCCGAGTTGTGGATCTCGGATCTATGGGTAACACAGGACGAAGGAGATAGTATTTACCCAGGACCGGGCCCTCTCGAAGAGGTAATACCCTACATCCTGCTTTGATTATATTGCTGGTTCTGTATCGAGTACATGATTGATCTACCTCGAGATCGTAAGTTGTGTCTAACCCTAGGGCTAGATGGTTTTAATTGTGATCGTCCTCCCTTGGAACCTAACCTCCTAGTTTATATAGACACCGGGGTACCTAGGGTTACACATGGTCGGTTACCAATCTAGGGATACACATGCCGCCAGGCCGACGTAAGTCTTGGAGTACACATCAAGTCTTTGTTGAAGTCCATCTTGATCACACCGAAGTATGAGACTTCTGGAGTCCTTCCTTAAGAGAACGGTGTGCCATAAGCTTGGCCCATGGACTACAGACTGACTAGGTTGGTACCCCCTAGTCCAGGGCACCGTCTGGAGGTTTCACACTTCAAAATTATTGGCACATTCCTCTTGCTTGTTTTAAAGATTTCCTCCTGTTGTTATCTTTCTATCAAGCTTGAGTTTGTCGAAATCTGAGTTCGTCTGCTAAAGTTATGATAGTTTTGGTCTAACATGTTTCGTGTGTCTGTTGCTGACAAGGTGGTTTCTACCACGTTCCTTGGCGGTTGTCTCGGGAGTCCTGTGGTTCAGGAACAACTACCGCCCGAGGTGTAATTCCCTCGGGCCAGGAAGTGCTCCAGGTTTGGGTGGTGCGATTGTACTGCTCTCTATCACAGGTTGTACCGCCAGGGACTTAGCCGCCCTAATTGAGCACCGCTAGGTGGTTATTTCGGCCGATGTACTGCCCCAACCACCGGAAAAGGGTGATTCCTTTTAGGTGGCTGGGCAATACTCAACGGTAGCGCCCGATTCTCCTGAAAGCTATCTTTGTAGTAGTACAACTGATGGTGTAAGACGGTAGTACCGCTATAGAGTTAGCGACTATAGGAGCTCGGACGCAGCGGTTGTTCCGGTCCATGTAGTGGCCCTTGTACCACACACGGGTGACTTCATTCTGGTACCAGGGCGGTACACGATGGTACCCATCTGGTTGTACCTGTAGAATTTATTCAGCGGTACTACCGGCGGCACTGGCGGTTGTATCGCATGGAGAACCATAGGCTGGCATTTCTGCCTTGAGCGGTTGTACCGCACTCCTGTGCGGTTGTACCGCTCATGTGTTTTTCTGCAATGTAATGTTTAGATTCGTGGGGGCCTTTTTAAGGGGGTATTCGTCCCCCTTGCCCCCAACGACTTTGAGCAAGTCCCCCCCTCCCCCCACACACACCATTTTTGACCTCTTGGAGCTTGCTTTCTCTCTATTCTTCCCATGATTCTTGCATCTTTTTGAGGGAAACGATAGGAAAGATGTAGATCTACATTCTCCACCAATCCATCTCTCCCCTTAGTGAGGAGAACCTTGCGGATCTAGATCTTGGAGTTCTTTTGTGTTCTCCTTGTTCCCCCTCTCATATTCCTCCATGGCTTTTGTTGCTTTGGTAGGATTTGAGAGTGGGGTACTTGAGCACTTCGTGTGTTCTTGCTATTGCATTAGTCGCATCGGTTTGAGTTCTCAACGGTGATATGTGGAAGTGAAAGTTGAGATGCTTATTATTCTTAGAGTTTGAGCACTTCTACTTGGTGTAGTGTCGGGTTCTCCCTGAGGGGAAAAGGGTGAAGTAGTATAGTAGCAGATAGTATTTCCTTCTGTTAAGAACAAAGGTTTATTGAACCAATAGGAGACATCAAACAAACAAGATAAACGGTACCTGCACACACACAAAGCAAATGCTTGCAGCCAACAAATGCAAGAGGGTTGTCAATCCCCTTGTTCTCGCCAATTGCAAGGATTAAATCTAATAGTGGTAGATATATAAAATAAAATAAAAACAGTGAGCAAACTTAGGGTTTTAGTAAATATGGAAGATGGGCCGGGGGCCATTGGTTCACTAGAGGCATCTCTCTTATGATCATAGCAACGGTGGGTAAAGAAATTACTGTTGGGCAACTGATAGAATAGCACATAGTTATGATGACTCTTCATGGCATGATAAATATATAGGCATTATGTCCGTGACAAGTAGACCGTTAAATTTACTGACACCTACTACTATTACTCCACCCCAAGATCGCTATAAAGCATGCATATCAAAGTATTAAGTTCATGACAAACAGAGTACTGCTTTAAGCAAGATGACATAATGTAGAAAAGTAAAATCAATTAATTATGATGTGTAGAAGACGTTGAAACTAATTATCGCTTGGAAGGGGATTTCCGGATCTTCACTCACTAAAGAAATATGTTATCATTGAGCACACACAAAGACTTAAATCTAACTTTCACGTAGACCCCCCTAATAGAATAGTTTGCCCTTGACTCAATACAGAAATAAGGAAACTAGTAAACAATCTCTAAGTACAACTTCCAATTCTTCACTGGAAATTCCAAAGACTTGAATGTTTTACAATATTTTTAGAGGTCGTAACTCTTCGGTTAAACCAAGTCCTCAAGGACTCTTACCTATGTATACTCACAAACCCATTAGTGTCATACCTGCTTTGTCAAAATCATTCAAAACTCAAAGGGGGATTGGATGCCCTTTTACACTCTTGCATAGTTGGCAAGGTGCATAATTGAGCTGGGAGCGTTTCCGCCATCAAAAGGCGGTCATTGTGAGTGAGCAAGACAAAAGGCTTGCATTTTGGGGGACCAACAATCTCATGCACGAATCAATGGGCGTCATAGCTAAAAATCCAGCCATTGAGGGCTTGTTTGGTTGTCCAGAATCCCTCCAGGATCCCCGTCGTAAACCAGGGCGTGCAACCCACGAGACAAGTCAGCCAAGGGAAAGCCCACGACGCATTTGTTTGCTCGCCCGCCACGGGTTTTCCTCCCCGGTACGCGTCATTTCCACGGGGAAACAATCCATGCCTCTTGGGGTCGGGGAGAAATCCCTCGAGGCAACGGCGGCGGTGAAACACTTGTCGATCCCCTTCGCTAGCGACGGATCCACCTGTTGGGGAACGTAGTAATTTCAAAAAAATTCCTACGCACACACAAGATCATGGTGATGCATAGCAACGAGAGGGGAGAGTGTGATCTACGTACCCATGTAGACCGACAGCGAAAGCGTTATGACAACGCGGTTGATGTAGTCGTATGTCTTCACGGCCCGACCGATCAAGCACCGAAACTATGGCACCTCTGAGTTTTAGCACACGTTCAGCTCGATGATGATCCCCGGACTCTGATCCAGCAAAGTGTCGGGGAAGAGTTCCGCCAGCACGACGGCGTGGTGACGATCTTGATGTTCAACTGTCGCAGGGCTTCGCCTAAGCACCACTACAATATTATCGATGTATATCATGGAAGGGGGCACCGCACACGGCTAAGAATATGATCACGAGGATCAACTTCTCTGTCTAGGGGTGCCCCCTGCCCCCGTATATAAAGGAGCAAGGGGAGGAGGCCGTCCGGCCGGCCCTATTGGCGCGCCAAGGAGGAGTCCTCCTCCTAGTAGGAGAAGTGGGGAGGGAGAAGGAAAGGGGGGCGCCGCCCCCCCTCTCCTAGTCCAATTCGGACCAAGGGGGGAGGAGGCGCGCGGCCCACCCTAGCTGCCCTTCTCTCTCCACTAAGGCCCATATGGCCCATTACTTCTCCCGGGGGGTTCCGGTAACCCTCCGGCACTCCGGTTTTCTCCGAAATCACCCGGAACACTTCCGGTGTCCGAATATAGCCGTCCAATATATCAATCTTTATGTCTCGACCATTTCGAGACTCCTCGTTATGTCCGTGATCACATCCGGGACTCCGAACTAACTTCGGTACATCAAAAACTCATAAACTCATATAACTGTCATCGAAACCTTAAGCGTGCAGACCCTACGGGTTCGAGAACAATGTAGACATGACCGAGACATGTCTCTGGTCAATAACCAATAGCGGAACCTGGATGCTCATATTGGCTCCCACATATTCTACGAAGATCTTTATCGGTCAGACCGCATAACAACATACGTTGTTCCCTTTGTCATCGGTATGTTACTTGCCCGAGATTCGATCATCGGTATCTCAATACCTAGTTCAATCTCGTTACCGGCAAGTCTCTTTACTCGTTCTGTAATACATCATCTCGCAACTAACTCATTAGTTGCAATGCTTGCAAGGCTTATGTGATGTGTATTACCAAGAGGGCCCAGAGATACCTCTCCGACAATCGGAGTGACAAATCCTAATCTCGAAATATGCCAACCCAACATTTACCTTTGGAGACACCTGTAGAGCTCCTTTATAATCACCCAGTTACGTTGTGACGTTTGGTAGCACACAAAGTGTTCCTCCGGCAAAAGGGAGTTGCATAATCTCATAGTCGTAGGAACATGTATAAGTCATGAAGAAAGCAATAGCAACATACTAAACGATCGGGTGCTAAGCTAATGGAATGGGTCATGTCAATCACATCATTCTTCTAATAATGTGATCCCGTTAATCGGATGACAACACATGTCTATGGTTGGGAAACATAACCATCTTTGATTAACGAGCTAGTCAAGTAGAGACATACTAGTGACGTTTAGTTTGTCTATGTATTCACACAAGTATTATGTTTCTGGATAATACAATTCTAGCATGAATAATAAACATTTATCATGATATAAGGAAATAAAATAATAACATTATTATTGCCTCTAGGGAATATTTCCTTCAGTCTCCCCCTTGCACTAGAGTCAATAATCTAGATTACACGGTAATGATTGTAACACCCATGGAGCTTTGGTGCTGATCATGTTTTGCTCGTGGAAGAGGCTTAGTCAACGGGTCTGCAACATTCAGATCCGTATGTATCTTGCAAATCTCTATGTCTCCCACCTGGACTAGATCCCGGATGGAATTGAAGCATCTCTTGATGTGCTTGGTTCTCTTGTGAAATCTGGATTCCTTTGCCAAGGCAATTGCACCAGTTTTGTCACAAAAGATTTTCATTGGACCCGATGCACTAGGTATGACACCTAGATCGGATATGAACTCCTTCATCCAGACTCCTTCGTTTGCTGCTTCTGAAGCAGCTATGTACTCCGCTTCATATGTAGATCCCGCCACAATGCTTTGTTTAGAACTGCACCAACCGACAGCTCCACCATTTAATGTAAACACGTATCCGGTTTGCGATTTAGAATCATCCAGATCAGTGTCAAGGCTTGCATCAACGTAACCATTTACGATGAGTTCTTTGTCACCTCCATATATGAGAAACATATCCTTAGTCCTTTTTAGGTATTTCAGGATGTTCTTGACCGCTGTCCAGTGATCCACTCCTAGATTACTTTGGTACCTCCCTGCTAGACTTATAGCAAGACACACATCAGGTCTGGTACACTGCATTGCATGATAGAGCCTATGGCTAA
The DNA here is from genome assembly GCF_018294505.1 of Triticum aestivum. Classification (NCBI taxonomy): domain Eukaryota; kingdom Viridiplantae; phylum Streptophyta; class Magnoliopsida; order Poales; family Poaceae; genus Triticum; species Triticum aestivum. The sequence continues at coordinate 69,366,838 of NC_057800.1, forward strand.
AGCATAGGGAACATCTTTCATTTTCTCTCTATCTTCTGCATTGGTCGGGCATTGAGTCTTACTCAATTTCACACCTTGTAACATAGGCAAGAATCCTTTCTTTGCTTGATCCATTTTGAACTTTTTCAAAACTTTGTCAAGGTATGTGCTTTGTGAAAGTCCAATTAAGCGTCATGATCTATCTCTATAGATCTTAATGCCCAATATGTAAGCAGCTTCATCGAGGTCTTTCATTGAAAAACTCTTATTCAAGTATCCCTTTATGCTATACAGAAATTCTATATCATTTCCGATTAGTAATATGTCATCTACATATAATATCAGAAATGCTACAGAGCTTCCACTCACTTTCTTGTAAATACAGGCTTCTCCAAAAGTTTGTACAAAACCAAATGCTTTGATCACACTATCAAAGCATTTATTCCAACTCTGAGAGGCTTGCACCAGTCCATAAATGGATCGCTGGAGCTTGCACACTTTGTCAGCTCCCTTTGGATCGACAAAACCTTACGGCTGCATCATATACAACTCTTCTTCCAGAAATCCATTTAGGAATGCAGTTTTGACATCCATCTGCCAAATTTCATAATCATAAAATGCGGCAATTGCTAACATAATTCGGACAAACTTAAGCATCGCTATGGGTGAGAAGGTCTCATCGTAGTCAATCCCTTGAACTTGTCAAAAACCTTTTGCGACAAGTCGAGCTTTGTAGACAGTAACATTACCGTCAGTGTCAGTCTTCTTCTTGAAGATCCATTTATTCTCAATTGCTTGCCGATCATTGGGCAAGTCAACCAAAGTCCATACTTTGTTCTCATACAAGGATCCCATCTCAGATTTCATGGCTTCAAGCCATTTTGCAGAATCTGGGCTCACCATCGCTTCTCCATAGTTCGTAGGTTCATCATGATCTAGTAGCATGACTTCTAGAATAGGATTACCGTACCACTCTGGTGCGGATCTTGCTCTGGTTGATCTACGAGGTTCAGTAGTATCTTGTTCTGAAGTTTCATGATCATCATCATTATCTTCCTCACTAATTGATGTAGGTGTCACAGAAACTGGTTTCTGTGATGTACTACTTTCCAATAAGGGAGCAGGTACAGTTACCTCATCAAGTTCTACTTTCCTCCCACTCACTTCTTTCGAGAGAAACTCCTTCTCTAGAAAGTTTCCGAATTTAGCAACAAAAGTCTTGCCTTCGGATCTGCGATAGAAGGTGTATCCAATAGTTTCCTTTCAATATCCTATGAACACACATTTCTCCGATTTGGGTTCGAGCTTATCAGGTTGAAGCTTTTTCACATAAGCATTGCAACCCCAAACTTTCAGAAATGACAACTTTGGTTTCTTGCCAAACCACAGTTCATAAGGCGTCGTCTCAACAGATTTTGATGGTGCCCTATTTAACGTGAATGCGGCCGTCTCTAGAGCATAACCCCAAAACAATAGCGGTAAATCAATAAGAGACATCATAGATCGCACCATATCAAGTAAAGTACGATTACGATGCTCGGACACACCATTACGCTATGGTGTTCCGGGTGGCGTGAGTTACGAAACTATTCCGCATTGTTTCAAATGTACACCAAACTCGTAACTCAAATATTCTCCTCCATGATCAGATCGTAGGAATTTTATTTTCTTGTTATGATGATTTTTAACTTCACTCTGAAATTCTTTGAACTTTTCAAATGTTTCAGACTTATGTTTCATTAAGTAGATATACCCATATCTACTTAAGTCATCTGTGAAGGCGAGAAAATAACAATATCTGCCACGAGCCTCAACATTCATTGGACCACATACATCTGTATGTATGATTTCCAACAAATCTGTTGCTCTCTCCATAGTACCGGAGAACGGTGTTTTTGTCATCTTACCCATAAGGCACGGTTCGTAAGTACCAAGCGATTCATAATCAAGTGGTTCTAAAAGTCCATCAGTATGGAGTTTCTTCATGCGCTTTACACCGATATGACCCAAATGGCAGTGCCACAAATAAGTTGCACTATCATTATCAACTCTGCATCTTTTGGCTTCAACATTATGAATATGTGTGTCACTACTATCGATATTTAATAAGAATAGACCAGTCTTTCAGGGTACATGACCATAAAAGATATTACTCATATAAATAGAACAACCATTATTCTCTAATTTAAATGAATAACCGTCTCGCATCAAACAAGATCCAGATATAATGTTCATGCTTAACGCTGGCACCAAATAACAATTATTTAGGTCTAATACTAATCCCGAAGGTAGATGTAGAGGTAGCGTGCCGACCGCGATCACATCGACTTTGGAACCATTTCCCACGCGCATCGTCACCTCGTCCTTAGCCAATCTTCGCTTAATCCGTAGTCCCTGTTTTGAGTTGCAAATGTTAGCAACAGAACCAGTATCAAATACCCAGGTGCTACTGCGAGCATTAGTAAGGTACACATCAATAACATGTATATCACATATACCTTTGTTCACCTTGCCATCCTTCTTATCCGCCAAATACTTGGGGCAGTTCCGCTTGCAGTGACCAGTCTGCTTGCAGTAGAAGCACTCAGTTTCAGGCTTAGGTCCAGGTTTGGGTTTCTTCTCTTGAGTAGCAACTTGCTAGCTGTTCTTTTCGAAGTTCCCCTTCTTCTTCCCTTTGCCCTTTTTCTTGAAACTAGTGGTCTTGTTGACCATCAACACTTGATGCTCCTTCTTGATTTCCACCTCCACAGCTTTCAGCATTGCGAAGAGCTCGGGAATAGTCTTATTCATCCCTTGCATATTATAGTTCATCACGAAGCTCTTGTAGCTAGGTGGCAGTGATTGGAGAATTCTGTCAATGACGCAATCATCTGGAAGATTAACTCCCAATTGAATCAAGTGATTATTATACCCAGACATTTTGAGTATATGCCCACTGACAGAACTGTTCTCCTCCATCTTGCAGCTATAGAACTTATTGGAGACTTCATATCTCTCAATTCGGGCATTTGCTTGAAATATTAACTTCAACTCCTCGAACATCTCATATGCTCCATGACGTTCAAAACGTCGTTGAAGTCCCGATTCTAAGCCGTAAAGCATGGCACACTGAACTATCGAGTAGTCATCAGCTTTGCTCTGCCAGACGTTCATAACATCTGGTGTTGCTCCAGCAGCAGGCCTGGCACCCAGCGGTGCTTCCATGACGTAATTCTTCTGTGCAGCAATGAGGATAATCCTCAAGTTACGGACCCAGTCCATGTAATTGCTACCATCATCTTTCAACTTTGCTTTCTCAAGGAACGCATTAAAATTCAACGGAACAACAGCACGGGCCATCTATCTACAATCAAACATAAACAAGCAAGATACTATTAGGTACTAAGTTCATGATAAATTTAGGTTCAATTAATCATATTACTAAAGAACTCTCACTTAGATAGACATCCCTCTAATCCTCTAAGTGATTACGTGATCCAAATCAACTAAACCATGTCCGATCATCACGTGAGATGGAGTAGTTTCATTGGTAAACATCACTATGTTGATCATATCTACTATATGATTCACGCTCGACCTTTCGGTCTCTGTGTTCCGAGGCCATATATGTATATGCTTGGCTCGTCAAGTATAACCTGAGTATTCTGCGTGTGCAACTATTTTGCACCCGTTGTATTTGAACGTAGAGCCTATCACACCCGATCATCACGTGGTGTCTCAGCACGAAGAACTTTCGCAAAGTTGCATACTCAGGGAGAACACTTCTTGATAATTAGTGAGAGATCATCTTAAAATGCTACCGTCAAACAAAGCAAGGTAAGATGCATAAAAGATAAACATCACATGCAATCAATATAAGTGATATGATATGGCCATCATCATCTTGTGCTTGTGATCTCCATCTTCGAAGCACCGTCATGATCACCATCATCACCGGCACGACACCTTGATCACCATCGTAGCATCGTTGTCGTCTCGCCAATCTTATGCTTCCACGACTATCGCTACCTTTTAGTGATAAAGTAAAGCATTACAGCGCAATTGCATTGCATACAATAAAGCGACAATCATATGGCTCCTGCCAGTTGCCGATAACTTGGTTACAAAATATGATCATCTCATACAATAAAATTTAGCATCATGTCTTGACCATATCACATCACAACATGCCCTGCAAAAACAAGTTAGACGTCCTCTACTTTGTTGTTGCAAGTTTTACGTGGCTGCTACGGGCTTAAGCAAGAACCAATCTTACCTACGCATAAAAACCACAACGATAGTTTGTCAAGTTGGTGTTGTTTTAACCTTCGCAAGGACCGGGCGTAGCCACACTTGGTTCAACTAAAGTTGGAGAAACTGACACCCGCTAGCCACCTTTGTGCAAAGCACATCGGGAGAACCGGTCTCGCGTAAGCGTACGCGTAATGTCGGTCTGGGCCGCTTCGTCCAACAATACCTCCGAACCAAAGTATGACATGCTGGTAAGCAGTATTACTTATATCGCCCACAACTCACTTGTGTTCTACTCGTGCATATAACATCAACACATATAACCTAGGCTCGGATGCCACTGTTGGGGAACGTAGTAATTTCAAAAAAATTCCTACGCACAACATGATTCAGACCCGTTGACTATAACATCTCTCACAAGCATAACATGATCAAACCCAGAACTCATCGAGTGTTAATCACATGGTAATGTGAACTAGATTATTGACTCTAGTAAACTCTTTGGGTGTTAGTCACATGGGGATGTAACCTTGAGTGTTAATCACATATCGATGTGAATTGGATTATTGACTCTAGTGCAAGTGGGAGACTGTTGGAAATATGCCCTAGAGGCAATAATAAATTGGTTATTATTATATTTCCTTGTTCATGATAATCGTTTATTATCCATGCTAGAATTGTATTGATAGGAAACTCAGATACATGTGTGGATACATAGACAACACCATGTCCCTAGTAAGCCTCTAGTTGACTGGCTCGTTGATCAATAGATGGTTACGGTTTCCTGACCATGGACATTGGATGTCATTGATAACAGGATCACATCATTAGGAGAATGATGTGATGGACAAGACCCAATCCTAAGCCTAGCACAAAGATCGTGTAGTTCGTATGCTAAAGCTTTTCTAATGTCAAGTATCATTTCCTTAGACCATGAGATTGTGCAACTCCCGGATACCGTAGGAATACTTTGGGTGTGCCAAACATCACAACGTAACTGGGTGGCTATAAAGGTGCACTACGGGTATCTCCGAAAGTGTCTGTTGGGTTGGCACGAATCGAGACTGGGATTTGTCACTCCGTGTAAACGGAGAGGTATCTCTAGGCCCACTCGGTAGGACATCATCATAATGTGCACAATATGATCAAGGAGTTGATCACGGGATGATGTGTTATGGAACGAGTAAAAGAGACTTGCCGATATCGAGATTGAACAAGGTATTGGGATACCGACGATCGAATCTCGGGCAAGTATCATACCGCTAGACAAAGGGAATTGTATACGGGATTGATTAAGTCCTTGACATCGTGGTTCATCCGATGAGATCATCGTGGAACATGTGGGAGCCAACATGGGTATCCAGATCCCGTTGTTGGTTATTGACCGGAGAGTTATCTTAGCCATGTCTGCATGGTTCCCGAACCCGTAGGGTCTACACACTTAAGGTTCGATGACGCTAGGGTTATAAGGGATAGATATACGTGGTTACCGAATGTTGTTCGGAGTCCGGGATGAGATCCCAGACGTCACGAGGAGTTCCGGAATGGTCTGGAGGTAAAAATTTATATATGGGAAGTCCTGTTTTGGTCACCGGAAAAGTTTCGGGTTTTATCGGTAACGTACCGGGACCACCGGGAGGGTCCCGGGGGTCCACCAAGTGGGGCCACAAGCCCCGGAGGGCTGCATGGGCCAAGTGTGGGAGGGGACCAGCCCCAGGTGGGCTGGTGCGCCCCCCACAAGGGCCCAAGGCGCCTAAGGGGAGGAGGGGGGCAAACCCTAAGGGCAGATGGGCCTTAGGGCCCATGCCTGGTGCGCCTCCCTCTCCCCTCCACCTGGCCGCCACCCAGATGGGATCTGGGGCTGCCGCCACTGTTGGGGAACGTAGCAGAAATTCAAAATTTCCTACGTATCACCAAGATCTATCTATGGAGAGACCAGCAACGAGGGAAGGAGAGTGCATCTACATACCCTTGTAGATCGCTAAGCGGAAGCGTTCAAGTGAACGGGGTTGATGGAGTCGTACTCGTCGTGATTCAGATCACCGATGATCCTAGTGCCGAACGGACGGCACCTCCGCGTTCAACACACGTACAGCTCGACGATGTCTCCCACGCCTTGATCCAGCAAGGAGAGAGGGAGAGGTTGAGGAAGACTCCATCCAGCAGCAGCACAACGGCGTGGTGGTGATGGAGGAGCGTGGCAATCCTGCAGGGCTTCGCCAAGCACCTACGGGAGAGGAGGAGGTGTCACGGGAGGGAGGGAGGCGCCAAGGGCTCAGGTATGGATGCCCTCCCTCCCCTCCACTATATATAGGGGCAGGGGAGAGGGGGGAGGCGCAGCCTTGCCCCTTCCTCCAAGGAAGGGGTGCGGCTAAGAGGGGGGGAGGAGTCCATCCTCCCCAAGGCACCTCGGAGGTGCCTTCCCCCTTTAGGACTCTCCCCTTTTTCCTATATCTTGGCGCATGGGCCTCTAGGGGCTGGTGCCCTTGGCCCATGTAGGCCAAGGCGCACCCCCTACAGCCCATGTGGCCCCCCGGGGCAGGTGGCCCCACCCGGTGGGCCCCCGGGACCCTTCCGGTGGTCCCGGTACAATACCGATGACCCCGAAACTTGTCCCGATGGCCGAAACAGGACTTCCTATATATAAATCTTTACCTCCGGACCATTCCGGAACTCCTCGTGACGTCCGGGATCTCATCCGGGACTCCGAACAACATTCGGTAACCACATACAAACTTCCTTTATAACCCTAGCGTCATCGAACCTTAAGTGTGTAGACCCTACGGGTTCGGGAGACATGTAGTCATGACCGAGATGTTCTCCGGTCAATAACCAACAGCGGGATCTGGATACCCATGTTGGCTCCCACATGTTCCACGATGATCTCATCGGATGAACCACGATGTCAAGGACTCAATCAATCCCGTATACAATTCCCTTTGTCTAGCGGTATGGTACTTGCCCGAGATTCGATCGTCGGTATACCGATACCTTGTTCAATCTCGTTACCGGCAAGTCTCTTTACTCGTTCCGTAACACATCATCCCGTGATCAACCCCTTGGTCACATTGTGCACATTATGATGATGTCCTACCGAGTGGGCCCAGAGATACCTCTCCGTTTACACGGAGTGACAAAATCCCAATCTCGATTCGTGCCAACCCAACAGACACTTTCAGAGATACCCGTAGTGTACCTTTATAGCCACCCAGTTACGTTGTGACGTTTGGCACACCCAAAGCACTCCTACGGTATCCGGGAGTTGCACAATCTCATGGTCTAAGGAAATGATACTTGACATTAGAAAAGCTTTAGCATACGAACTACATGATCTTGTGCTAGGCTTAGGATTGGGTCTTGTCCATCACATCATTCTCCTAATGATGTGATCCCGTTATCAACGACATCCAATGTCCATGGTCAGGAAACCGTAACCATCTATTGATTAACGAGCTAGTCAACTAGAGGCTTACTAGGGACATGGTGTTGTCTATGTATCCACACATGTATCTGAGTTTCCTATCAATACAATTCTAGCATGGATAATAAACGATTATCATGAACAAGGAAATATAATAATAATCAATTTATTATTGCCTCTAGGGCATATTTCCAACAGTCTCCCACTTGCACTAGAGTCAATAATCTAGTTCACATCGATATGTGATTAACACTCAAGGTCACATCCCCATGTGACTAACACCCAAAGAGTTTACTAGAGTCAATAATCTAGTTCACATTTACCATGTGATTAACACTCGATGAGTTCTGGGTTTGATCATGTTATGCTTGTGAGAGAGGTTATAGTCAACGGGTCTGAACCTTTCAGATCCGTGTGTGCTTTACAAATCTCTATGTCATCTCCTAGATGCAGCTACCACGTTCTATTTGGAGCTATTCCAAATAACTGTTCTACTTGGAGCTATTCTAAATTGTTGCTCCATTATACGTATCCGGTATCTCTACTCAGAGCTATCCGGATAGGTGTTAAGCTTGCATCGACGTAACCCTTTACGACGAACTCTTTTACCACCTCCATAATTGAGAAAATTCCTTAGTCCACTAGTTACTAAGGATAACTTTGACCGCTGTCCTGTGATCCATTCTTGGATCACTCTTGTACCCCTTGACTGACTCATGGTAAAGCACACTTCAGGTGCGGTACACAGCATAGCATACTGTAGAGCCTATGTCTTAAGCATAGGGGACGACCTTCGTTCCTTTCTCTCTATTCTGCCATGGTCGAGCTTTAAGTCTTAACTTCATACCTTACAACTCAGGCAAGAACTCCTTCTTTGACTGATCCATCTTGAACACCTTCAAGATCACGTCAAGGCATGTGCTCATTTGAAAGTACTATTAAGCGTTTTGATCTATCCTTATAGATCTTGATGCTCAATGTTCAAGTAGCTTAATCCAGGTTTTCCATTGAAAACACTTTCCAAATAACCCTATATGCTTTCCAGAAATTCTACGTCATTTCTGATCATTAATATGTCAACAACATATACTCATCAGAAATTCTATAGTGCTCCCACTCACTTCTTTGGAAATACAAGTTTCTCATAAACTTTGTATACACCCAAAATCTTTGATCATCATCAAAGCATACATTCCAACTCCGAGATGCTCACTCCAGTCCTCAGAAGGATTGCTGGAGCTTTGCATACTTATTAGCATATTTCAGGATAGACAAAACCTTCCGGTTGTATCACATACAACCTTTCCTCAAGAATCGTCGAGGAAACAATGTTTTGACATCCTATCTGCAAGATTTCATAAATAATGCAGTAATTGCTAATATAATTCCAACAGACTCTTAGCATCGCTACGAGTGAGAAAGTCTCATCGTAGTCAACTCCTTGAACTTGTCGAAAAACATCTTAACGACAAGTCGAGCTTTCTCAATGGTGACACTTACCATCATTGTCTGTCTTCCTTTCAAAATCCATATGTACCTAACAGCCTTACGACCATCAAGTAGTTCTTCCAAAGTCTACACTTTGTTTTCATACATGGATCCTCTCTCGGGTTTTATGGCCTTGAGCCATTTATCGGAATCCGGGCCCACCATCGCTTCTCCATAGCTCGTAGGTTCATTGTTGTCTAGCAACATGACTTCCAAGACAGGATTACTGTACCACTCTGAAGTAGTACGTATCCTTGTCACCCTACGAGGTTTGGTAGTGACTTGATCCGAAGTTTCATGATCACTATCATAAGCTTCCACTTCAATTGGTGTAGGTGCCACAGGAACAACTTCCTGTGCCCTGCTACACACTTGTTGAAGTGACGGTTCAATAACCTCATCAAGTCTCCACCATCCTCCCACTCAATTCTTTCGAGAGAAACCTTTCCTCGAGAAAGGACCCGATTCTAGAAACAATCCATATTGCTTTCGGATCTGAATTAGGAGGTATACCCAACTGTTTTGGGTGTCCTATGAAGATGCATTTTATCCGCTTTGGGTTCGAGCTTATCAACCTGAAACTTTTCACATAAGCGTCGCAGCCCCAAACTTTAAGAAACGACAACTTAGGTTTCTCTAAACCATAATTCATACGGTGTCATCTCATCGGAATTACGTGGTGCCCTATTTAAAGTGAATGTGGTTGTCTTTAATGCCTAACCCATAAACTATCGTGGCAGTTCGATAAGAGACATCATGGTATGCATCATATCCAATAGGGTGCAACTATGATGTTCGGACACACCATCACACTATGGTGTTCCAGGCGGTATTAATTGTGAAACAATTTCCACAATGTCTTAATTGTGTGCCAAAACTCGTAACTCAGATACTCATCTCTATGATCATATCATAGACATTTTATCCTCTTGTCACAATGATCTTCTACTTCACTCTGAAATTACTTGAACCATTCAATAATTCAGACTTGTGTTTCATCAAGTAAATATTCTCAACATCTACTCGAATCATCTGTGAAGTAAGAACATAACGATATTCACTGCATGCCTCAGCACTCATTGGACTGCACACATCAAAATGTGTTACTTCCAACAAGTTGCTATCTTGTTCCATCTTACTGAAAACGAGGCTTTTCAGTCATCTTGCCCATGTGGTATGATTTGCATGTCCCAAGTGATTCAAAATCAAGTGAGTCAAAACGGTCCATTTGCATGGAGTTTCTTCATGCATATACACCAATAGACATGGTTCGCATGTCTCAAACTTTTCAAAAACGAGTGAGCCCAAAGATCCATCAATATGGAGCTTCTTCATGCGTTTTATACCGATATGACTTACGTGGCAGTGCCACAAGTAGGTGGTACTATCATTACTATCTTTTGGCATGAACATGTGTATCACTACGATCGAGATTTAATAAACCATTCATTTTAGGTGTAAGACCATTGAAGGTATTATTCAAATAAACAGAGTAACCATTATTCTCCTTAAATGAATAACCGTATTGCGATAGACGTAATCCAATCATGTCTATGCTCAACGCAAACACCAAATAACAATTATTTAGGTTTAACACCAATCTCTTTGGTAGAGGGAGCGTGCGATGCTTGATCATATCAAGCTTGGAAAAACTTCCAACACATATCGTCAGCTCACCTTTAGCTAGTCTCCGTTTATTCCGTAGCCTTTTGTTTCGAGTTACTAACACTTAGCAACCGAACCGGTATCTAATACCCTGGTGCTACTAGGAGTACTAGCAAAGTACACATTAACACAATGTATATCCAATATACTTCTATCGACCTTGCCAGCCTTCTTATCTACCAAGTATCTAGGGTAATTCTGCTCTAGTGGTTGTTCCCCTTATTACAGAAGCACTTAGTCTCGGGTTTGGGTTTTACCTTGGGTTTCTTCACTAGAGCAGCAGCTGATTTGCCGTTTCATGAAGTATCCCTTCTTGCCCTTGCCCTTCTTGAAACTAGTGGTTTCACCAACCATCAACAATTGATGCTCCTTCTTGATTTCTACTTTCGCGGTGTCAAACATCGCGAATACCTCAAGGATCATCATATCTATCCCTGATATGTTATAGTTCATCACGAAGCTCTAACAGCTTGGTGGCAATGACTTTGGAGAACCATCACTGTCTTATCTGGAAGATCAACTCCCACTCGATTCAAATGATTGTTGTACTCAGACAATCTGAGCACAAGCTCAACAATTGAGCTTTTCTCCTTAGTTTGCAGGTTAAGAAAGTCATCGGAGGTCTTATACCTCTTGACATGGGCACGAGCCTGAAATCCCAATTTCAGCCCTCAAAACATCTCATATGTTTCGCGATGTTTCAAAAACGTCTTTGGTGCCTCAACTCTAAACCGTTTAACTGAACTATCACGTAGTTATCAAAACGTGTATGTCAGATGTTCGCAACAACCACAGACAACGTTCGAGGTTCAGCACACTGAGCGGTGCATTAAGGACATAAGCCTTCTATGAAGCAATGAGGACAATCCTCAGTTTACGGACCTAGTCCGCATAATTGCTACTATCAACTTTCAACTAATTTTTCTCTAGGAACATATCTAAACAGTAGAACTATAGCGTGAGCTACGACATAATTTGCAAAAACCTTTTGACTATGTTCAGGATAATTAAGTTCATCTTATGAACTCCCACTCAGATAGACATCCCTCTAGTCATCTAAGTGATTACATGATCCGAGTCAAACTAGGCCGTGTCCGATCATCACGTGAGACGGACTAGTCATCATCGGTGAACATCTTCATGTTGATCGTATCTTCTATACGACTCATGTTCGACCTTTCGGTCTCCGTGTTCCGAGGCCATGTCTGTACATGCTAGGCTCGTCAAGTTAACCCTAAGTGTTTGCATGTGTTCCGAGGCCATGTCTGTACATGCTAGGCTCGTCAACACCCGTTGTATTTGAACGTCTGAATAAAACACCCGATCATCACGTGATGTTTTGAAACAGCGAACTGTCGCAACGGTGCACAGTTAGGGGAGAACACTTCTTGAAATTGTTGTAAGGGATCATCTTATTTACTACCGTCGTTCTAAGCAAATAAGATGTATAAACATGATAAACATCACATGCAATCAAATAGTGACATGATATGGCCATCATCACTTTGCTCCTTTTGATCTCCATCTTCGGGGCTCCATGATCATCATCGTCACCGGCATGACACCATGATCTCCATCATCATGATCTCCATCATCGTGTCTTCATGAAGTTGCCTCGCCAACTATTACTTCTACTACTATGGCTAACGGTTAGCAATAAAGTAAAGTAATTACATGACGTTTAAGTTGACACGCAGGTCACAAATAAATAAAGACAACTCCTATGGCTCCTGCCGGTTGTCATACTCATCGACATGCAAGTCGTGATTCCTATTACAAGAACATGATCAATCTCATACATCACATATATCATTCATCACATCCTTTTGGCCATATCACATCACATAGCATACCCTGCAAAAACAAGTTAGACGTCCTCTAATTGTTGTTTGCATGTTTTACGTGGCTGCTATGGGTTTCTAGCAAGAACGTTTCTTACCTACGCATGAACCACAACGTGATATGCCAATTGCTATTTACCCTTCATAAGGACCCTTTTCATCGAATCCGATCCGACTAAAGTGGGAGAGACAGACACCCGCCAGCCACCTTATGCAACTAGTGCATGTTTGTCGGTGGAACCGGTCTCACGTAAGCGTACGTGTAAGGTTGGTCCGGGCCGCTTCATCCCACGATGCCGCCGAATCAAGATAAGACTAGTAACGGCAAGCATATTGAACAATATCGACGCCCACAACTACTTTGTGTTCTACTCGTGCAAAGAATCTACGCAATAGACCTAGCTCATGATGCCACTGTTGGGGAACGTAGCAGAAATTCAAAATTTTCCTACGTATCACCAAGATCTATCTATGGAGAGACCAGCAACGAGTAGAAAGGAGAGTGCATCTACATACCCTTGTAGATCGCTAAGCGGAAGCGTTCAAGTGAACGGGGTTGATGGAGTCGTACTCGTCGTGATTCAGATCACCGATGATCCTAGTGCCGAACGGACGGCACCTCCGCGTTCAACACACGTACAGCTCGACGATGTCTCCCACGCCTTGATCCAGCAAGGAGAGAGGGAGAGGTTGAGGAAGACTCCATCCAGCAGCAGCACAACGGCGTGGTGGTGATGGAGGAGCGTGGCAATCCTGCAGGGCTTCGCCAAGCACCTACGGGAGAGGAGGAGGTGTCACGGGAGGGAGGGAGGCGCCAAGGGCTCAGGTATGGATGCCCTCCCTCCCCTCCACTATATATAGGGGCAGGGGAGAGGGGGGAGGCGCAGCCTTGCCCCTTCCTCCAAGGAAGGGGTGCGGCTAAGAGGGGGGGAGGAGTCCATCCTCCCCAAGGCACCTCGGAGGTGCCTTCCCCCTTTAGGACTCTCCCCTTTTTCCTATATCTTGGCGCATGGGCCTCTAGGGGCTGGTGCCCTTGGCCCATGTAGGCCAAGGCGCACCCCCTACAGCCCATGTGGCCCCCCGGGGCAGGTGGCCCCACCCGGTGGGCCCCCGGGACCCTTCCGGTGGTCCCGGTACAATACCGATGACCCCGAAACTTGTCCCGATGGCCGAAACAGGACTTCCTATATATAAATCTTTACCTCCGGACCATTCCGGAACTCCTCGTGACGTCCGGGATCTCATCCGGGACTCCGAACAACATTCGGTAACCACATACAAACTTCCTTTATAACCCTAGCGTCATCGAACCTTAAGTGTGTAGACCCTACGGGTTCGGGAGACATGTAGTCATGACCGAGATGTTCTCCGGTCAATAACCAACAGCGGGATCTGGATACCCATGTTGGCTCCCACATGTTCCACGATGATCTCATCGGATGAACCACGATGTCAAGGACTCAATCAATCCCGTATACAATTCCCTTTGTCTAGCGGTATGGTACTTGCCCGAGATTCGATCGTCGGTATACCGATACCTTGTTCAATCTCGTTACCGGCAAGTCTCTTTACTCGTTCCGTAACACATCATCCCGTGATCAACCCCTTGGTCACATTGTGCACATTATGATGATGTCCTACCGAGTGGGCCCAGAGATACCTCTCCGTTTACACGGAGTGACAAAATCCCAATCTCGATTCGTGCCAACCCAACAGACACTTTCAGAGATACCCGTAGTGTACCTTTATAGCCACCCAGTTACGTTGTGACGTTTGGCACACCCAAAGCACTCCTACGGTATCCGGGAGTTGCACAATCTCATGGTCTAAGGAAATGATACTTGACATTAGAAAAGCTTTAGCATACGAACTACATGATCTTGTGCTAGGCTTAGGATTGGGTCTTGTCCATCACATCATTCTCCTAATGATGTGATCCCGTTATCAACGACATCCAATGTCCATGGTCAGGAAACCGTAACCATCTATTGATTAACGAGCTAGTCAACTAGAGGCTTACTAGGGACATGGTGTTGTCTATGTATCCACACATGTATCTGAGTTTCCTATCAATACAATTCTAGCATGGATAATAAACGATTATCATGAACAAGGAAATATAATAATAATCAATTTATTATTGCCTCTAGGGCATATTTCCAACAGCCACCCCTAGGGAGGGAACCCTAGGTGGGGGCGCAGCCCCTCCCCTCCCCCTATATATACTTGAGGTTTAGGCTGCCCAATACACACGAGTTCCTCTCCTTCTTGGCGCAGCCCTACCCCTCTCCCTCCTCGTCTCCTGCGGTGCTTGGCGAAGCCCTGCTGGAGTACCACGCTCCTCCACCACCACCACGCCGTTGTGCTGCTGCTGGATGGAGTCTTCCTCAACCTCTCCCTCTCTCCTTGCTGGATCAAGGCATGGGAGACGTCACAGGGTTGTACGTGTGTTGAACACGGAGGTGCCGTCCATTCGGCACTAGGATCTCCGGTGATTTGGATCACGACGAGTACGACTCCTTCAACCCCGTTCTCTTGAACGCTTCCGCTTAGCGATCTACAAGGGTATGTAGATGCACTCTCCTTCCAATTGTTGCTAGTCTCTCCATAGATAGATCTTGGTGATACGTAGGAAAATTTTGAATTTCTGCTACGTTCCCCAACAACTGTGAGCATTAGTAAGCTACACATCAATAACATGTATATCACATATACCTTTGTTCACCTTGCCATCCTTCTTATCCGCCAAATACTTGGGGCAGTTCCTCTTCCAGTAACCAGTCTGCTTGCAGTAGAAGCACTCAGTTTCAGGCTTAGGTCCAGGTTTGGGTTTCTTCTCTTGAGTAGCAACTTGCTTGATGTTCTTTTTGAAGTTCCCCTTCTTCTTCCCTTTGCCCTTTTTCTTGAAACTAGTGGTCTTGTTGACCATCAACACTTGATGCTCCTTCTTGATTTCTACCTCCGCAGCTTTCAGCATTGCGAAGAGCTCGGGAATAGTTTTATTCATCCCTTGCATATTATAGTTCATCACGAAGCTCTTGTAGCTAGGTGGCAGTGATTGGAGAATTCTGTCAATGACGCAATCATCTGGAAGATTAACTCCCAATTGAATCAAGTGATTATTATACCCAGACATTTTGAGTATATGCTCACTGACAGAACTGTTCTCCTCCATCTTGCAGCTATAGAACTTATTGGAGACTTCATATCTCTCAATCCGGGCATTTGCTTGAAATATTAACTTCAACTCCTGGAACATCTCATATGCCCCATGACGTTCAAAACGTCGTTGAAGTCCCGATTCTAAGCCGTAAAGCATGGCACACTGAACTATCGAGTAGTCATCAGCTTTGCTCTGCCAGATGTTCATAACATCTGGTGTTGCTCCAGTAGCAGGCCTGGCACCCAGCGGTGCTTCCAGGACGTAATTCTTCTGTGCAGCAATGAGGATAATCCTCATGTTATGGACCCAGTCCGTGTAATTGCTACCATCATCTTTCAACTTTGCTTTCTCAAGGAACGCATTAAAATTCAACGGAACAACAGCACGGGCCATCTATCTACAATCAAACATAAACAAGCAAGATACTATTAGGTACTAAGTTTATGATAAATTTAGGTTCAATTAATCATATTACTAAAGAACTCCCACTTAGATAGACATCCCTCTAATCCTCTAAGTGATTACGTGATCCAAATCAACTAAACCATGTCCGATCATCACGTGAGATGGAGTAGTTTCATTGGTGAACATCACTATGTTGATCATATCTACTATATGATTCACGCTCGACCTTTCGGTCTCTGTGTTCCGAGGCCATATCTGTATATGCTTGGCTTGTCAAGTATAACCTGAGTATTCTGCATGTGCAATTTTTTTGCACCCGTTGTATTTAAACGTGGAGCCTATCACACCCGATCATCACGTGGTGTCTCAGCACGAAGAACTTTCGCAACGGTGCATACTCAGGGAGAACACTTCTTGATAGTTAGTGAGAGATCATCTTAAAATGCTACCATCAAACAAAGCAAGGTAAGATGCATAAAAGATAAACATCACATGCAATCAATATAAGTGATATGATATGGCCATCATCATCTTGTGCTTGTGATCTCCATCTTCGAAGCACCGTCATGATCACCATCATCACCGGCGCGACACCTTGATCACCATCGTAGCATCGTTGTCGTCTCGCCAATCTTATACTTCCACGACTATCGCTACCGTTTAGTGATAAAGTAAAGCATTACAGCGCAATTCCATTGCATACAATAAAGCGACAACCATATGGCTCCTGCCAGTTGCCGATAACTTGGTTACAAAACATGATCATCTCATACAATAAAATTTAGCATCATGTCTTGACCATATCACATCATAACATGCCCAGCAAAAACAAGTTAGACATCCTCTACTTTGTTGTTGCAAGTTTTACGTGGCTGCTACGGGCTTAAGCAAGAACCAATCTTACCTACGCATAAAAACCACAACGATAGTTTGTTAAGTTGGTGTTGTTTTAACCTTCGCAAGGACCGGGCGTAGTCACACTTGGTTCAACTAAAGTTGGAGAAACTGACACCCGCTAGCCACCTTTGTGCAAAGCACATCGGGAGAACCGGTCTCGTGTAAGCGTACGCGTAATGTCGGTCCGGGCCGCTTTGTCCAACAATACCGCCGAACCAAAGTATGACATGTTGGTAAGCAGTATGACTTATATCGCCCACAACTCACTTGTGTTCTACTCGTGCATATAACATCAACTCATATAACCTAGGCTCGGATGCCACTGTTGGGGAACGTAGTAATTTCAAAAAAAATTCCTACGCACACACAAGATCATGGTGATGCATAGCAACGAGAGGGGAGAGTGTGATCTACGTACCCTTGTAGACCGACAGCGTAAGCATTATGACACCGCGGTTGATGTAGTCGTACGTCTTCACGGCCCGACCGATCAAGCACCGAAACTACGGCACCTCCGAGTTTTAGCACACGTTCAGCTCGATGACGATCCCCGGACTCCGATCCATCAAAGTGTCGGGGAAGAGTTCCGTCAGCATGATGGCATGGTGACGATCTTGATGTTCAACTGTAGCAGGGCTTCGCCTAAGCACCACTACAATATTATCGAGGTATATCGTGGAAGGGGGCACCGCACACGGCTAAGAATATGATCACGAGGATCAACTTGTCTGTCTAGGGGTGCCCCCTGCCCCCGTATATAAAGGAGCAAGGGGAGGAGGCCGGCCGGCCCTATTGGCGTGCCAAGGAGGAGTCCTCCTCCTAGTAGGAGTAGGACTCCTACTAGGAGGGGGAAAGGAAGTGGGGAGGGAGAAGGAAAAGGGGGTGCCGCCCCCCCTCTCCTAGTCCAATTCGGACCAAGGGGGGAGGAGGCGCGCGGCCCACCCTGGCTGCCCTTCTCTCTCTCCACTAAGGCCCATATGGCCCATTACTTCTCCCGGGGGGTTCCGGTAACCCTCCGGCACTCCGGTTTTCTCCGAAATCACCCGGAACACTCCGGTGTCCGAATATAGCAGTCCAATATATCAATCTTTATGTCTCGACCATTTCGAGACTCCTCGTTATGTCCGTGATCACATCCTGGACTCCGAACTAACTTCGGTACATCAAAAACTCATAAACTCATATAACTATCATCGAAACCTTAAGCGTGCGGACCCTACGGGTTCGAGAACAATGTAGACATGACCGAGACATGTCTCCGGTCAATAACCAATAGCGGAACCTGGATGCTCATATTGGCTCCCACATATTCTATGAAGATCTTTATCGGTCAGACCGCATACCAACGTACGTTGTTCCCTTTGTCATCGGTATGTTACTTGCCCGAGATTCGGTCGTCGGTATCTCAATACCTAGTTCAATCTCGTTACCGGCAAGTCTCTTTACTCGTTCCGTAATACATCATCTCGCAACTAACTCATTAGTTGCAATGCTTGCAAGGCTTATGTGATGTGTATTACCGAGAGGGTCCAGAGATACCTCTCCGACAATTAGAGTGACAAATCCTAATCTCGAAATACGCCTCCCCAACATTTACCTTTGGAGACACCTGTAGAGCTCCTTTATAATCACCCAGTTACGTTGTGACATTTGGTAGCACACAAAGTGTTCCTCCGGCAAACGGGAGTTGCATAATCTCATAGTCATAGGAACATGTATAAGTCATGAAGAAAGCAATAGCAGCATACTAAACGATCGAGTGCTAAGCTAATGGAATGGGTCATGTCAATCACATCATTCTCCTAATAATGTGATCCCGTTAATCGGATGACAACACATGTCTATGGTTGGGAAACATAACCATCTTTGATTAACGAGCTAGTCAAGTAGAGGCATACTAGTGACGTTTAGTTTGTCTATGTATTCACACAAGTATTATGTTTCCGGATAATACAATTCTAGCATGAATAATAAACATTTATCATGATATAAGGAAATAAAATAATAACATTATTATTGCCTCTAGGGCATATTTCCTTCAGTCTCCCACTTGCACTAGAGTCAATAATCTAGATTACACGGTAATGATTCTAACACCCATGGACCTTTGGTGCTGATCATGTTTTGCTCGTGGAAGAGGCTTAGTCAACGGGTCTGCAACATTCAGATCCGTATGTATCTTGCAAATCTCTATGTCTCCCACCTGGACTAGATCCCGGATGGAATTGAAGCGTCTCTTGATGTGCTTGGTTCTCTTGTGAAATCTGGATTCCTTTGCCAAGGCAATTGCACCAGTATTGTCACAAAAGATTTTCATTGGACCCGATGCACTAGGTATGACACCTAGATCAGATATGAACTCCTTCATCCAGACTCCTTCATTTGCTGCTTCCGAAGCAGCTATGTACTCCGCTTCACATGTAGATCCCGCCACAACGCTTTGTTTAGAACTGCACCAACTGACAGCTCCACCGTTTAATGTAAACACGTATCCGGTTTGCGATTTAGAATCGTCCGGATCAGTGTCAAAGCTTGCATCAACGTAACCATTTACGATGAGTTCTTTGTCACCTCCATATATGAGAAACATATCCTTAGTCCTTTTTAGGTATTTCAGGATGTTCTTGACCGCTGTCCAGTGATCCACTCCTGGATTACTTTGGTACCTCCCTGCTAGACTTATAGCAAGACACACATCAGGTCTGGTACACAGCATTGCATGATAGAGCCTATGGCTGAAGCATAGTTAACATCTTTCATTTTCTCTCTATCTTCTGCATTGGTCGGGCATTGAGTCTTACTCAATTTCACACCTTGTAACACAGGCAAGAATCCTTTCTTTGCTTGATCCATTTTGAACTTTTTCAAAACTTTGTCAAGGTATGTGCTTTGTGAAAGTCCAATTAAGCGTCTTGATCTGTCTCTATAGATCTTAATGCCCAATATGTAAGCAGCTTCATCGAGGTCTTTTATTGAAAAACTCTTATTCAAGTATCCCTTTATGCTATCCAGAAATTCTATATCATTTCCGATTAGTAATATGTCATCTACATATAATATCAGAAATGCTAAAGAGCTCCCACTCACTTTCTTCTAAATACAGGCTTCTCCAAAAGTCTGTACAAAACCAAATGCTTTGATCACACTATCAAAGCGTTTATTCCAACTCCGAGAGGCTTGCACCAGTCCATAAATGGATCGTTGGAGCTTGCACACTTTGTTAGCTCCCTTTGGATCGACAAAACCTTCCGGCTGCATCATATACAACTCTTCTTCCAGAAATCCATTCAGGAATGCAGTTTTGACATCCATCTGCCAAATTTCATAATCATAAAATGCGGCAATTGCTAACATGATTCGGATAGACTTAAGCATCGCTGTGGGTGAGAAGGTCTCATCGTAGTCAATCCCTTGAACTTGTCGAAAACCTTTTGCGACAAGTCGAGCTTTGTAGACAGTAACATTACCGTCAGCGTTAGTCTTCTTCTTGAAGATCCATTTATTCTCAATTGCTTGCCGATCATTGGGCAAGTCAACCAAAGTCCATACTTTGTTCTCATACATGGATCTCATCTCAGATTTCATGGCTTCAAGCCATTTTGCGGAATCTGGGCTCACCATTGCTTCTCCATAGTTCGTAGGTTCATCATGATCTAGTAGCATGACTTCCAGAACGGGATTACCATACCACTCTGGTGCGGATCTTGCTCTGGTTGATCTACGAGGTTCAGTAGTATCTTGTTCTGAAGTTTCATGATCATCATCATTAGCTTCCTCACTAATTGGTGTAGGTGTCACAAAAACTGGTTTCTGTGATGTACTACTTTCCAATAAGGGAGCAGGTACAGTTACCTCATCAAGTTCTACTTTCCTCCCACTCACTTCTTTCGAGAGAAACTTCTTCTCTAGAAAGTTTCCGCATTTAGCAACAAAAGTCTTGCCTTCGGATCTGTGATAAAAGGTGTATCCAATAGTTTCCTTTCGATATCCTATGAAGACACATTTCTCCGATTTGGGTTCGCGCTTATCAGGTTGAAGCTTTCTCACATAAGCATCGCAACCCCAAACTTTCAGAAACGACAACTTTGGTTTCTTGCCAAACCACAGTTCATAAGGCATCGTCTCAATGGATTTTGATGGTGCCCTATTTAACGTGAATGCAGCCGTCTCTAGAGCATAACCCCAAAACAATAGCGGTAAATCAGTAAGAGACATCATAGATCGCACCATATCAAGTAAAGTACGATTACGATGTTCGGACACACCATTACGCTATGGTGTTCCGGGTGGCGTGAGTTGCGAAACTATTCTGCATTGTTTCAGATGTACACCAAACTCATAACTCAAATATTCTCCTCCACGATCAGATCATAGGAATTTTATTTTCTTGTTACGATGATTTTCAACTTCACTCTGAAATTCTTTGAACTTTTCAAACGTTTCAGACTTATGTTTCATTAAGTAGATATACCCATATCTGCTTAAGTCATCTGTGAAGGTGAGAAAATAACGATATCCGCCACGAGCCTCAACATTCATTGGACCACATACATCTGTATGTATGATTTCCAATGAATTTGTTGCTCTCTCCATAGTACCGGAGAACGGTGTTTTTGTCATCTTACCCATAAGGCACGGTTCGCAAGTACCAAGTGATTCATAATCAAGTGGTTCCAAAAGTCCATCAGTATGGAGTTTCTTCATGCGCTTTACACCAATATGACCCAAACGGCAGTGCCACAAATAAGTTGCACTATCATTATCAACTCTGCATCTTTTGGCTTCAACATTATGAATATGTGCGTCACTACTATCGAGATTTAATAAGAATAGACCACTCTTTAAGGGTGCATGACCATAAAAGATATTACTCATATAAATAGAACAACCATTATTCTCTAATTTAAATGAATAACCGTCTCGCATCAAACAAGATCCAGATATAATGTTCATGCTTAACGCTAGCACCAAATAACAATTATTTAGGTCTAATACTAATCCCGAAGGTAGATGTAGAGGTAGCGTGCCGACCGCGATCACAACGACTTTGGAACCATTTCCCACGCGCATCATCACCTCATCCTTAGCCAATCTTCGCTTAATCCGTAGTCCCTGTTTCGAGTTGCAAATGTTAGCAACAGAACCAATATCAAATACCCAGGTGCTACTGCTGTTGGAAATATGCCCTAGAGGCAATAATAAATTGGTTATTATTATATTTCCTTGTTCATGATAATCGTTTATTATCCATGCTAGAATTGTATTGATAGGAAACTCAGATACATGTGTGGATACATAGACAACACCATGTCCCTAGTAAGCCTCTAGTTGACTGGCTCGTTGATCAATAGATGGTTACGGTTTCCTGACCATGGACATTGGATGTCATTGATAACGGGATCACATCATTAGGAGAATGATGTGATGGACAAGACCCAATCCTAAGCCTAGCACAAAGATCGTGTAGTTCGTATGCTAAAGCTTTTATAATGTCAAGTATCATTTCCTTAGACCATGAGATTGTGCAACTCTCGGATACCGTAGGAGTGCTTTGCGTGTGCCAAACGTCACAACGTAACTGGGTGGCTATAAAGGTGCACTACGGGTATCTCTGGAAGTGTCTGTTGGGTTGGCACGAATCGAGACTGGGATTTGTCACTCCGTGTAAACGGAGAGGTATCTCTGGGCCCACTCAGTAGGACATCATCATAATGTGCACAGTGTGATCAAGGAGTTGATCACGGGATGATGTGTTACGGAACGAGTAAAGAGACTTGCCGGTAACGAGATTGAACAAGGTATCAGGATACCGACGATCGAATCTCGGGCAAGTATCATACCGCTAGACAAAGGGAATTGTATACGGGATTGATTAAGTCCCTGACATCGTGGTTCATCCGATGAGATCATCGTGGAACATGTGGGAGCCAACATGGGTATCCAGATCCCGCTGTTGGTTATTGACCGGAGAGTTATCTCGGTCATGTCTGCATGGTTCCCGAACCCGTAGGGTCTACACACTTAAGGTTCCATGACGCTAGGGTTATAAGGAATAGATATACGTGGTTACCGAATGTTGTTCGGAGTCCCGGATGAGATCCCGGACGTCACGAGGAGTTCCGGAATGGTCCGGAGGTAAAGATTTATATATGGGAAGTCCTGTTTTGGTCACCGGAAAAGTTTCGGGTTTTATCGGTAACGTACCGGGACCACCGAGAGGGTCCCGAGGGTCCACCAAGTGGGGCCACAAGCCCCAGAGGGCTGCATGGGCCAAGTGTGGGAGGGGACGAGCCCCAGGTTGGCTGGTGCGCCCCCCACAAGGGCCCAAGGCGCCTAAGGGGAGGAGGGGGGCAAACCCTAAGGGCAGATGGGCCTTAGGGCCCATGCCTGGTGCGCCTCCCTCTCCCCTCCACCTGGCCGCCACCCAGATGGGATCTAGGGCTGCCGCCACCCCTAGGGAGGGAACCCTAGGTGGGGGCGCAGCCCCTCCCCTTCCCCTATATATACTTGAGGTTTAGGCTGCCCAATACACACGAGTTCCTCTCCTTCTTGGCGCAGCCCTACCCCTCTCCCTCCTCGTCTCTTGCGGTGCTTGGCGAAGCCCTACTGGAGTACCACGCTCCTCCACCACCACCATGTCGTTGTACTGCTGCTGGATGGAGTCTTCCTCAACCTCTCCCTCTCTCCTTGCTGGATCAAGGCATGGGAGACGTCACCGGGCTGTACGTGTGTTGAACGTGGAGGTGCCGTCCGTTCGACACTAGGATCTCCGGTGATTTGGATCATGATGAGTACGACTCCTTCAACCCCGTTCTCTTGAACGCTTCCGCTTAGCGATCTACAAGGGTATGTAGATGCACTCTCCTTCCCCTCGTTGCTGGTCTCTCCATAGATAGATCTTGGTGATACGTAGGAAAATTTTGAATTTCTGCTACGTTCCCCAATAGTGGCATCATGAGCTAGGTCTATCGCGTAGTTTCTATGCACGAGTAGAACACAAAGTAGTTGTGGGCGTTGATTTTGTTCAATATGCTTACCGTTACTAGTCCAATCTTGATTCGGCGGCGTTGTGGGATGAAGCGGCCTGGACCGACCTTACACGTACTCTTACGTGAGACTAGTTCCACCGACTGACATGCATTAGTTGCATAAGGTGGCTAGCGGGTGTCTGTCTCTCCCACTTTAGTCGGATCGGATTCGATGAAAAGGGTCCTTATGAAGGGTAAATAGCAATTGGCATATCACGTTGTGGTTTTTGCGTAGGTAAGAAACGTTCTTGCTAGAAACCCATAGCAGCCACGTAAAACATGCAAACAACAATTAGAGGACGTCTAACTTGTTTTTGCAGGGTATGCTATGTGATGTGATATGGCCAAGAAGAATGTGATGAATGATATGTGATGTATGAGATTGATCATGTTCTTGTAATAGGAATCACGACTTGCATGTCGATGAGTATGACAACCGGCAGGAGCCATAGGAGTTGTCTTAATTTATTTATGACCTGCGTGTCAACATAAACGTCATGTAATTACTTTACTTTATTCTTAACCGTTAGCTGTAGTAGTATAAGTAATGGTTGGAGAGACAACTTCTTGAAGACACGATGATGGAGATCATGATGATGGAGATCATGGTGTCATGCCGGTGACGATGATGATCATGGAGCCCCGAAGATGGAGATCAAAAGGAGCAAAGTGATGATGGCCATATCATGTCACTATTTGATTGCATGTGATGTTTATCATG
Source organism: Triticum aestivum (assembly GCF_018294505.1). Lineage (NCBI taxonomy): Eukaryota > Viridiplantae > Streptophyta > Magnoliopsida > Poales > Poaceae > Triticum > Triticum aestivum. The sequence continues at coordinate 69,391,676 of NC_057800.1, forward strand.
TTTTTGCATCTTATTTGCTTAGAACGACGGTAGTAAATAAGATGATCCCTCATTAAAATTTCAAGAAAGTGTTCTCCCTAACTATGCACCGTTGCGAAAGTTCGTCGTTTCGAAGCACCACGTGATGATCGGGTGTGATAGATCCTTACGTTCGAATACAACGGGTGTTGACGAGCCTAGCATGTACAGACATGGCCTCGGAACACATGCGAAACACTTATGTTGACTTGACGAGCCTAGCATGTACAGACATGGCCTCGGAACACAAGAGACCGAAAGGTCGAGCATGAGTCGTATGGTAGATACGATCAACATGAAGATGTTCACCGATGATGACAAGTTCGTCTCACGTGATGATCAGACACGGCCTAGTTGACTCGGATCATGTAATCACTTAGATGACTGGAGGGATGTCTATCTGAGTGGGAGTTCATAAGATGAACTTAATTATCCTGAACATAGTCAAAAGGTCTTCGGAAATTATGTCATAGCACACGCTTCAGTTCTACTGTTTAGATATGTTCCTAGAGACAATTTAGTTGAAAGTTGATAGTAGCAATTATGCGGACTAGGTCCGTAAACTGAGGATTGTCCTCATTGCCTCATAGAAGGCTTATGTCGTTAATGCACCACTCAGTGTGCTGAACCTCGAATGTCGTCTGTGGATGTTGCGAACATCTGACATACACTTTTTGATAACTACGTGATAGTTCAGTTAAACGGTTTACAGTTGAGGCACCGAAGACATTTTGAAACGTCGCGAAACATATGAGATGTTCCGAGGGCTGAAATTGGGATTTCAGGCTCGTGCCCACGTCAAGAGGTATAAGACCTCCGACGATTTTCTTAGCCTGCAAACTAAGGGAGAAAAGCTCAATCTTGAGCTTGTGCTCAGATTGTCTGAGTACAACAATCGCTTGAATCAAGTGGGAGTTGATCTTCCAGATGAGATAGTGATGGTTCTCCAAAGTCACTGCCACCAAGCTACTAGAGATTCGTGATGAACTATAACATATCAGGGATAGATATGATCCTTGAGCTATTCGCGACACCGCGAAAGTAGAAATCAAAAGGGAGCATCAATTGTTGATGGTTAGTAAAACCACTAGTTTCAAGAAGGGCAAGGGCAAGAAAGGGATACTTCATGGAACAACAAATTAGTTGCTGCTCTAGTGAAGAAACCCAAGGTTGAACCCAAACCCGAGACTAAGTGCTTCTGTAATAAGGGGAATAGTCGCTGAAGCAGAACCACCCTAGATACTTGGTAGATGAGAAGGCTGGCAAGGTCGACAGAAGTATATTGGATATGCATTATAATATGTACTTTACTAGTACTCCTAGTAGCACCATGGTATTAGATACCGGTTCGGTTGCTAAGTGTTAGTAAACTCGAAATAAAAGGCTGCAGAGTAAACAGAGACTAGCTAAAGGTGAGCTGGCGATATGTGTTGGAAGTTTTTCCCAAGCTTGATGTGATCAAGCATCGCACGCTCCCTCTACCATCGAGATAGGTGTTTGCGTTGAGCATAGACATGATTGGATTACGTCTATCGCAATACGGTTATTCATTTAAGGAGAATAATGGTTACTCTGTTTATTTGAATAATACCTTCAATGGTCTTACACCTAAAATGAATGGTTTATTGAATCTCGATCGTAGTGATACACATGTTCATGCCAAAAGATATAAGATAGTAATGATAGTACCACCTACTTGTGGCACTGCCACTTAAGTCATATCGGTATAAAACGCATGAAGAAGCTCCATGTTGATGGATCTTTGGGCTCACTCGTTTTTGAAAAGTTTGAGACATGCGAACCATGTCTATTGGTGTATTTGCATGAAGAAACTCCATGCAAATGGACCGTTTGGACTCACTTGATTTTGAATCACTTGAGACATGCAAATCATATCACATGGGAAAGATGACTGAAAGCCTCGTTTTCAGTAAAATGGAACTAGAAAGCAACTTGTTGGAAGTAATACATTTTGATGTGTGCAATGAGTGCTGAGGCGTGTAGTGGATATCATTATGTTCTTACTTCATAGATAATTTGAGTAGATGTTGAGTACATTTACTTGATGAATCACGAGTCTGAATTATTGAAAGGTTCAAGTAATTTCAGGGTGAAGTTGAAAGATCGTCGTGACAAGAGGATAAAATATCTATGATATGATCATAGAGATGAATATCTGAATTACGAGTTTGGCACAGAATTAAGACATTGTGGAAATTGTTTGACAACTAATACAGTCTGGAACACCATAGTGTGATGGTGTGTCCGAACATCATAACTGCACCCTATTGGATATGATGCATACCATGATATCTCTTATCGATTTACCACGATAGTTTATGGGTTAGGCATTAGAGACAACCACATTCACTTTAAATAGGACACCACATAATTCTGATGAGATGACACCATATGAACTATGGTTTAGAGAAACCTAAGCTGTCATTTTTTAAAAGTTTGGGGCTGCGACGCTTATGTGGAAAAGTTTCAGGCCGATAAGCTCGAACCCAAAGCGGATAAATACATCTTCATAGGACACCCAAAACAGTTGGGTATACCTCCTGTCTCAGATCCGAAAGCAATAAAGGATTGTTTCTAGAATCGGGTCCTTTCTCGAGGAAAATTTTCTCTCGAAAGAATTGGGTGGGAGGATGGTGGAGACTTGATGAGGTTATTGAACCGTCTCTTCAACTAGTGTGTGGCAGGGCATAGGGAGTTGTTCCTATGCCAACCTACACCAATTGAAGTGGAAGCTTATGATAGTGATCATGAAACTTCAGTTCAAGTCACTACCAAACCTCGTAGGACGACAAGGATGCGTACTACTTCAGAGTGGTACGTAATCCTGTCTTGGAAGTCATGTTGCTAGACAACAATGAACCTACGAGCTATGGAGAAGCGATGGTGGGCCCGGATTCTGATAAATGGCTCGAGGCCATAAAATCCGAGAGAGGATCCATGTATGAAAACAAAGTGTAGACTTTGGCAGAACGGCTTGATGGTCGTAAGGCTGTTGAGTACAGATGGATTTTAAAAGGAAGACGGACAATGATGGTAAATGTCACCATTAAGAAACCTCGACTTGTCGTTAAGATGTTTCCCGACAAGTTCAAGGAGTTGACTACGATGAGACTTTCTCACTCGTAGCGATGCTAAGAGTATGTTGGAATTATATTAGCGATTACTGCATTATTTATGAAATCTTGCAGATAGGATGTCAAAACATTGTTTCCTCGACGATTTTCTTGAGGAAAGGTTGTATGTGATACAACCGGAAGGTTTTGTCAATCCTGAAAGATGCTAACAAATATGCAAAGCTCTAGCAATCCTTCTAAGGACTGGAGTAAGCATCTCGGAGTTGTAATGTATGCTTTGATGAGATGATCAAAGTTTTGGGTGTATACAAAGTATATGAGAAACTTGTATTTCCAAAGAAGTGAGTGGGAGCACTATAGAATTTCCGATGAGTATATGTTGTTAACATATTGTTGATCGGAAATGATGTAGAATTTCTGGAAAGCATGCAGAGTTATTTGGAAAGTGTTTTTTAATTGAAAACCTGGATTAGGCTACTTGAGTATTGAGCATTAAGATCTATAAGGATAGATCAAAACGCTTAATAGTACTTTCAAATGAATACATACCATGACAAGATTTTGAAGGAGTTCAAAATGGATCGGCAAAGAAGGAGTTCTTGGCTATGTTATAAGGTGTGAACATTGAGTAAGACTCGAAACCTGACCGCGGCAGAATAGAGAGAAAGGACGAAGGTCGTCCCCTATGCTTTAGACGTAGGCTCTACAGTATGCTATGCGGTGTACCGCACCTGAAGTGTGCCTTGCCATGAGACAGTCAAGGGGTACAAGAGTGATCCAAGAATGGATCACAGGACAGCGGTCAAAGTTATCCTTAGTAACCATTGGACTAAGGAGTTTTCTCGATTATGGAGGTGGTAAAAGAGTTCGTCGTAAAGGGTTACACCGATGCAAACTTTGACACTAATCCAGATTATTCTGAGTAGTAAACTGGATTCGTATAGTAGAACAGTTATTTGGAATAGCTCCAAATAGAACGTGGTAGCTGCATCAGGGAGATGACATAGAGATTTGTAAAGCACACACGGATCTGAAAGATTCAGACCCGTTGACTATAACATCTCTCACAAGCATAACATGATCAAACCGAGAACTCATCGAGTGTTAATCACATGGTAATGTGAACTAGATTATTGACTCTAGTAAACTCTTTGGGTGTTAGTCACATGGGGATGTAACCTTGAGTGTTAATCACATATCGATGTGAATTGGATTATTGACTCTAGTGCAAGTGGGAGACTGTTGGAAATATGCCCTAGAGGCAATAATAAATTGGTTATTATTATATTTCCTTGTTCATGATAATCGTTTATTATCCATGCTAGAATTGTATTGATAGGAAACTCAGATACATGTGTGGATACATAGACAACACCATGTCCCTAGTAAGCCTCTAGTTGACTGGCTCGTTGATCAATAGATGGTTACGGTTTCCTGACCATGGACATTGGATGTCATTGATAACAGGATCACATCATTAGGAGAATGATGTGATGGACAAGACCCAATCCTAAGCCTAGCACAAAGATCGTGTAGTTCGTATGCTAAAGCTTTTCTAATGTCAAGTATCATTTCCTTAGACCATGAGATTGTGCAACTCCCGGATACCGTAGGAATACTTTGGGTGTGCCAAACGTCACAACGTAACTGGGTGGCTATAAAGGTGCACTACGGGTATCTCCGAAAGTGTCTGTTGGGTTGGCACGAATCGAGACTGGGATTTGTCACTCCGTGTAAACGGAGAGGTATCTCTGGGCCCACTCGGTAGGACATCATCATAATGTGCACAATGTGATCAAGGAGTTGATCACGGGATGATGTGTTATGGAACGAGTAAAGAGACTTGCCGATAACGAGATTGAACAAGGTATCGGGATACCGACGATCGAATCTCGGGCAAGTATCATACCGCTAGACAAAGGGAATTGTATACGGGATTGATTAAGTCCTTGACATCGTGGTTCATCCGATGAGATCATCGTGGAACATGTGGGAGCCAACATGGGTATCCAGATCCCGTTGTTGGTTATTGACCGGAGAGTTATCTTAGTCATGTCTGCATGGTTCCCGAACCCGTAGGGTCTACACACTTAAGGTTCGATGACGCTAGGGTTATAAGGGATAGATATACGTGGTTACCGAATGTTGTTCGGAGTCCGGGATGAGATCCCAGACGTCACGAGGAGTTCCGGAATGGTCCGGAGGTAAAAATTTATATATGGGAAGTCCTGTTTTGGTCACCGGAAAAGTTTCGGGTTTTATCGGTAACGTGCCGGGACCACCGGGAGGGTCCCGGGGGTCCACCAAGTGGGGCCACAAGCCCCGGAGGGCTGCATGGGCCAAGTGTGGGAGGGGACCAGCCCCAGGTGGGCTGGTGCGCCCCCCACAAGGGCCCAAGGCGCCTAAGGGGAGGAGGGGGGCAAACCCTAAGGGCAGATGGGCCTTAGGGCCCATGCCTGGTGCGCCTCCCTCTCCCCTCCACCTGGCCGCCACCCAGATGGGATCTGGGGCTGCCGCCACTGTTGGGGAACGTAGCAGAAATTCAAAATTTTCCTACGAATCACCAAGATCTATCTATGGAGGGACCAGCAACGAGGGGAAGGAGAGTGCATCTACATACCCTTGTAGATCGCTAAGCGGAAGCGTTCAAGTGAACGGGGTTGATGGAGTCGTACTCGTCGTGATTCAGATCACCGATGATCCTAGTGCCGAACGGACGGCACCTCCGTGTTCAACACACGTACAGCTCGACGATGTCTCCCACGCCTTGATCCAGCAAGGAGAGAGGGATAGGTTGAGGAAGACTCCATCCAGCAGCAGCACAACGGCGTGGTGGTGATGGAGGAGCGTGGCAATCCTGCAGGGCTTCGCCAAGCACCTACGGGAGAGGAGGAGGTGTCACGGGAGGGAGGGAGGCGCCAAGGGCTCAGGTATGGATGCCCTCCCTCCCCTCCACTATATATATAGGGGCAGGGGAGAGGGGGGAGGCGCAGCCTTGCCCCTTCCTCCAAGGAAGGGGTGCGGCTAAGAGGGGGGGAGGAGTCCATCCTCCCCAAGGCACCTCGGAGGTGCCTTCCCCCTTTAGGACTCTCCCCTTTTTCCTATATCTTGGCGCATGGGCCTCTAGGGGCTGGTGCCCTTGGCCCATGTAGGCCAAGGCGCACCCCCTACAGCCCATGTGGCCCCCCGGGGCAGGTGGCCCCACCCGGTGGGCCCCCGGGACCCTTCCGGTGGTCCCGGTACAATACCGATGACCCCAAAACTTGTCCCGATGGCCAAACAGGACTTCCTATATATAAATCTTTACTTCCGGACCATTCCGGAACTCCTCGTGACATACGGGATCTCATCCGGGACTCCGAACAACATTTGGTAACCACATACAAACTTCCTTTATAACCCTAGCGTCATCGAACCTTAAGTGTGTAGACCCTACGGGTTCGGGAGACATGTAGTCATGACCGAGATGTTCTCCGGTCAATAACCAACAGCGGGATCTGGATACCCATGTTGGCTCCCACATGTTCCACGATGATCTCATCGGATGAACCACGATGTCAAGGACTCAATCAATCCCGTATACAATTCCCTTTGTCTAGCGGTATGGTACTTGCCCGAGATTCGATCGTCGGTATACCGATACCTTGTTCAATCTCGTTACCGGCAAGTCTCTTTACTCGTTCCGTAACACATCATCCCGTGATCAACTCCTTGATCACATTGTGCACATTATGATGATGTCCTACCGAGTGGGCCCAGAGATACCTCTCCGTTTACACGGAGTGACAAATCCCAGTCTCGATTCGTGCCAACCCAACAGACACTTTCAGAGATACCCGTAGTGTACCTTTATAGCCACCCAGTTACGTTGTGACGTTTGGCACACCCAAAGCACTCCTACGGTATCCGGGAGTTGCACAATCTCATGGTCTAAGGAAATGATACTTGACATTAGAAAAGCTTTAGCATACGAACTACATGATCTTGTGCTAGGCTTAGGATTGGGTCTTGTCCATCACATCATTCTCCTAATGATGTGATCCCGTTATCAACGACATCCAATGTCCATGGTCAGGAAACCGTAACCATCTATTGATTAACGAGCTAGTCAACTAGAGGCTTACTAGGGACATGGTGTTGTCTATGTATCCACACATGTATCTGAGTTTCCTATCAATACAATTCTAGCATGGATAATAAACGATTATCATGAACAAGGAAATATAATAATAATCAATTTATTATTGCCTCTAGGGCATATTTCCAACAGTCTCCCACTTGCACTAGAGTCAATAATCTAGTTCACATCGATATGTGATTAACACTCAAGGTCACATCCCCATGTGACTAACACCCAAAGAGTTTACTAGAGTCAATAATCTAGTTCACATTTACCATGTGATTAACACTCGATGAGTTCTGGGTTTGATCATGTTATGCTTGTGAGAGAGGTTATAGTCAACGGGTCTGAACCTTTCAGATCCGTGTGTGCTTTACAAATCTCTATGTCATCTCCTAGATGCAGCTACCACGTTCTATTTGGAGCTATTCCAAATAACTGTTCTACTTGGAGCTATTCTAAATTGTTGCTCCATTATACGTATCCGGTATCTCTACTCAGAGCTATCCGGATAGGTGTTAAGCTTGCATCGACGTAACCCTTTACGACGAACTCTTTTACCACCTCCATAATTGAGAAAATTCCTTAGTCCACTAGTTACTAAGGATAACTTTGACCGCTGTCCTGTGATCCATTCTTGGATCACTCTTGTACCCCTTGACTGACTCATGGTAAAGCACACTTCAGGTGCGGTACACAACATAGCATACTGTAGAGCCTATGTCTTAAGCATAGGGGACGACCTTCGTTCCTTTCTCTCTATTCTGCCATGGTCGAGCTTTAAGTCTTAACTTCATACCTTACAACTCAGGCAAGAACTCCTTCTTTGACTGGTCCATCTTGAACACCTTCAAGATCATGTCAAGGTATGTGCTCATTTGAAAGTACTATTAAGCGTTTTGATCTATCCTTATAGATCTTGATGCTCAACGTTCAAGTAGCTTAATCCAGGCTTTCCATTAAAAAACACTTTTCAAATAACTCTGCATGCTTTCTAGAAATTCTACATCATTTCCGATCAACAACATGTTAACAACACATACTCATCGGAAATTCTATAGTGCTCCCACTCACTTCTTTGGAAATACAAGTTTCTCATAAACTTTGTATACACCCAAAATCTTTGATCATCATCAAAGCATACATTCCAACTCCGAGATGCTCACTCCAGTCCTCAGAAGGATTGCTGGAGCTTTGCATACTTATTAGCATATTTCAGGATAGACAAAACCTTCCGGTTGTATCACATACAACCTTTCCTCAAGAATCGTCGAGGAAACAATGTTTTGACATCCTATCTGCAAGATTTCATAAATAATGCAGTAATTGCTAATATAATTCCAACAGACTCTTAGCATCGCTACGAGTGAGAAAGTCTCATCGTAGTCAATTCCTTGAACTTGTCGAAAAACATCTTAACGACAAGTCGAGCTTTCTCAATGGTGACACTTACCATCATTGTCTGTCTTCCTTTTAAAATCCATATGTACCTAACAGCCTTACGACCATCAAGTAGTCCTTCCAAAGTCTACACTTTGTTTTCATACATGGCTCCTCTCTCGGGTTTTATGGCCTTGAGCCATTTATCGGAATCCGGGCCCACCATCGCTTCTCCATAGCTCGTAGGTTCATTGTTGTCTAGCAACATGACCTTCAAGACAGGATTACTGTACCACTCTGAAGTAGTACGTATCCTTGTCACCCTACGAGGTTCGGTAGTGACTTGATCCGAAACTTCATGATCACTATCATAAGCTTCCGCTTCAATTGGTGTAGGTGCCACAGGAACAACTTCCTGTGCCCTGCTACACACTTGTTGAAGTGACGGTTCAATAACCTCATCAAGTCTCCACCATCCTCCCACTCAATTCTTTCGAGAGAAACTTTTCCTCGAGAAAAGACCCGATTCTAGAAAAAAATCCATATTGCTTTCGGATCTGAATTAGGAGGTATACCCAACTGTTTTGGGTTTCCTATGAAGATGCATTTTATCTGATTTGGGTTCGAGCTTATCAACCTGAAACCTTTTCACATAAGCGTCGCAGCCCCAAACTTTCAAGAAACGACAACTTAGGTTTCTCTAAACCATAATTCATACGGTGTCATCTCATCGGAATTACGTGGTGCCCTATTTAAAGTGAATGTGGTTGTCTTTAATGCCTAACCCATAAACTATCGTGGCAGTTCGATAAGAGACATCATGGTATGCATCATATCCAATAGGGTGCAACTATGATGTTCGGAAAAACCATCACACTATGGTGTTCCAGGCGGTATTAATTGTGAAACAATTTCCACAATGTCTTAATTGTGTGCCAAAACTCGTAACTCAGATACTCATCTCTATGATCATATCATAGACATTTTATCCTCTAGTCACAATGATCTTCTACTTCACTCTGAAATTACTTGAACCATTCAATAATTCAGACTTGTGTTTCATCAAGTAAATATTCTCAACATCTACTCGAATCATCTGTGAAGTAAGAACATAACGATATTCACTGCATGCCTCAGCACACATTGGACTGCACACATCAAAATGTGTTGCTTCCAACAAGTTGCTATCTTGTTCCATCTTACTGAAAACGAGGCTTTTCAGTCATCTTGCCCATGTGGTATGATTTGCATGTCCCAAGTGATTCAAAATCAAGTGAGTCAAAACGGTCCATTTGCATGGAGTTTCTTCATGCATATACACCAATAGACATGGTTCGCATGTCTCAAACTTTTCAAAAACGAGTGAGCCCAAAGATCCATCAACATGGAGCTTCTTCATGCGTTTTATACCATTATGACTTACATGGCAGTGCCACAAGTAAGTGGTACTATCATTACTATCTTATATCTTTTGGCATGAACATGTGTATCACTACGATCGAGATTCAATAAACCATTCATTTTAGGTGTAAGACCATTGAAGGTATTATTCGAATAAACAGAGTAACCATTATTCTCCTTAAATGAATAACCGTATTGCGATAGACGTAATCCAATCATGTCTATGCTCAACGCAAACACCAAATAACAATTATTCAGGTTTAACACCAATCTCTTTGGTAGAGGGAGCGTGCGATGCTTGATCATATCAAGCTTGGAAAAACTTCCAACACATATCGTCAGCTCACCTTTAGCTACTCTCCGTTTATTCCGTAGCCTTTTGTTTCGAGTTACTAACACTTAGCAACCAAACTGGTATCTAATACCCTGGTGCTACTAGGAGTACTAGCAAAGTACACATTAACACAATGTATATCCAATATACTTCTATCGACCTTGCCAGCCTTCTTATCTACCAAGTATCTAGGGTAATTCTGCTCTAGTGGTTGTTCCCCTTATTATAGAAGCACTTAGTCTCGGGTTTGGGTTTTACCTTGGGTTTCTTCACTAGAGCAGCAGCTGATTTGCCGTTTCATGAAGTATCCCTTCTTGCCCTTGCCCTTCTTGAAACTAGTGGTTTCACCAACCATCAACAATTGATGCTCCTTCTTGATTTCTACTTTCGCGGTGTCAAACATCGCGAATACCTCAAGGATCATCATATCTATCCCTGATATGTTATAGTTCATCACGAAGCTCTAACAGCTTGGTGGCAATGACTTTGGAGAACCATCACTGTCTTATCTGGAAGATTAACTCCCACTTGATTCAAATGATTGTTGTACTCAGACAATCTGAGCACAAGCTCAACAATTGAGCTTTTCTCCTTAGTTTGCAGGTTAAGAAAGTCATCGGAGGTCTTATACCTCTTGACATGGGCACGAGCCTGAAATCCCAATTTCAGCCCTCAAAACATCTCATATGTTTCGCGATGTTTCAAAAACGTCTTTGGTGCCTCAACTCTAAACCATTTAACTGAACTATCACGTAGTTATCAAAACGTGTATGTCAGATGTTCGCAACAACCACAGACAACGTTCGAGGTTCAGCACACTGAGCGGTGCATTAAGGACATAAGCCTTCTATGAAGCAATGAGGACAATCCTCAGTTTACAGACCTAGTCCGCATAATTGCTACTATCAACTTTCAACTAATTTTTCTCTAGGAACATATCTAAACAGTAGAACTATAGCGTGAGCTACGACATAATTTGCAAAAACCTTTTGACTATGTTCAGGATAATTAAGTTCATCTTATGAAGTCCCACTCAGATAGACATCCCTCTAGTCATCTAAGTGATTACATGATCCGAGTCAAACTAGGCCGTGTCCGATCATCACGTGAGACGGACTAGTCATCATCGGTGAACATCTTCATGTTGATCGTATCTTCTATACGACTCATGTTCGACCTTTCGGTCTCCATGTTCCGAGGCCATGTCTGTACATGCTAGGCTCGTCAAGTTAACCCTAAGTGTTTTGCATGTGTTCCGAGGCCATGTCTGTACATGCTAGGCTCGTCAACACCCGTTGTATTTGAACGTCTGAATAAAACACCCGATCATCACGTGATGTTTTGAAACAGCGAACTGTCGCAACGGTGCACAGTTAGGGGAGAACACTTCTTGAAATTGTTGTAAGGGATCATCTTATTTACTATCGTCGTTCTAAGCAAATAAGATGTATAAACATGATAAACATCACATGCAATCAAATAGTGACATGATATGGCCATCATCACTTTGCTCCTTTTGATCTCCATCTTCGGGGCTCCATGATCATCATCGTCACCGGCATGACACCATGATCTCCATCATCATGATCTCCATCATCGTGTCTTCATGAAGTTGCCTCGCCAACTATTACTTCTACTACTATGGCTAACGGTTAGCAATAAAGTAAAGTAATTACATGACGTTTAAGTTGACACGCAGGTCACAAATAAATAAAGACAACTCCTATGGCTCCTGCCGGTTGTCATACTCATCGACATGCAAGTCGTGAATCCTATTACAAGAACATGATCAATCTCATACATCACATATCATTCATCACATTCTTCTTGGCCATATCACATCACATAGCATACCCTGCAAAAACAAGTTAGACGTCCTCTAATTGTTGTTTGCATGTTTTACGTGGCTGCTATGGGTTTCTAGCAAGAACGTTTCTTACCTACGCATGAACCACAACGTGATATGCCAATTGCTATTTACCCTTCATAAGGACCCTTTTCATCGAATCCGATCCGACTAAAGTGGGAGAGACAGACACCCGCCAGCCACCTTATGCAACTAGTGCATGTTTGTCGGTGGAACCGGTCTCACGTAAGAGTACGTGTAAGGTTGGTCCGGGCCGCTTCATCCCACGATGCCGCCGAATCAAGATAAGACTAGTAACGGCAAGCATATTGAACAATATCGACGCCCACAACTACTTTGTGTTCTACTCGTGCAAAGAATCTACGCAATAGACCTAGCTCATGATGCCACTGTTGGGGAACGTAGCAGAAATTCAAAATTTTCCTACGAATCACCAAGATCTATCTATGGAGAGACCAGCAACGAGGGGAAGGAGAGTGCATCTACATACCCTTGTAGATCGCTAAGCGGAAGCGTTCAAGTGAACGGGGTTGATGGAGTCGTACTCGTCGTGATTCAGATCACCGATGATCCTAGTGCCGAACGGACGGCACCTCCGCGTTCAACACACGTACAGCTCGACGATGTCTCCCACGCCTTGATCCAGCAAGGAGAGAGGGAGAGGTTGAGGAAGACTCCATCCAGCAGCAGCACAACGGCGTGGTGGTGATGGAGGAGCGTGGCAATCCTGCAGGGCTTCGCCAAGCACCTACGGGAGAGGAGGAGGTGTCACGGGAGGGAGGGAGGCACCAAGGGCTCAGGTATGGATGCCCTCCCTCCCCTCCACTATATATATAGGGGCAGGGGAGAGGGGGAGGCGCAGCCTTGCCCCTTCCTCCAAGGAAGGGGTGCGGCTAAGAGGGGGGAGGAGTCCATCCTCCCCAAGGCACCTCGGAGGTGCCTTCCCCCTTTAGGACTCTCCCCTTTTTCCTATATCTTGGCGCATGGGCCTCTAGGGGCTGGTGCCCTTGGCCCATGTAGGCCAAGGCGCACCCCCTACAGCCCATGTGGCCCCCCGGGGCAGGTGGCCCCACCCGGTGGGCCCCCGGGACCCTTCCGGTGGTCCCGGTACAATACCGATGACCCCGAAACTTGTCCCGATGGCCAAAACAGGACTTCCTATATATAAATCTTTACCTCCGGACCATTTCGGAACTCCTCGTGACGTCCGGGATCTCATCCGGGACTTCGAACAACATTCGGTAACCACATACAAACTTCCTTTATAACCCTAGCGTCATCGAACCTTAAGTGTGTAGACCCTACGGGTTCGGGAGACATGTAGTCATGACCGAGATGTTCTCTGGTCAATAACCAACAGCGGGATCTGGATACCCATGTTGGCTCCCACATGTTCCACGATGATCTCATCGGATGAACCACGATGTCAAGGACTCAATCAATCCCGTATACAATTCCCTTTGTCTAGCGGTATGGTACTTGCCCGAGATTCGATCGTCGGTATACCGATACCTTGTTCAATCTCGTTACTGGCAAGTCTCTTTACTCGTTCCGTAACACATCATCTCGTGATCAACTCCTTGATCACACTGTGCACATTATGATGATGTCCTACCGAGTGGGCCCAGAGATACCTCTCCGTTTACACGGAGTGACAAATCCCAGTCTCGATTCGTGCCAACCCAACAGACACTTTCAGAGATACCCGTAGTGTACCTTTATAGCCACCCAGTTACGTTGTGACGTTTGGCACACCCAAAGCACTCCTACGGTATCCGGGAGTTGCACAATCTCATGGTCTAAGGAAATGATACTTGACATTAGAAAAGCTTTAGCATACAACTACATGATCTTGTGCTAGGCTTAGGATTGGGTCTTGTCCATCACATCATTCTCCTAATGATGTGATCCCGTTATCAACGACATCCAATGTCCATGGTCAGGAAACCGTAACCATCTATTGATTAACGAGCTAGTCAACTAGAGGCTTACTAGGGACATGGTGTTGTCTATGTATCCACACATGTATCTGAGTTTCCTATCAATACAATTCTAGCATGGATAATAAACGATTATCATGAACAAGGAAATATAATAATAATCAATTTATTATTGCCTCTAGGGCATATTTCCAACAGCCACCCCTAGGGAGGGAACCCTAGGTGGGGGCGCAGCCCCTCCCCTCCCCCTATATATACTTGAGGTTTAGGCTGCCCAATACACACGAGTTCCTCTCCTTCTTGGCGCAGCCCTACCCCTCTCCCTCCTCGTCTCCTGCGGTGCTTGGCGAAGCCCTGCTGGAGTACCACGCTCCTCCACCACCACCACGCCGTTGTGCTGCTGCTGGATGGAGTCTTCCTCAACCTCTCCCTCTCTCCTTGCTGGATCAAGGCATGGGAGACGTCACAGGGTTGTACGTGTGTTGAACACGGAGGTGCCGTCCATTCGGCACTAGGATCTCCGGTGATTTGGATCACGACGAGTACGACTCCTTCAACCCCGTTCTCTTGAACGCTTCCGCTTAGCGATCTACAAGGGTATGTAGATGCACTCTCCTTCCAATTGTTGCTAGTCTCTCCATAGATAGATCTTGGTGATACGTAGGAAAATTTTGAATTTCTGCTACGTTCCCCAACAACTGTGAGCATTAGTAAGCTACACATCAATAACATGTATATCACATATACCTTTGTTCACCTTGCCATCCTTCTTATCCGCCAAATACTTGGGGCAGTTCCTCTTCCAGTAACCAGTCTGCTTGCAGTAGAAGCACTCAGTTTCAGGCTTAGGTCCAGGTTTGGGTTTCTTCTCTTGAGTAGCAACTTGCTTGATGTTCTTTTTGAAGTTCCCCTTCTTCTTCCCTTTGCCCTTTTTCTTGAAACTAGTGGTCTTGTTGACCATCAACACTTGATGCTCCTTCTTGATTTCTACCTCCGCAGCTTTCAGCATTGCGAAGAGCTCGGGAATAGTCTTATTCATCCCTTGCATATTATAGTTCATCACGAAGCTCTTGTAGCTAGGTGGCAGTGATTGGAGAATTCTGTCAATGACGCAATCATCTGGAAGATTAACTCCCAATTGAATCAAGTGATTATTATACCCAGACATTTTGAGTATATGCTCACTGACAGAACTGTTCTCCTCCATCTTGCAGCTATAGAACTTATTGGAGACTTCATATCTCTCAATCCGGGCATTTGCTTGAAATATTAACTTCAACTCCTGGAACATCTCATATGCCCCATGACGTTCAAAACGTCGTTGAAGTCCCGATTCTAAGCCGTAAAGCATGGCACACTGAACTATCGAGTAGTCATCAGCTTTGCTCTGCCAGATGTTCATAACATCTGGTGTTGCTCCAGCAGCAGGCCTGGCACCCAGCGGTGCTTCCAGGACGTAATTCTTCTGTGCAGCAATGAGGATAATCCTCATGTTATGGACCCAGTCCGTGTAATTGCTACCATCATCTTTCAACTTTGCTTTCTCAAGGAACGCATTAAAATTCAACGGAACAACAGCACGGGCCATCTATCTACAATCAAACATAAACAAGCAAGATACTATTAGGTACTAAGTTTATGATAAATTTAGGTTCAATTAATCATATTACTAAAGAACTCCCACTTAGATAGACATCCCTCTAATCCTCTAAGTGATTACGTGATCCAAATCAACTAAACCATGTCCGATCATCACGTGAGATGGAGTAGTTTCATTGGTGAACATCACTATGTTGATCATATCTACTATATGATTCACGCTCGACCTTTCGGTCTCTGTGTTCCGAGGCCATATCTGTATATGCTTGGCTTGTCAAGTATAACCTGAGTATTCTGCATGTGCAATTTTTTTGCACCCGTTGTATTTAAACGTGGAGCCTATCACACCCGATCATCACGTGGTGTCTCAGCACGAAGAACTTTCGCAACGGTGCATACTCAGGGAGAACACTTCTTGATAGTTAGTGAGAGATCATCTTAAAATGCTACCATCAAACAAAGCAAGGTAAGATGCATAAAAGATAAACATCACATGCAATCAATATAAGTGATATGATATGGCCATCATCATCTTGTGCTTGTGATCTCCATCTTCGAAGCACCGTCATGATCACCATCATCACCGGCGCGACACCTTGATCACCATCGTAGCATCGTTGTCGTCTCGCCAATCTTATACTTCCACGACTATCGCTACCGTTTAGTGATAAAGTAAAGCATTACAGCGCAATTCCATTGCATACAATAAAGCGACAACCATATGGCTCCTGCCAGTTGCCGATAACTTGGTTACAAAACATGATCATCTCATACAATAAAATTTAGCATCATGTCTTGACCATATCACATCATAACATGCCCAGCAAAAACAAGTTAGACATCCTCTACTTTGTTGTTGCAAGTTTTACGTGGCTGCTACGGGCTTAAGCAAGAACCAATCTTACCTACGCATAAAAACCACAACGATAGTTTGTTAAGTTGGTGTTGTTTTAACCTTCGCAAGGACCGGGCGTAGTCACACTTGGTTCAACTAAAGTTGGAGAAACTGACACCCGCTAGCCACCTTTGTGCAAAGCACATCGGGAGAACCGGTCTCGTGTAAGCGTACGCGTAATGTCGGTCCGGGCCGCTTTGTCCAACAATACCGCCGAACCAAAGTATGACATGTTGGTAAGCAGTATGACTTATATCGCCCACAACTCACTTGTGTTCTACTCGTGCATATAACATCAACTCATATAACCTAGGCTCGGATGCCACTGTTGGGGAACGTAGTAATTTCAAAAAAATTCCTACGCACACACAAGATCATGGTGATGCATAGCAACGAGAGGGGAGAGTGTGATCTACGTACCCTTGTAGACCGACAGCGTAAGCATTATGACACCGCGGTTGATGTAGTCGTACGTCTTCACGGCCCGACCGATCAAGCACCGAAACTACGGCACCTCTGAGTTTTAGCACACGTTCAGCTCGATGACGATCCCCGGATTCCGATCCAGCAAATTGTCGGGGAAGAGTTCCGTCAGCACGACGGCATGGTGACGATCTTGATGTTCAACTGTCGCAGGGCTTCGCCTAAGCACCACTACAATATTATCGAGGTATATCGTGGAAGGGGGCACCGCACACGGCTAAGAATATGTTCACGAGGATCAACTTGTCTGTCTAGGGGTGCCCCCTCCCCCCGTATATAAAGGAGCAAGGGGAGGAGGCCGGCCGGCCCTATTGGCGCGCCAAGGAGGAGTCCTCCTCCTAGTAGGAGTAGGACTCCTACTAGGAGGGGGAAAGGAAGTGGGGAGGGAGAAGGAAAGGGGGGTGCCGCCCCCCCCTCTCCTAGTCCAATTCGGACCAAGGGGGGAGGAGGCACGCGGCCCACCCTGGCTGCCCTTCTCTCTCTCCACTAAGGCCCATATGGCCCATTACTTCTCCCGGGGGGTTCCGGTAACCCTCCGGCACTCCGGTTTTCTCCGAAATCACCCGGAACACTTCCGGGGTCCGAATATAGCCGTCCAATATATCAATCTTTATGTCTCGACCATTTCGAGACTCCTCGTTATGTCCGTGATCACATCCGGGACTCCGAACTAACTTCGGTACATCAAAAACTCATAAACTCATATAACTGTCATCGAAACCTTAAGCGTGCGGACCCTACGGGTTCGAGAACAATGTAGACATGACCGAGACATGTCTTCGGTCAATAACCAATAGCGGAACCTGGATGCTCATATTGGCTCCCACATATTCTACAAAGATCTTTATTGGTCAGACCGCATAACAACATATGTTGTTCCCTTTGTCATCGGTATGTTACTTGCCCGAGATTCGATCGTCGGTATCTCAATACCTAGTTCAATCTCGTTACTGGCAAGTCTCTTTACTCGTTCCATAATACATCATCTCGCAACTAACTCATTAGTTGCAATGCTTGCAAGGCTTATGTGATGTGTATTACCGAGAGGGCCTAGAGATACCTCTCCGACAATCGGAGTGACAAATCCTAATCTCGAAATATGCCAACCTAACATTTACCTTTGGAGACACCTGTAGAGCTCCTTTATAATCACCCAGTTACGTTGTGACGTTTGGTAGCACACAAAGTGTTCCTCCGGCAAACGGGAGTTGCATAATCTCATAGTCATAGGAACATGTATAAGTCATGAAGAAAGCAATAGCAACATACTAAACGATCGGGTGCTAAGCTAATGGAATGGGTCATGTCAATCACATCATTCTCCTAATAATGTGATCCCGTTAATCGGATGACAAGACATGTCTATGGTTAGGAAACATAACCATCTTTGATTAACGAGCTAGTCAAGTAGAGGCATACTAGTGACGTTTAGTTTGTCTATGTATTCACACAAGTATTATGTTTCTGGATAATACAATTCTAGCATGAATAATAAACATTTATCATGATATAAGGAAATAAAATAATAACATTATTATTGCCTCTAGGGCATATTTCCTTCACCACCTTCACTCGGCGATGATTCCCAAAGCGATGCAAGTTCCTCCGCCCTCCACGACGGCGACGAACCAGTGATGGTCCTTCTCCTACCTTCCATACCCTGTTCCGAAGCTCTCCAATGGACAACGACGACCCGACGGTCCTCCTCCTCATTCGAGCCAGGTTAGCCCTCTCCCCCATCCCCACTACAGTCCATCATCACCAGTTCACCACCCACCTCGTCATGTTTCTGCAATTCGTGTCTCATGAGTTGTGGCTCCAGATGCACGAACGTTCACATCATCTCTTCCTCTTCTTACGAATTCTGCAAGTTATCTCCCTTTTCCCTTGGGGCCCAAACAACAACGGGGGTGTTCTCCCCTGGTGGCTCGGGATTCCAAGTGAGCAAGGAAAACCCCCCATGGGGTCTATTGCCTAGGGTTTACCATCGCCAACAATCAAATGAGCCCTTATGTGTGTTTTAATTCATGTACGTGTTGTGTAATGCAACATAACATGTGATATTCACACTCTACATGTCTTCTGTTACTAGTAAGATGCCCGTGCTACGCTACGGAATCACAAAATATTAGATGAGCTTAAGTCATAATCAAGCGCTACATTGTTATGGAATAATATGAAAAGTACCAATACATCCATCAAAGTGATGTTATATTGTTGATAGGTACACATCCAGCACAATCAAACATACTGTTTCCAACCAATAAACCCCATCCTTCCAGCCAAACATTTCCTTCTCAATCTTAACCTTACCGGAAGACTTGTTCTTCTCCCTACTCACCTTTCTCATTGCTCACTCTATGTTATACCGAAGGGACACAGAGCATGTGGCAGATAGAAAATCCATCTGCAACTAAGATGACACTGACCAGCTTTATCTCTAAATCCAAATCGGTCTATGTCACGGGCTTCTCTTAGCTTAGCATGTGCTTCACCTCATGCCCATGAATTTGTAACACATTAAGCACTTCACTTTAACCTACCTTAATATATATAATGGAAGAATAAAATGCAATGACAATATCGATGTTTGTTCCCATGAATTTGTGCAATGGAAGTGTAGCGACTACCGACTTCATCCTTCGACTCTAAAGTGCACATGTACACACATACAAAAAAAACAGTACTGGACCTGTTATATAGAAGGGGCAAAGTGCACATGTACACACATACAAAAAAATAGTACTGGACCTCTTGTAACTTTCTTACACCAACCAGGTTGTCGCAAAAAAACCGGGGTGTGACCTGAATATCATCGACGCTGAAGTGCTAAAGCAAGCAACTTACTTTTTTGAAAGTCATCTGCAAAAACTTCAGAATCATAGATGGAAAGCAACTTTTATATTACTGGCCTTAGTTAGATAGACCAGATTTTTTACTGCCACCAAATTATAGTTGAGTGGTTCATATATACCTTGGACTACACATTGAGAACTTCTTTGTATACTATGTTTTTTGTAAAATTAGCAACGAAGTTGAACTGGCCTTCTTTCGGCTTATTCGGGACAGAAAGAACCTTCTATCTGCCAATTAGGATAAAAATGAAACAGAGGGCTGCTGACTGCAGAATATAGTGGAGTGAAGATACCTTCGATAGTACCTTAAGTTGAGCCTTGCTAAAAGCCTAAAACAGATACTTGAGAATAAAATGAAAATATAAGCATAAAACAGGACAGAGGGAATGCTATAAGCTGAAAAATAAAAAAACCACTACAGAATGTAGAGGCCCTGGTTACTACCTTTAATGAAAGAACCATCCTATGGACGACACATCTTTGACGATGCGCACACGACGTCTAGATCCAGCGCGGGAATCTCGTACCCAGCCTAGCAACCAACCGCTTTATAAGAAGGTTGCCCATGATTTTTCGTCCGTGTAACAGTTTCGATAATGAAAACTGAACACCGACCTACTCTGAAGTATTTAACACAAAGAACACTGATAAAAACAAGACTGACAAAACTCATCGATTTGAAACCTCATTTGGTTCACAATACTGAAGACTGACAAACCAAAATGACTGAAGATATGGGTGTGTGTGTGTGTGTGGGAGATTAATGAAAAATCACAAGTAGCTCAAGAGTGTGTCCAGAAAAGACTGAATAATTGCTCATAAAAATGTATACTGAGATTCGGAATCCTAACGAATTAAGTACTGAGCCCTTTGCTCTCAATGCTTGTCCACTGCCTCACTCCCAGGCTAGCAGACCAGAACATCCAACACAATTAGGAGTTAACCCACACACACAATTACGTGTCTCGCCAACGGCACCCTCGTCCCCTGTTGCTTCCGCTGGGGCGCGTGCGATGGGGTCTCCCTGCTAACCTTGCCGCCATGCCCATCCCATCCATTGCTCCCTACCACCAGCTCGTCCACTCATGGTTGTGATTGACGAGAAACCAGTCCGAGCCTCCGAGGAGGCGAGGAGGCATATATTCGCGCCTTCCATCGGACTGGGAAGGAGAGGCAAAAGGAGAGCATAGTGCAGGTGTGGAGCTCCTGGGTGGCGCTTCAGTTGTAGAAGGCATAGAGGTCCTAGGGGAGCAGTGGATACTTGAAGGAGATGGTCGTGGAGTGCGTCGGCGCGAACGGAATAGTAGGTGGCGGCGCCGTCGCCGTCGCCGAGGATGAGCAGTGCGTAGCGGAGTACGTGGAGGTCGGCGAGGACGAAGGGGAGGTGGTGGGCAGCGGGGCTCCTGCATCAGAACCTCAGATGAGGAAGCATGAGAGTCCTCGCAGACTCGAAGGGCGGACAGCGCCGCGGCGTACTTGCCGACGTGGTCTTCGAAGGAGACGGAGTAGGGGGAGGAGGAGACGGCGGTGGGGAGGGAGAGGTGGCGGGCGGCGGGTCTGCTGCATCAGAGGAGTAGGCAAGACGACGCAGCGGACGAACAACGCCGGCGGCGTACTTGCCGATGTCGGCGTCGCGGGAGATGGGGTAGGGAGGACGGGGGGTGTGGAGGTGGATCTGGCAGCGGACGATAAGGCTGCGGTGGAAGAGAGGAGTTGGGGCGGACGGCGCCGGCGGCACCGGTCTCCGCTAGTTCGCTTCCATATTTCTTCAGAATGATCGATTGCTTCATTGGATATGGTGGGACTGGAGGGATCTGGACCATGAGAACGAGGGGTTTCCTTGCAAATGTGAAGTGGGGTGCCTCCTATGCGTCGGATGTAAATCAAACGGTCAAAAATAATGGATGGCAGACACACCATCACCACCAACTGTGTTTTTTATAGGAGTAGAGATAAAGATACAGTATGTTTCTGAAATTCTTGGAAAGAGAAGACCCAAAGTTGGTGACAAAAAGATGGACAGCGTGTTCACACTTGAATGCCAAAGAGAAAGAAAAAAAATTAAAAGGAGGATGACGAGGTGATATGGTGATGTCCTGGTGCATGGTGACGAAAGATAGGCAATGTCACCCAAAGCTAACACAGTTCATCGGAACGCACACACAAGATATGCCTCCGAAAACTGCATAGATAAAAATCACCTTAACCTAGCCTGATTATATACAGAGCAGCCAGCAAAATTCCTTGGCCGCTGCGCTGTCGCAGTGAACACCGGCTTGCTTTTCACTGGGGTCAGTACTCCGGGAAGATTCAGCGGTCACCGGAAGAGATTCCGAGTCATGCATGCGTTCGCTTCCATCGGGAGGTGGCAGTCATCGAGCGGTAGTGGGGGTGACACAAAGGGTGAGGTGAGGTGAGCCGTGGAGCATGAAACGTGCGCATGGCACCATCTATCTTCGTCGTCCTGCCTGTCTATTAGTGCAATCTTAAGCTATCTAATCACGCTAGTGCTGCGACGACTGCGAGGCAGAAAAGGCGCCATTTCCTCCCCTCCCCGGGATAAGAAAACTACCGCCACTAGACATCGTCGGGGAGGAAGGAGGCCATACGTAACCATGGGCCACCATGTATGGCTGGAGACGCCCACACTTGTTGCCGTGTCCTCAACTTCGGTAGCTGTCAAGCCAACATGAATCGTTGCCAATCAGTACACGGAGCAGCTAACCAAAACTGGCCGTCCGATTTGTTAACAAGAACCCTAACTTTTTCCCCGATGGATGCGTCAGCGGGCACATGTGTAGGTAGGCATAAACCACGGGCCAGCGGGGGTCAAAATATGCTGTCAAATCGCAACAATTTTTAAAATAAGACAGCGAGCATCGTTAGCATGTGATCGCTGTTTAGAACATTGCGCATACGCCAAGTCCTTGGCCTCTTGCCCCACATATGTAGTACGTACGTGCGCCGCATTCGGTCATGTGCGGCGGGTGAAATGAATTTGGTTGACGTGGCCTGCATGCATCCCGATGCGCGCCTACTTGCTGGACGAGCCTGCCTAGCTCCTATGGCGACACTAACGTACTGCCGCAACATGGCTGCTGACCTTTGCTTCGATCGACTGCCGACATCTTGCTTGCGTCGAGGAGCCAAATCTAAGCTTCAGTGTTTCCAGGGCCCTCCATCGGGCAGCTAGACTTCTCACGGATTTTGAGCGCTCCGTTTGTACTCTCGTTAGTAAATCTCTGCAACTTTTACATAATAGTATTTACAGCCGGTTCTTCAGCGAACCAACATGTGGTAGGATGATTAGAGGGAGTGTAGTATTCATAGCCCATTAGGGTTTAAATCCTGCTGCTCGCATTTATTCCTGGATTTATTGGTGTGCCTGTGTGCGTTCATAGATATGACTGTATGTGTGTGTATATGAGTGCTTGCGTTTGTATTGTGTTAAAAAATAGTACTTACAGCCGGACATTGCAAATCCGTCCCCTAAACATCCATGGACATGTCCGGTGAGTGACCATGCGTGTCTGTTTTTAGCTCTTATTTGTCCGTTCATTCAGTCATACTTCTCATTTTCTCCCTTATATGTCAAGTCACTTGCATATGATTAGAGAGATAAAGAAAGAGAAAGAAAAGAAATAATAAAGAAAAAGAAAAGATGGTCCAAGATGGGCCACGTCCTATATTTGGTCACAATATGAGAGTTCGCGGACAATCTTGATGTATAGGTATGACATGAGGAGTTCGGTTGGGTCACATTTTTTTCTCTCTCTCCTATCTGGTCACCCACTGTGCGTGTCCGCAGACGTTTGAGGAAGATTTGAGAAGACCGGCTGTAGATGCTCTAATTTTAGTTTTTTGGCCCCCTTTGTAGATATTGACATAAACGACTGAATCGATACAAAGTGACGAGGCAACCCTCATACATGTAGGTCAAAAGAAAATAAAACAACACCAAACTAGTGGCACAAGTATTACAAACCCAACACCGGGCATGAAACTAGGAGACACCACCCCTAACACACCACACCCACTACTACCGGACAAGACTGTAGGTGAGCCACCTCGAGAAACCACCGGTCACCGTAGTATCGAACACACCAAGCCATCTCCGAAAAGGGCCACCTCAAGGTTGAGGCAACCACCTCGCTCCGGGCTATGAAGCGCCACTCCTGTCAAGATATAGCAAGGACCGAGAACGAAGACCACGGGACACGTATAGGATAGGAGAACACTAAATCACTCCTTGCAAAAGTCAAGGATGCGAGCAACACACCAAGGAAAGGAAACACGATGTCGTGCGCAATCTGCAATCGAGAGAGTCCGAGGGTCCACCGTGACGCCCTCAAAAGGGTGATGGCGCCAGACGCCAACGTCGACAAGTCCAGAAGATGGACAAGGGTCTTTCATGCGAAGCCCTGGCATCGTGCAAGGACCAACAATAACGCCCTTGAGAGGGAAGCAACACCCATAGGTGCCACCGTTGTCAATGCTGGAGCACTTAGCTTTCGCTCAGACCCACATAAGAACCACCAGTGGACTCAAAGTGGTCGACCCACCCAGGAGAGGGGGACACGACCGCCCACGCAAGGCCTCCAGATCCCCACCAAGGGCCTCCATCGTCGAAGCTATGACTACACCAGGGAATCCCGCCACCCCTCCACTTGCTACCCACATAGCCAAGAGGAGGCGACACCATCGCTGCCATGCTGCCCACCGCTGAGCCAACCATGCAGATCCACAACCCAGGGCGCACCTTGGCATCCAAGACGACTGAGAACCAAGCAGCATGAAATGAATAACAACATAACAAAATTGTCGTCGTCAGGATGGACATCATTGATGTCAGTCCATGCGTAGGGAACCCAACCTAGTTCGGGGGTGTGGATCACTAAGGCCAGATGACATCATCACCGGGGTAGCCCTCGAAGACGGGCCACCAGAGCGGCGAGACCCCACGGGCTGAAATTGTTCTAGCCAATGAGGCCCGTGGCAACCTAACCTTGATCCGTGATGGCTCTAATTTTTACCACTTTTAGTAGAGGGTTTTGACTTGATTTTTTTATCTAGTTTTCATTATTTCTCGGTCATTTCAATCACTAATCGTGAGAGAGAGAGAGAACTCATTTTCCTTTGTTTGGCTCGGCAATATTTTTTTGGAAGAAATCCAATTAAGATTACATTAAATCAAGCCAAATGAAGCTTCTTCCATGTTGGGCAAAGACGAGGTCGTAGCAGGCGTGACGGCTCCCCTCATCTACAACAACAGAAGTTGCAAATGGGCAGAGCACATCAGAGGGACCAAGCCGCCGCCACACCATCCAGAACAGAGGGAGAAGAGATTCTTCTCATTTTTCTCATTTCCATTCATCACTTCATCATCGTAGGGACAGGAATTCCAAGTTGTAGGACTTGAGCTTGTAACTCTAGTTATACTCATATGGAGATTGAGACCTTTTTAATCATACATATTATTGGGGATCATCACAGTATGATCGACATGATTTCTATTGGGTCATTCTTCCTCGATGTATGAGAAATATCCCCTAGGTGTGGGAGATGTATGTGATTGGTAAGATTCATTTGTGTCTATTCCATATGTCGCTATCGTGTTTATAGTTTTATGTTTGTTTAATAACTTGTTTATCTGTGATGAGGGTAATGTTTGTTGTCTAATTTAAGGGCCCAGACAACATGATCGAAAGACCTACATAGGTAACTTGCAGGTAATGGATGAAGATATCTACGAGGATCGAGAACAATATGAGATAACGATGAACAAATGAACTTAATGCATGTTCTGGTTTAACGATCTTAATTATGGAGATGACCACGTTGTGGTGACGTCGAAGCGGGACCGTGGAGTAGAATGTAACCCCGAGTGGAGAAGTTCTACAACCTAGAGGGGATTCGCCTGGTGAACCAGCAGATAATATAATAAACTCATGATACAAGGAAACTAGTATTACCATCACACTGGTACACTTGTACACCATGATCCAAAGTATCTCCGCGTCTAATATCTCTACTCCAGGAAACCACCTTTATTTTTAGTCTTTTAAGTTATGTTTTTTTACTTTCAAGTTGTTATTATTTCAGTTGGTAAATTCAATCTTCTTCATCACTCTAGTTTATGTGTTCCAAAGAACCTTAATAGTTTCTGCAGGTTCTCAAACAATTACTTCATATGAGACATGTGACAACTCATGTGTGACCAAAACGCCACTCATAGATACTCCACTCAACTCTTTGTTGGAATAATTATTTAGTGAGATACTTACACGAAGGTGCTACACTACCACATGTGTCTTACAAGCCATCAATCTGCCACACCACCGGCCACCGAGACGCCCGCATACGCCAACTCACGAGATTGAAGCCACACCTCCATTGAAGCGGAGGACATGGAAGATCCAGCG
Organism: Triticum aestivum; assembly: GCF_018294505.1. Classification (NCBI taxonomy): domain Eukaryota; kingdom Viridiplantae; phylum Streptophyta; class Magnoliopsida; order Poales; family Poaceae; genus Triticum; species Triticum aestivum. Next base: position 69,418,085 of record NC_057800.1, read on the forward strand.
TCAGCCCTTGCACAAGCACGCACAAGTTTGACTCTGCAACACCACCGCGAGACACGACATTGTCCGCTGCCGCCACCATCGTACGCCGCCCCGCAAGCACACTGGTCGCCGTCGACCACCGCCGAGAACTGCCTGCACCAAATCCTCCAAGCAGGATCATGCAGTTGCGACATCATTGACGCGCATCAGCACGCGAGCTGCCAGGACGCCAGCAGGAGGCGCGCCCCACGTAGCTCGGCGCCCCTGCCCGAAAGAGCCACAACAACCATCCGGGCGATGAGGTAGGAGCCCCACCACTAACCACTGCGGGAGGCTTTGCTCAAACAGCTCCGGCCGACAACGGTGACGAGGAAGAGAGAGAGTGGTGGAGCGTTGCCAGGCCATAGTAGCCCGCTGGGGGCGACGTGAGGGTTAGGCTCTGGTACCAAACAAGCAAAAGTACTATTCAAACACGATCTTTCGTCTCTTGAGCACATACTACTTGCTTAGAGCATCTACAACCAGACTTGGCAAATCCGGCCACCTAAACATTCATGGACGCGCCCGGGAAACCCCTCATATGGTGTGTCGGGCAGCCACACTCCTCAGACCTAAACCCTCACATTCATGCAAATCCATGCACGTCCATCATACATGTGAATGTCACACGTAAATAACATTTATTGGTAGTGAAAATACATAGTTCAAACATAAATTTATTTTAAATGCACAATTCAAACACGGCTCTTTGGTTTTCATTGTGGATCCACCTATGCTTCACAAGATCATTTAGTAGTTGCGCGTGCACCTGATGATCTCGAAGATTTTGATGCATCTGCAGAAAATTGATAAGGTGACCTCCTTCTTCGTTTGAATCCTACGAATCAAGGACCTCCTTTTTAATTAATTCATAAAATTTGTGGGTCCATTCTCCTCGCCGACGAACCATCTGAGTCCATCGTTTTCTCTACAAAACAATCACAAAAAATGATTGGACAATGTGTTGAACACATAGAAGCCAAGGTGCAGTCCGAGATTAGTCGAACGTACCGTGGCGGCGTACGGGTTGGTGACAATGTTCGTGTAGATGAGGCTAGAGGGGAGGAGTGTTGTTGCGGTGCTGATGACGCTGAGGGCTCAGTACGACTGCGGAGCAAGGCTAACGGCAAAGCTAGGGCGAGCCAGCGTGGACGAGGGAGAAGAGAAGAGAGGAACAAGGTCGAATCGGTAAGATCGTGGGAGAGAATTTGGTGCTATTTGATATGGGGTCGGCCTATCTGGTCTGACATGACCAACGCTCCCGGGACTCTCCATATTCGTTCCATATTTGAATGGATATGGGATGTCGGTTAGTCAAGACATATAGGACCGACATGAGGCGTATGTCTGGGTCGAAATTTGTGAGGGGTATACCAGCCTGGTGTATCGGGGAGAGGGTTTGAAGAGTCCGACTAACAGCATCTACAGCCACATATGACAAATATGGCCCCTCAAACGCCCGCGGACGCGTCCGGGCGCGTCCTCCGGTAGTGACCGCCTCAAATTTCAATTGTTGCATCCGGACATCCCATACTAGATTCTTATGTCCATACAAAGACATGCAAAAGAAGTAGAACCTACATACTACGTCGATCCTAACTACTCCTCGTTGGAGATCATGACGATCTCCTTGCCCGGCTTCGGCAGCATAGGCGGCAGCGGCAGCTCCGGCTGCTCCACTCCGACCTCCTCCGCCTCTATCTCCGTGTCGAGCTCGACGAAGAGCGCGTCAGACTTCGCCTGCTCCCGCAGGAGGAACGCCCGGTTGGCCTCCACATAGACCTCATCCTGGATGGACTCCAGGATGGCCTGCTACTCTGCCATCTTGTTGAACTGGGCGACGGCGAACTCCGCCTCCGCCTACTCCAAGTTAAAGGCCGACACCTGCTGGTTCGGCTCCTGTGGTGTGCGAGGCCTTCCTCAATATCTCGGCGTTCATCGTCGTGTGCGAGGCCTTCCTCCACATCCAACCCCACTTCGGGTTGTGGCTCAAAACCTTTAACGTGAAGCCCAAGGTGGTGGATGGACAGCACGCAGAGTGCGGGGGCGCCATGGTGAGTAAGCTCACCAATGTCTCTTGGCCAAAAGGCACATTCGTGGAGTCTGTCAAGGAATGGCAGAAACAATGGTTCTACATCTCTGAACCCCGCTGAAAGGATCGATATTGTTGACTAGAGGGGGGGTGAATAGGCAACTAACAATTTTTAGCTTTTCTTTAACAATTTAAACTTTGCATCAAAGTAGGTTGTCTAGATATGCAACTAGGTGAGCAACCTATATGATGCAACAAGGATAGGAACACAAGCAAGCAAGAGATATAACACAAATAAGCTGGCACAAGTAAAGGCACGAGATAACCAAGAGTGGAGCCGGTGGAGACGAGGATGTGTTACCGAAGCTCCTTCCCTTTGAGGGGAAGTACGTCTCTATTGGAGCGGTATGGAGGCACAATGCTCCCCAAGAAGCCACTAGGGCCACCGTATTCTCCTCACGCCCTCACACAATGCGAGATGCCGTGATTCCACTATTGTTGCCCTTGGAGGCGGCGACCGAACCTTTACAAACAAGGTTGGGGCAATCTCCACAACTCAATTAGAGGCTCCCAACGACACCATGAAGCTTCACCACAATGGACTATGGCTCCGCGGTGAACTCAACCGTCTAGGATGCTCAAACACCCAAGAGTAACAAGATTCGCAAGGGATTAGTGGGGGGATCAAATTTCTCTTGGTGGAAATGTAGATCTGGGCCTTCTCAACCACTCCCGAGCAAATCAACAAGTTTGATTGGCTAGGGAGTGAGATCGGGCGAAAATGGAGCTTAGAGCAACAATGGAGCTTAGGGTTGGAAGAGATAGTCAACTCGAGGAAGAAGACACCCCTTTTATAGCTTAGGACAAAGATCCAACCGTTATCCACCAACCAGCCCGCGACCTGCGGTACTACCGCTCCAGACCAGCGATACTACCGCAGGTCCACGTGGTACTTCCGTTTGCTGCCAAGCGGTACTATCGCAAGGCCATGCGGTACTACCTTGCAGGCCCGCGGTACTACCGCAGCACCCGCAGCAGCTAGGGCAGAGCTGTAGCACACGTGCTGAGGGCGGTACTGCTGCGGCGCGGTACTACCGCTCCCCCTTGCGGTACTACCGCAAGGCAGGAAACCCCTAGCCTGGGAAGAGCGCGGATAAGGATACATCCGTGCCTACTTCCGCTGGTAAACAGAAGAAGCAAAAACCCGACACAATACTACCGCAGAGAGGCGGTACTACCGCCTGGCAGCTAAGCACAGTACTACCGCGGAAGGGTTGCGGTACTACCGTGGTAGCGCGGATGTAAAAAATTTCATCCGCCCCTACTACCGCAAGGGAGCGGTACTTGGCCTGGGGCCGGAGGGCCCAAGGCGGTAACGTGGCCGGCTCTACGCAGGAGCGGTACTACCGCTGGTGCCTATGGTACTACCGCTCACCTGGGAGCAGTACTACCGCAAGCCAACAGAGCAGCCAGAACAGGGTGAAGAGAAAACAACGGAGGATGCTCCAAGGTGCAGGGGAAAGGAGGGGACTAGGAAGAAACATGTACGTGATGATTCCACCCAAACCTTTCCGACACGAACCCCTTTTAATAGTACGGCTTTCCTACGACTCAAATTCACCAAAAAGAAATGTAGAAAAGACGCCGTCTTCAATAGTCTTCGAGGGGCACCAAGCCGTCTTGTGCCTAGCAATGAAACGTCTGGAATACTCATGGCACACGATTAGACGCAAACGCATTGTCATCAATCACCAAAACACCTTAGGGATAAATATGCCCTTACAATCTCCCCCTTTTTGGTGGATTGATGACAATACGGGATTTGCACAAGGGAAATAATATTAAGCAAATGCAAACCCCTCCTCTCTAGAATATAGACGGGCTCCCCCTAGATGTGTGCGAACTAGATGGGTGCTTTGGACTGCACGACACAGATACTAGGATCAATGCTCCCCCTATATTATAGAGACAAGACATATCTAGCAATAGAAAGGCTAACACTAGACAAGATAGCACAACCATAAGTTAACTAAGATAGAATAGAGAGCATATGTCTTACACCATACGAAGGATAAGTCTCGAAGGCACAAACCAAACAAAGGCAAACGAGGTTCAAACGACAAAGCAAGCACACCAAGCACGACACAAGACTCACAAACACGCAAATCCCTACACTCTCTCCCCCTTTGGCATCGAGACGCCAAAAAAGGCAGAGAGGACACCTACACACATGGGGTGGCTCAGGCAGAGAAGTCATCCCACTGCTCCTCGTACTCCTTGTCAGACTCGGCGGTGGGGACGGTCTCCTCGATGTCCTCCTCAGAACTAGTCCACTTGTATCCCTGCTTCGCCATCCATGCAGCCTCTAGCATGATGGAATCCTCAGAACCGCTAGAGACATCCTCTCCAAAGAGCCTCATGACCTTCTTGTCGCGGTGACGACTCTCCTTGTCTGCCACATGAGTCTTGTACTGCCCCTTCGCCTGCATGCAGAAGAGAGTCTTCATCTTATCATTTAGTTTCTTGGCCCACGACAGCTCAGAGGAAGGTGTGGAAGACCTAGCAGCACAGTCCGCAACAACATTCTCTGCACCAACCTCCTCCTCACCAACAGCCCTCCTAGCAGCAGACGCCTCAGCACGGGTAGTAGTGTTGGCCCAGTTGGGCTTGACGCGGAGACTGATGGACTCATGCCGAATCCAGTCTGGAGCAAGGAACTCATCACCAGGGTACATCTTCTCCCAAGTCGAGGAGAGCAGCATAAACATGTATGGTCCATAGATAGGTACCTTGCGAGTGTACACCGCAAACCGAAGCTCACACCACATGATGTGTGAGACATCAAGTGGTTGAGTCTGGGACGGACGTGCCTCCACGCACAGGAGCAACATGTCCACCAGATAGGAATGAACCTTGTCCTTATCACCAATGCGAGGGAACAGAGTGTTGCGGAAGATGCGATGCATGATATCCAGAAAAGGGTTCAGCACCCAAGTCGACTTGCCACTGGGAAGCACCTTCTCAACATAGTACGGCTGGAGCAAGTTCTTGTTAGCAGACTCAGAGTTGGCGTGGGGGCGAACACCAATGGGTGTGTGAAGCCCGTCAGCAGGAATGTGGAGCAAATCCATGAACTCCTTCCATGTAGCAGACAGCTGACGGCCGTTGGTCATCTAGGTCATCCTCCGCTCATCCCCGGGGTGAAAGTGAACTAAGGCAAAGAACTGACAGATACGCTCAGGGTCATAGTCAAGGTGAAAGGAGATCACAGGCTCAATAGCAAACTGCTCCACCAAGTCCATAGCTTCTCCAAAATAGTCACAAAACTTGTCCTTCCTCATGTGATTCATGTCTATCCACTTGACATCCACGAAGGTATTCTGCTTGTTCTTGATCACATCCAGATAAATGAGAGCCTGCTGCTTGGTCCAAAACAACTCAGTGCCTCTAAGGACAGCACGAGGATTCACATACGGGTTGATCTTCTGGCGTTCGACATACTCATTGAGGGGAATCTCGTCCATGCCCTTAGCAGGTTCCTTTTGCTTGCTGGCAGTGGTCTTGACATTACGCTTGGGGGCACTGGAGCCCTCTGGTGCTTCATCTTGAGGATTGCGTAGTCACTTGGAGCCAGTGTCACGACTAGGATTGGAACGGCGAGAGCCACCACCTGAGACACAAAGCGCAAAACACACACGGCAAGCAAGAAGGATCAATGCAAAGACTACAACAAAGCAACAGAAACATGTAGGAAGCACACATGATAATTGCCATGAGAGAGATTTGACCCCAACGGTAGAACAGTCAAGTGCTGCGGTACTAAGATTTTAGTACCGCTCCTAGTCGTGATAGTACCGCGTGAGGTCATGGTAGTACTGGGTCTAGGAGCGGTAGTAGGATCTTGGTGCCACAGCTAGCGCGGTAGTACCGCACCTGACGGGCGGTAGTACCGCACACGAGACATGGTAGTACCGCACCGCGTCAGATCCGAACCAGTTCAAATCTGAGAAAGACCGCGAAACCACGACGGTACTATGGTTGATCAAATCTATCACAGGACAATATATCAAGTATAATTTTCCTACTCTTGCACAGATTTGGCCTAAAATCTCAAGAACAACATGCATCTCCCCAAAAACCTAGAAGCGAAAGAACAACCAAGAAAGAGAGGGATTTGGGGAAAAACCTTGTTCCATGGCAAGAGGAAGTGGTGGGGAACGATCCCACTGGTCAGAATCCGAGGAGAGTGGCCGGAGAAGGAGATCCGGCGAGGACCTCCGGCGCCGTTCTTGGGCGAGAGAGAGAGAGACGTGGGGAGAGAGACAAGTGAATGGGTATGGGCAGTTGGAACTCCCCTGCCCGAGTCATAACCCCCATGCCCACTCGACGGTGTGGTAGTACCGTGCATCATCGCGGTAGTACCGTTCGGCGGAAGTACTGCACTTGAGCGGTAGTACCGCTCTCCAGCGCGGTAGTACCGTGCCCTCTCAACGCGATAGTACCGTGGCTAGCCGCGGTAGTACCGTGGGCTCAAGAAGTTGCATGTTTCAAGCACACGAAAAAGAGGTCTTTGCATGAAAACTTCGAGGCAACATGACACCACAAGACCACGCGACACACGAAGACAGAAAGGCAAACGACAACACGAAACAACCACGAGACACCACCTCTCCAAAGAGAGGGCGGTGGCCGGAGCCAGCTATGTTTGAGTCAATTGGTATGGCAACGTGAAGAATTATCCTTGGGCCCATGACCAAAACTCGTCTTTGAAGCACAAGTACCATCAAACATGGTTAATGTGAAAGACTTGATCAATTTATGCATAATGGGGGAGGGAGAGTTCATTGAGAGAACAACACTCCCCCTATGTCCATGCCTAGATCTAAACAAGACAACAAGTTGAGTATGGTGGGGTGTGCAAGGGTTTAAGCAACATTGCTCGAATCAATGATATTTAGCTCATGCCTTAACTTGTGAAATCTTGCTTCATACGACGGCTTCGTGAAAATATCTGGAAGGTTATCATGAGTGTTTACGTAGCTGAGCTCGATCTCCCCTCGCCTAATGTGATCCCGGATGAAGTGATACTGAATCTCAATATGCTTCGTCTTGAAGTGTTGCACCGGGTTGAGAGAAATCTTGATGGCACTTTCATTGTCACACCAAAGAGGCACTTTGTCACAAATGACACCGTAATCCTTTAAAGTTTGCCTCATCCATAAGAGTTGTGCACAACAACTACCGGCCGCTACATACTCCGCTTCGGTGGACGAGAGAGACACACAACTTTGCTTTTTGGAAGACCAACTTACCAAAGAGCAACCAAGGAATTGGCACCCTCCGGAAGTGGACTTCCTATCCACTTTGTCTCCCGCCCAATCGGAATCCGAATACCCTACAAGCTTGAAGTTTGCTCCTCTTGGGTACCATAAGCCAAAGTTTGGGGTATGAGCCAAATATCGAAAGATTCGTTTGACCGCCACATAGTGACTTTCCTTAGGTGCGGCTTGAAACCATGCACAAATTCCCACACTCAACATGATATCCGGTCTAGATGCACAAAGGTAAAGCAAGGAGCCTATCATGGAGCGATATACCTTTTGATCCATCGCTTTACCATTGGGATCTATGTCAAGTTGGCACTTGGTGGGCATTGGTGTGGAAGCCGGCTTGACATCACTTAGCTTGAATCTCTTGAGCATGTCTTGAGTGTATTTGGCTTGGTTGATGAAGGTTCCTTCTCTTCTTTGCTTCACTTCAAACCCTAGAAAGAACTTCAACTCTCCCATGGAAGACATCTCGAACTTTGAGGTCATGAGAGAGGCAAATTCCTCATTGAAAGCTTTGTTAGGGGAACCAAAGATAATATCATCGACATATAATTAGCATACAAACAACTCCCCTTTGACCTTCTTAGTAAAAAGAGTGGGGTCAATTAGCCCAACTTCAAAACCACGGTCTTGTAACAACTCGGTAAGGTGATCATACCATGCACGTGGGGCTTGTTTAAGGCCATAGAGTGCCTTATCGAGTTGATACACATGATCGGGAAAGTAGGGATCCTCGAACCCGGGGGTTGCTTGACATAAACCAATTGATTAATAGGACCATTAAGAAAAGCACTCTTCACATCCATTTGTTGCAACTTAAATTTATGATGAGAAGCATATGCAATCAACATGCGAATGGATTCAAGACGAGCAACGGGAGCAAAGGTTTCACCGTAGTCGATACCCTCGACTTGGGAGTAGCCTTGTGCTACCAAGCGAGCCTTGTTGCGAATGATAATCCCATGGGCATCTTGCTTGTTCTTAAATATCCACTTGGTTCCAATGACATTGTGGTTCCCCCTCGGTCTTGGCACCAATCTCCACACTTTGTTGCGCTCGAAGTTGCTGAGTTCTTCATGCATGGCATTGAGCCAATCCGGATCTTCGAGCGCCTCATAGACCTTGTGGGGTTCGACACAAGAGACAAACGCGTGATGTTCACAATAGTTTGCTAATTGTCTACGAGTGCTTACCCCCTTTCTTAAGCTTCCAAGCACATTCGTCATGAGATGATCCTTGGTGGAGAGCTTGGAAGCAACCTTGGCGGCACGACACTCCAATTCCTCCTCGGGGGTGAGACGAGGAGTGGTCACTTGATCATCTTGGGCGTCGTCTTGAGCTTGTTCTCGTTCTTGAACTTGCTCGGAGGAGAGAACTTGACCTTGGGCATCACTTGGTGTGTCAACACCGTCTTGAGCATGATCTTGCCCTTGGTCTTGTTCTTGAGGATGAGGGCCTTCACGTTGTTCTTCGGAAGCGTGTGGGCCTTGCGTTGGTGATGGCTCCACTTGAGTGGAGCATTGTCCTTCTCCTTCGGCCACAAGGGGTTCCTCAATGGGTAGGATAAAACCAACACCCATTCTTCTTATGGCTTGAGGAGGAATTTCATCACCTACATCACAAGTGCCACTTTGCTCCACTTGGGAGCCGTTATTCTCATCAAACTCCACGTTACACGTCTCCTCAATAAGTCCCGTGGATTTATTGAGGACACGGTAAGCATGAGAGTTTGTAGCATAACCAACAAATATGCCCTCATAAGCTCTAGCCTCAAATTTAGACAACCGAACACCTTTCTTGAGAATGAAACACTTACACCCGAACACCCGAAAGTACTTAAGGTTGGGCTTGTTACCGGTGAGTATCTCATATGGAGTCTTGTTCAAGCCCTTGCGGAGGTAGAGCCGATTGGATGCATGACACGCGGTGTTGATGGCTTCGGCCCAAAAGTTGTATGGAGACTTGAACTCCGCCATCATGGTCCTTGCCGCATCCATCAACGTCCGGTTCTTCCTCTCCGCAACACCGTTTTGTTGAGGGGTGTAAGGTGCGGAATATTGATGCTTGATCCCCTCATCACTAAGAAACTCATCCAAGGTGTAGTTCTTGAACTCGGTGCCGTTGTCACTTCTTATTGTCAAGATCTTTGCATTGTGTTGACGTTGTGCTTCATTTGCAAAGTCAATGACGGTTTGTTGGGTCTCGCTCTTCCTCTTGAAGAAATACACCCAAGTGTATCTTGAGTAGTCATCTACAATCACCAAGCAATACTTCCTACCCCCAAGACTATCAAAGGATGGAGGCCCAAAGAGATCCAAGTGAAGGAGCTCCAAAGGCCTCTTTGAGTAAATGATAGTCGTGGGAGGGTGAGCCTTCTCATGTAGCTTTCCTTCGATACAAGCACTGCAAGCACGATCTTTAGCAAAACTAACATTCGTTAGTCCACGGACATGGTCCCCCTTGAGAAGACTTTGCAAAGATCTCATATTGACATGGGCTAAACGGCGATGCCAAAGCCATCCCACATCAACTTTAGCCATTAGGCATGTCGCGGTCTTAGTGGGTCGCTCCGAGAAGTTAATCACATATAGACCGTTCTCGACATGCCCAACAAAGGCTACTTTAAGAGTCTTGCTCCACAAGAGGGCCACGGTATCAATATCAAAGAAAGTGGCAAAGCCCATGATTGCAAGTTGACGAACGGAAAGTAAATTGTATGCAAGGGACTCAACAAGCATGACCTTCTCGATCGTGAGATCATGAGAGATGACTACCTTGCCAAGTCCCAATACCTTAGAAGATGAGGCGTCACCCCACTCGACATTGGTGGGCATATATGGACTCTTGTGCACGTCGACCACCAAGTCCTTGCTTCCGGTCATATGATTTGTAGCTCCGCTATCGAGCAACCATGATCCCCCACCCGAAGCAAACACCTACAAGAGATCAATGCTTGGTTTTAGGTACCCATTTTGTAATGGGTCCTTTGATGTTAGTAACAAGGGTCTTTGGAACCCAAATGGACCATTCAATGTACTCATGAGGAGAACCAACAAATTTGGCATAGACATGCCCATCACTAGCATGACATAACACATAAGAAGGATTAAAGTCGCCGGCTTTGATGGAAGGGGTGGCATTGCCCTTTTTGACACTGCCACCCTTCGCATTGTTCTTCTTCTCCTTGGAAGCACTCTCTCCCTCCTTCACAAAGGTTTTCATGAGAGGAGGAGGTCGTTTGGCCTTGTCATTCTTCTTCTTGTTCTTGGACTTGGGCACGTACCCAATCACTCCCTTGGCCACAACTCCCTTTTGGTTGGTCAAGAGGTCGTTGAGGTTCTTCTTGCCTTGTATGCAAGACGCAAGACCTTTCTCCAGTTGCACCTTTAGCTTAGTGTTCTCCTCAACAAGATGCACATGCTCACAACACGGGTTAGTAGCATTTGCATTCTCAATTAACATCATACGAGGAAAAGTGGCATTTTCCTTGGTTAGCTTTACTTGAAGTTGATCATGAGACTCTTTGAGGCTAGCATGAGCACCCTTCAAGACCTTGTGAGCCTTGTCAAGTAGATCAAACTCCTCTTTGAGTCTAGCAAGATCAACCTCAAGTTCAGCCTTCTCGGAGTTTAGCACATGAGAAATAATGAGAACATGATCATAATCTTTCTTTAACTTAGAATGATCAACGTTGTGTGACTCCTCAAGAGCCAAACGAAGACCACGCTCTTCCTCAAGAGCATTGGAAAGATCCGAAATCTCATCGGCATAGTCATGACTATGCCCTTCCATCTTAGTGATGGTATCTTCGTGAGCCTCGATCATGTCATTGGCTTCACCAAGTTGTTCCAAGAGAGCAACAAAGTGCTTCTTGGATTTACCCTTAAGTTTTCCCATAAAGGCCTCAAACTCATTCACCTCCACATTAGCTCCCTCATGTTCATCAACGCTATCCGCCGAAGAAGGATGATTAATGATGGTAGTTTTGATGTTGGGGGTTACCTTGTTGGTGGCTTTAGCCATGAGGCACTTGGCGGTGATGCTCTCATTGGGTGAGTCGAAGAGAGACACCCGTGGAGTCGTCGCAATGGCAACTGAGGCCATGGCAACCGACTCACCATCTTCATCATTGTCATCATCCTCATTGTACTCTTATTGTACCACCAATGCCTTGGGAGGAGTCTTCTTGGTGAAGTTGCTCTTGTTGGGGAACGACTTGGCCTTGTCCTTTCGGATGAGCTTGCCACTATTGTCTTCCCTCTTCTCATACGGGCACTCCCCAACAAAATGACTCACATTGCCACAATTGTAGCAAGTCCTTACATGTTGCTTGCTCTTCGTGCCACTTGAGTTGTTTTTGTTAAAGTTTGGCCTTGAGTTTTTCTTGCTCCAAAATTGCCTTGAAGCAAGTGCCATGTGTTCATGATAATGCATACTTTGTATCTTCGGGGTTGCTCTCCTATTCTTCCTCTTCTTCTTCTTCAACGCAGACCTTGGCCTTCAATGCAAGGTTGGGCTTCTTTGCCCTTTGAAAACAAAGCACCGCATTGTCGGCGGTCTTGTCCAAGATGTTCATGGCCACAAACTCATCCAACACTTCGCTTGAGGTCAAAGTGTGGAAGTCCGGCCTTTGACGAATGACGGAGGACATGGCCTTGTGGTAGGGCATCATTGCCTTGAGGAATTTGCGCTTGATCCAATTGTCATCCGTGTCCTTGCTCCCGTGACCTCAGAGTGAGACTGCGAGTTTGGTTACTCTTCGATAAAGCTCAAAAGGTTATTCATCTTCTTTCATCGAAACTCATCGGCTCCATCTTGCACCACTTCATAGTTAGAGCATTGAATGCTCGCGCTTCCCCGGTAGAGCGAGACAACACAAAGCCGTGCATCTTTAGCCAAGGCGAAGGGCCGAAGATGAGGTAGATCTTCGGGTGGAATTGCATCTTAAATGATGAAGAGAGCATTCTCATTGAATTGATTATCCGCGGCTTCTCGAGGAGTGAAGTTGCTTGGATCATGCGGATGGAAACCTTCTTCAATGATTCTCCAAAGATTAGTGTTCACATGATTTAAATGACGCTTAAAGCGGTAAACCCAAGAATCAAAGTCCTCATTTTTCACAACCTTAGGGGGAGGACCGGCATGATTCAAATGAGTGGAAGGAACCGGTCCACCATAAACAAGTGGTGGTTCCACATGAGCAAAGATGCCAGTGCCAATTTTACCACTAGAAGAAGGAGTCTTTTCACTACTAGCTTCCCCCTTGTCAGAGATAGCATCCGTCACCTTGTCGGTGGGATCACCCACTTTCAACGGTGCAGTGGAAAGTTTAAGCCCTTCAAGGAATTTAGTAAACATGCTTTCAACCTCGATCGTCATGGAGGTTTTCAATGTCTCCAAGGCCACATTAAACTCCTCACGAGAGACCGAGGTTCCCCCATCGCCCGTAGACGAGATCGGATTCACACCGGAGTGTTCCTCCACACCGTCTACGGTATCAACCATACTCTTCGGATGGTAAAGTCCTTAATAAAGAGACGAGGCTCTGGTACCAATTAAAAGGATCGATATTGGTGACTAGAGGGGAGTGAATAGGCAACTAACAATTTTTAGCTTTTCTTTAACAATTCAAACTTTGCATCAAAGTAGGTTGTCTAGATATGCAACTAGGTGAGCAACCTATATGATGCAACAAGGATAGGAACACAAGCAAGCAAGAGATATAACACAAATAAGCTGGCACAAGTAAAGGCACGAGATAACCAAGAGTGGAGCCGGTGGAGACGAGGATGTGTTACCGAAGTTCCTTCCCTTTGAGGGGAAGTACGTCTCCGTTGGAGCGGTGTGGAGGCACAATGCTCCCCGAGAAGCCACTAGGGCCACCGTATTCTCCTCACGCCCTCACACAATGCGAGATGCTGTGATTCCACTATTGGTGCCCTTGGAGGCGGCGACCAAACCTTTACAAACAAGGTTGGGCAATCTCCACAACTCAATTGGATGCTCCCAACGACACCACGAAGCTTCACCACAATGGACTATGGCTCCGCGGTGAACTCAACCGTCTAGGATGCTCAAACACGCAAGAGTAACAAGATCCGCAAGGGATTAGTGGGGGTATCAAATTTCTCTTGGTGGAAGTGTAGATGGGGCCTTCTCAACCACTCCCGAGCAAGTCAACATGTTTGATTGGCTAGGGAGTGAGATCAGGCGAAAATGGAGCTTAGAGCAACAATGGAGCTTAGGGTTGGAAGAGATAGTCAACTCAAGGAAGAAGACACCCCTTTTATAGCTTAGGACAAAGATCCAACTGTTATCCACCAACCAGCCCGCGACCTGCGGTACTACCGCTCCAGACCAGCGGTACTACCGCAGGTCCACGCGGTACTTCTGCTTGCTGCCAAGCGGTACTACCGCAAGGCGACACGGTACTACCGTGTAGGCCCGCGGTACTACCGCAGCACCCGCAGCAGCTAGGGCAGACCTGTAGCACAAGTGCTGAGGGCGGTACTGCCGCGGCGCGGTACTACCGCTCCCCCGTGCGGTACTACCGCAAGGCAGGAAACCCCTAGCCTGGGAAGAGCGCGGATAAGGATACATTCGTGCCTACTTCCGCTAGTAAACGGAAGAAGGCGAAACCCGACATAGTAGTACCGCAGAGAGGCGGTACTACCGCCTGGCAGCTGAGCACGGTACTACCGTGGTAGCGCGGATGTAAAAAATTTCATCCGCCCCTACTACCGCGAGGGAGCGGTACTTGGCCTGGGGGGCACGGAAGTGCAGCTCCAGAGGAGCGGTACTACCATGGGCACCTGCGGTACTACCGCGCCACAACACGGTACTACCGCTGGTGCCTACGGTACTACCGCTCACCTGGGAGCAATACTACCGCAAGCCAACAGAGCAGCCAGAACAGGGTGAAGAGAAAACAACGGAGGATGCTCCAAGGTGCAGGGGAAAGGAGGGGACTAGGAAGAAACGTGTACGTGATGATTCCACCCAAACCTTTCCGACGCGGACCCCCTCTTAATAGTACGCCTTTCCTACGACTCAAATTCACCAAAAAGAAACATAGAAAAGACGCTGTCTTCAACAGTCTTGGAGGGGCACCAAGCCGTCTTGTGCCTAGCGATGAAACGTCTGGAATACTCAAGGCACACGATTAGACGCAAACGCATTGTCATCAATCACCAAAACACCATAGGGATAAATATGCCCTTACACCCGCGGCGCCACCTGGGCCACGGCCGCCGCATTCAACTCCGGCACTCCCGTGCGACTCACCTCATGGGTCGAGAAGAGCCCGAACTGGTGTTCGTCAGACGAGCTGATTGCGCTGCAAATGCGCATTCAAAGCATGATTGATAGGGACATCAAGCTTGTCGACATAATCCAAGTGATGCTAGTGCGCCGGATCCTCCCCTGCCAGAGCCGAAGCCGCCTTCTATGGGATTTCAACCCGAAAAAGCACCACACCTTGGAGAGGCTCTTTGAAACAGCTCACGAAGATGCCTGGAAGTTGCTCTTCAAGGGAAACGAGATACCGTCGGCCACAGATTCGGACCGTGGTCATGACATAAATCACCTCCCCGACGAGGTATTATTTTCAACACATCCCCTACTTGCTTGTTTCAAGGGTGATATCTAAGCTTTTATTATCATTACTTTTTTAGTACTGGTTGAAGAAGGCGAAGCAGGTCCGGTGTCCGACTCCCCTACCTGAAGAACCAATCATCCCGCGCTTAGCAAAGATGCTTGAGCCGGTGCCTTACAAGGCACCAGAAAAGAAGGCCACAGGAAAGGCCAAGGGGGTCTGGAGTGGCCCCCGCCGCAAGGGCACTTTGGACGTGATGTCTGAAGACAAGACTCATTCCCCTGCCACCGAAGACGACGAGGATGAGGAGGAGGAGGAAAGAAACTCTCCCCTTGATGGGGGGAGGAAGAAGAGGGCGGCCTCCACAACTCTGGAGGCGGAGGCGCCCAAGAAGGGGAAGGGCTCCCTCACGGATAACTCCGCATGGGACGTCGACAACAGTCCGGAAAAACGCCCCGCGCTAAGCCTCGGGCCGCATCGTAAGTACTAAGAGTTGTATCCACCCATAAAGTTTCTCCTCCTCACTTCATTGAGATGATTGATTATGTTTTATTATAGCCCGGCCCACAACAGGTCCCTGCAATTCTTGTCAGGAGGCTCGTTGGATTCCAAGGCGATGGCCAGTGATTCGCCGCCAGCCGCTCACTCCCCCAAGGCCAAGGATGATGCGGAGGTGCTGTCCCGAAGGACTGTTCCAGGCGGGGAAGAGGCTCAGGAGGTGCCAGAAGGCGAAAATCCCGTCGCCGGACACCAAGGGGAATCAATCCCCACGGAGACTAGTGGGGAGGGCCGAACTCAGTTCGAGCCTCAGCCGGACTCAATTGCAGAGACCGAGGCTGCTCCAGAATCCGGCACACGACCTTCTTCGAAAGAAGGGGGGTGCCTGTTCCCCCGGTGACCCCTGTCCAACCAGGGGCACCGGATAATCTGCTGGAAGCGCTGCGCGGCGCTTCCATGGTGGATGAGCACCGTATCCTTATGGGCACGGTAATTGAAAGGATTCAGTCCACCAAAAGCGGACTAATCGAAGCCTGCAGTAGCTTGTTAACAGGTTTTGAGGTAAGCAGCGCAAAAAAAAGAGAAAATCCCAATATAGACAGTAGCCCTTGAGACACTGTCCGGTGTTCGAAAAGAAAAAACTGGACATAGGATCAATCTCCTATTGCAGGCAACTAACTAAATCTGTCTGAAATGTATGCGCGGGCATCGCTGTTGGCCGCGGCCTTGCATACTGCCGAAGTCTCTGGACTAAAGCAGAAACTAGCGGAGGTCGAGGAGGAGCTGAGCCAGGTGAAGAGGCATCTCCAAGAAAAACAAGGTAAGTAATAACCTATTATGGATTCGAAAAAAGGGAAAATGATATGCAATGACCGAAATACGATAATGTGAACAGAGGCGACGACCGAGGTCGAGGCCCTAAAAGCGGCCCTGGTCGAAGCCGAGGGGAAGGCTGTCAAGGAGCAGGCCGCCTGTAAGAGACTCAAGGCCAAGGTCAATGAAGTCCAACAGGAGCTCCAGGACGCGGTGAGGAAGTGCGAGACCTTGGAGCATAATGCGTCGGCTCAAGAGGCCGAACTTGTCAAGGCTCGTAAGAGTGCGGAGGCGGCCTGGATTAAAGCCCAGGACGCCCTCCATGAGATCCAGGAGGCCTGGAAGATCGCGGCGGGTAAGGCATTCAATATGCAAAGCAGGAGTGTGAAGAGGAAATATCTTTTACTAACCCGGATTCGGAGTTCTCCAGGGGCCTTTGATGATCCGCCACGCAATGTGACCGATGCTGCGGAGTACTTCCGAGTCGAAGAAGGGAGCTCCTCGGAGAAGCTGTTCTGCTCGCAATATTGCGCGCCAGAACATCCGGTAACCTTCATCGATCAGCTGAAATAGCTGGTAGAGCTGCACAAGATGGCCGAACTAGCCATGAAGGATATGATAATCCGGTTGTGGCCAGCCGAAGCTATTCCCGGCAGCTACTTCGGCCTCGTGAAGAAGCTGGTGATGCCTGTCCTCGGCCGGATGTTATCAGGCGGTCCGTCTGCATCGAGGGCGCGTGTCTGGCCTTCTCTTATTGCAAGGTCTGGTGGGCGAAGCTGGACGCTGTCAAGCTAGCGACCGGGGGCCGCCGGAGAGCAAGGAGCACCGCACACCTAAGCGATACTTTGGCGATGTCTTAGAGGAGTCCCACATTGTTGCGGATCATTGTGCGAAGGACACCATCTTTGAATGAATGTATCCGAGCTCCCTCTGCCTTGTATGATGAAACAAAATGTTCATGCAATATAATGCTTGTTATGTTTTTAAATTTTTACTTCCTGTGCGGACGTGTTGTATAAAATCTGAGGGTTAACCAGTCGTCGGCATCTGCTCCCACGTAGGTAGTACGGGGGTGTTCGGGATGGAATCTAAACAATCTTGATCCAATTAGATGGTCCTTGAAGGAGTTGTTTAGCACAACGAACCAGGCAACCAGACTATGCGGCTGTAACGCCCTCACTTAGCCATAGGAGTGCGACAATAAAAACATGGGCGCAGCCCCTAGTATCCGAACTAGAGTGCTATAAGCGTCTGATCGAGAAGTACCAATCCTTCGCGTAATGTGGAAGAAATCTCCAATGATTTGCAACTTCCGAACAGCTGACCGGCTTGCGCCGCATCATGACAGTTAGTTTTTGGCTTTCTCTACTGAGGTGCTCCTTTGGATAAACCAAGGCACAATCGCAGTAGTTCTCCCTTTACTACCTTAGCCGATATAGCGGAACATAAGGTAGCAAGCACAGGAGCCGGGCACCCCAACTATTGAGCAAAGACATGATTCGGAGCAAATGCATATAATGCTAAATTCGGGGTGCCGAACTGTACTTATAAAAAGTGTTCGGACTTTTGTTGCCATAATATAGGGTGCTATGAAGCCCCTGGCAAACATCAAGCGTACCAAAGTGTACAGATGCTACCTGATATGATTATCAACAGGGGAGCTGAAAAAAAGGAAAGAAAACAGAGAAGGTATGAAGGTAAAAAGCTAGAGTCCTACAGCTCCAACCGCAAACTGTTCTCATTGTAATTTAAGTAGTACGTCAAAGCGCATTGATACAGGTAGTGCGATAAGCAACAGGCTATTTGACATGTCGAAACCAAGGGAGAGCTGCATGTGGGTCCTGAAAACAGGAAAGTTATCGTTAACGGAATCACCTAAAAAGTGCCCCATATGTCTGCGTTTCCCGCCGTCTTGGTGTGTTTATCGTTCAAGGGGACCGATGACCAGGCCAACAGATGGTGCCTGTGGGATTGAGACCTGAAAAGAAAACAAGTAAAAGTGAAAGTATATGTGTATCCGACGTCGGTTAAGCCGTACTACGGACCACAAGCTAGTTGTGCCTCCGTCGATGCCCATGGAATTTTGAGTGCGTAGTTATGTACGCGCGACACGAATGCCACCACTTGTTCGGAACTGCGACGGAGGCCTGATTGCTAGTCGAGCTCCTGACGAGCCGAGCTCTCCTACTGCAGAGTAGTTCGGACCCTCTTAACGGTGTCCGTGGGCTCGGCGGCCGAGTTAAGGTTCTGATTGAGAAGGCCGCTCTGTACTTCTACTGCTAAGGCAGCTGTGTGCTCTTCTGTACAGAGGGAGCGTTCTGTATTTCCGTTGACTGTTATGACGCCGCGTGGACCGTGGATCTTGAGCTTGAGATAAGCATAGTGTGGTACTGCATTGAATCGAGCGAAGGCAGTTCGTCCGAGCAGTGCGTGATAGCTGCTGCGAAAGGGGACGATGTCGAAGATTAACTCCTCGCTTCGGAAGTTGTCCGGAGATCCGAAGACAACCTCGAGTGTGATTGAGCCCCTACAGCGGGCCTCTACACCTGGTATGACTCCTTTGCAGGTAGTCCTGGTGGTCTTGATCCGAGATGGGTTAATGCCTATTTTTCGCGCTGTATCCTGATAGAGCAGATTAAGGCTGCTACCTGCGTCCATAAGGATGCAAGTCAGGTGGAACCCATAAATTATTGGGTCTAGGACCAGTGCGGCTGAGCCGCCGTGACGGATACTGGTCGGATGATCCCGACGATCAAAGGTGATCGGGCATGACGACCATGGGTTAAATTTTGGGGCGACTGGCTCTATCGCGTAGACGTCCCTAAGCGCACGCTTGCAATCCCTCTTGGGGATGTGGGTAGCGTATATCATATTCACCGTTTTAACCTGAGGGGGAAACTTCTTCTGTCCCCCTGTGTTCGGTTGTTGGGGCTCTTCGTCATCGTCCTTGCTTTGCGATCCCTTTTCCCTGTTCTCAGCGTTTAATTTGACAACCTGTTTAAAAACCCAGCAATCTCTATTTGTATGATTGGGTGGCTTGTCTGGGGTGCCATGAATCTGGCACGGACGATCAAGTATGCGGTCCAAGCTGGATGGACCTGAATTGTTCTTTTGGAACGGCTTCTTCCGCTGACCGGACTTAGAGCCCCTGAATTCGGCATTGACTGTCGTGTCCTCGGTGTTATCACTGTTGTTTTGGCGCTTGTATCTGTTGCGTCGAGACTTGTCTTTGCTAGTTTTAGCTTCAGGGGTGCCGGCGTCGCTTGCATTGTTTTTGCTACGGGCCAACCAACTGTCCTCGCCCACACAAAAGCGGGTCATGAGTGTCGTGAGGGCTGCCGTGGATTTTTCCTTTTCTTAGCTGAGGTGGCGAGCGAGCCATTCGTCGCGAATGCTGTGTTTGAAGGCTGCTAGGGCTTCGGCATCCAGACAGTCGACGATTTGGTTCTTTTTAGTAAAGAACCTAGTCCATAATTTCCTAGCGGACTCTCCGGGCTGTTGAACTATATGGCTTAAGTCATCAGTGTCCGGAGGTCGAACATATGTACCTTGGAAGTTATCGAGGAAGGCCTCTTCCAAGTCCTCCCAGCTGCCAATAGAATTTACAGGCAGACTGTTGAGCCAGTGCCGAGATGGCCCTTTGAGTTTTAAAGGGAGGTATTTGATGGCGTGGAGGTCATCGCCGCGGGCCATATGAATATGGAGAATGAAGTCTTCGATCCACACTGCGGGGTCTGTGCTTCCATCGTATGATTATATATTCACGGGTTTGAACCCTTCTGGGAATTCATGATCCAGGGCATCATCACTGAAGCAATGAGGGTGTGCGACGCCTCTATATCAGGCCGTATCGCGACGTAGCTCTGATGGAGTCCGTCTGCAGTTTTCGGCCCGCGCATGACTAAGTTTGTCACGTCCGAATAGGTGGCCATCGTCGCATGTCGAGGCATGCCCTCACGATCCGTAGATTTATCTAGTATGTCCTCCTTTTGTTGTTCTGGTTTCACCGGAGGTCATATGTATGACCATGGGCTAATTTACCTCTGCGTGTGCGCTGAGGCGGGGCTGGCTGATGTTCGGCGTGAGTTGCTGTTTTGTCTCGACCATGTGGTGGTCGGTCAGCCGCATTGTATGATGGAGGTATGTAGTTCGGCGCCTCCTCGTCAAACTAAGGTAGCAATTTGCGCTTTGGGTAGCTTTTGGTTGGGCGCTTGAGGCCATACTCTTCGGCTGCTAGGACATCTGTCCATTTATCATTGAGTAGATCTTGGTCAGCTTGATGCTGCTACTGCTTTTTTTCAGGCTCCTTGCCGTGGCGATTAGCTGGCGCTTGAAGCGCTCCTGCTCTAGAGGTTCCTCAGGCATGATGAAATCGTCGGTGCCGAGGCTCACCTCATCCTCGGAGAGCGAAAGATAACTTCCATCCTCTAAGTCTTCGTGCGTGGCCTGCTTGCCAGGGCTAGCCTACCCATCTTCCCGTTCATCTTATTCATTAGCTGTTTCAACGGGGTCTTCGTTGTCTTCGGCACCTTCTGGAGTATTATCTTCTCCTGTGCCGGTGTTGCTGTCTTTACTACGGCGTGATTTAGAGTGGCACCACTGACACCGACGCTTGGATTGTATTTCGGAAGGTTTATCCTTGGCCAGATCTTCCTTGTCATTGCCGCTATTTTCCTTTGGTGCATCCACCATGTATACATCATACAAGGAAGTGGCCGTCCAACGTCCAAGGAATGGTGGGTTCTGGGCCTCTTCTCCAGCATCGTCGTTCATACCGTCGATGTCTTCGGAGTCGTAATCAAGTGTGTCGGTCAAATCCTCGACCGTGGTGATGAAGTGGGTGGCGGGTGGAAAGCAAAATTCTCTACCGTCAGCCCCTAGTTCGAACCGGATATAGTTCGGCTTTGAGTCCTCTGCCAAGGGCAGATGCTTTAACGAGTTCAGCACATCGCCCAAAGGCGAGTGCTGGAAGAGTCTGCGGCGCTGAACTTGAAGATCGATAAACGATCAAGTTCGGCGTCCGCGGGCTCACGTGATTCGGAACTTACGGCCGGAGACGAGTCTGGAGTTCCGTTGACAAAAACATCGTGAGAGGTTAAGTCTATGTGCGACTCCAACGCCGTCGAATCTGTGGCCTTCGTAGTGGGGTTGATTCTTCCATTCTCGGATGGCGCAGTCTACTCCGGCTCTAAGGCCAGAGCGATTATAGGAGCGATTTCCTGGATGCGACCTGATAACAGATTTAGGTCATGATCATCGGGGTGACCAGGGGCTGCAGCCACGGTCTCGAATCCGGCGAAGACCAAGTCTCCATGGACGTCCACAACGTAGCTCAAGCTCCCAAATCTGACCTGATGGCCAGGGGCGTAGCTTTCGATCTGCTCTAGATGGCCAAGCAAATTGGCCCGCAATGCGAAGCCGCCGAACACGAAGATATGTCCGGGGAGAAAAGTTTCTCCTTGGACGGCATCATTATTGACGATTGAAGGGGCCATCAAACCTTTTAGCGACAGCACAGAGGAACTCTTAATGAAAGCACCAATGTTGGTGTCAAATCCGATGGATCTCGGGTAGGGGGTCCCGAACTATGCGTCTAAGGTCGATGGTAACAGGAGACAAGGGACACGATGTTTACCCAGATTCGGGCCCTCTCTATAGAGGTAATACCCTACGTCTTGCTTGATTGATATTGATGAATATGAGTATTACAAGAGTTGATCTACCTCGAGATCGATGGCTAAACCCTAGAGGTCTAGCTTGTATGGCTATGATGATGAATCTTCTCTATCCGGACTAAGTCCTCCGGTTTATATAGACACCGGGAGGATCTAGGGTTACACAAGGTCGGTTACAAAGAAAGGAATCTACATATCTGGTCGTCAAGCTTGCCTTCCACGCCAAGAAGAGTCCCATCCGGACACAGGTGCCATCTTCGGTCTTCATATCTTCACAGCCCATCAATCCGGCCCATGGCTAACATGTCGGACGCCCAAGGACCCCTTAGTCCAGGACTCCCTCAACTCCGACGTCAGCATGGCGTAGTAGGTGATCTTGCTCCGGACCATGGTGGAGTGCCAAAGCATGGGCGAAGCGTCTGACCATGGGCAGGGCGCCGGAGCGGGAGAGGGAGGAGGTGGATGGACTTGGACTGGCGGCACGGAGAGGATATAAGGGAATGGGTTAGGGTTGCAGGACGCCGGCCGGCTTAAATAGCCAGATTTGGTCTTGGGCGGCGAGCCGGAGCGGCTGTCGTGGTTCTAAGCCTGACAGTAGAATAGGGGGTAGGAATGTAGAGGCAAGATCCTAGCTATGGAGGAGTTGTACACCCGAGTTTTACGAGTTCAGGCCCTTCTCGGAAGAAGTAACAGCCCTATGTCTCGGAGCCCGGAGGCGGTCGACTGATATATGCGTGTGAATTACAAAGGGTGCGAACCCCTGTCCCGGAGGAGGGGTGTCTTATATAGAGTGTGCCAGGACCCCAGCCAGCCCACATTACAAAGGGTTCAATGTACATTAAGGCTGGGCGTTACTGGTAACACTAGTAATAAAGAGATATAAATGATCTTTAAGGTTACAGAGTGAATGACCACCCATTGTCATCCTGAGTGACGTTAGGCCTTCTACACTCCGAGTGGTTTCTTATATCGTCGAGTGGTTGTTCGCATAGTCGAGTGTCTTCTATACTGTCGAGTGGAACATAGCTTCACGGTCGAGTGGATGATGATTTTACTTCGACTGCTTCTGGTTCCTTTAGAGATGTTCTTGGGGAGGGTATCTTGGACAGATCCATGACCCTACCCTAGGTACATAGCATCGTCATTAGCCCCCGAATGGATCGGGGTTTGCGTGGGGAAGGAGTTGGGAACACTTCTGACTCATTCTTTGTGCTATGAGTATAACTTACTCTGGAACAATGAACTGAGGAGACAACATTAACTTCTTTTTCAGTCGCCTTGGTCCATTCTTAGTTTTTGTCGAGTGAACTTTCACGGTAGAATTCCGAATGATAATGTGGAGGATGTTTTCAGTCTGACCAGTTGCTCTGCTCTCCGCGGATTTCGCGGGATTCGAATTTCGGGAAGCGCGCCAGACGGGCGAGGCCGTGGTAATCAGGACGGATTAGGAAGGTCTCCTCTATCCTCGTGCCACCTTTTTTGCCACGTACTGCGTGCGCGACTATTGCGGGATTTGTTTAGATCGACTGGGCCTACCAGTCAATCACTTGAGGAATGACCTTATAAAAGGCACTGGACCGGGTATCTACACCGTGCGCTCCCATTCTCTTTTCTTCTTCCTCCGACCTCTCCACCACGCTCTCTTCTGCTCTCGTCGCTGAACCCTCGTTCGAACTCGATCCGCCGCCATGGGAAAAGAGAAGACGGTGGCACTGGAGCGCGCGAAGAAGGCAACCATGAAGGCGAAGGGCAAGCGGACCAGTCGGGGCGGATCCTCGTCAAGATCCGGCCTGCCGCTGGGCTGGATCCAGGGCGACTGGATCCGCTCGACGATCAGCCAGGACGACCTCGAGGACTTGGCGGAGGGGGGACTGATCCCCCACAAATCGGCGCGGCTCTCGGGGAACGAGACCGAGCCGCAGCCAAGGGAGGGTGAGTGAGTTCTCCTCGCCACCCACGTCGATCGCGGATTTTCTCTGCCTCCCCATCCTTTCTTTCGGGGCTTTTTGAACTTCTTCAGGGCTCAGCTCCACCACTTCACTCCAAACACCATAGTCTATCTGGCTACTTTTGTGTCAATGTGTGAAAATTTCTTGGGCTGTCGACCGCACTGGGGCCTCTTCAAACATATCTTCACCTGCCGCTCTCAGACGGTCAAAAAGGCCAATCCGAGTGATGAGAGGACGCACGTGATCTAGATGTGCGGGGGCCTGGGGATCCAGATGAGGTACAAGAGCACCTTCCCGGCGATGATCCTTCCCGACTCGGTCTGTGGCTGGCAGTCGACTTGGTTTTACTGCAAGGATCAGCCGACCCCGGGTCAGTCGACTGGACTTCCTCCCTTTTCCCTGACTCGAGTGGAGAAACCCTCCTCCTTGAAGGTGGTTACCGAAGAGAAGGTGCAGGTCAAGGTGCTGGTCGAGCGGGTCGTCCAACTCGTCCGCGACGGGGTGACTTGGATGGACCTGCTGGAGGTCTTTCTCGGTCGACGCATCCAACCGCTTCAGGCCCATGATCATCCAATGTGGATGTACTCTGGACTCGAAGACTCCACTCGGATCCACCCGGAGGACGTCAGTGAAGACATCTTGGAGAAGTGGGTGATGGGAATCACCGGCAACAAAGACAACCCCCGGGGGTCTAGGAGGGTGATTCCATTCGACCACTCGCGCCAGCCGGAGCAGGTATGATTCTATTTTACCAAGTATCTTTCTGATTCACTGTGTGAAACCTTGTTGATGGTCGACTGTACTCCTTTTGCTCGTTGTTCTTTCAGGCTCTCATTGACATGTACTCGATGCCCAACGGAGTGCAGGAGCAAGACGTCGAGGAGGGAGCGAGCGGGGGCGAGAGCGGCGAGTGGCACTCGAATGCAGAGGAGGACGAGGAGAGCGACGACTCGAGCGATGACGAAGAAGCCGACTCGCCTCCTCACAAAGAGAGGATATCCAAGCACGCACACGACCCGGCGAGCATCCCGGACCTGGCGACCACGTCGACTGGGCAGTCTTCGAAGCGCCCCCGGACGTCTTCCCCAGCGCCGATTGAGAAGGCCCCGAAGCAGCCCAAGGTTATGCCGCCTCCAGCTCCAAAAGCATCGAAGTCCACCTCCTCCAAACTGCCCAAGGCTTTGCCCAGGATCAAAGTGACCGTCCCTACCATCTCCGGGTAATCATCTGACTTGTTCTTTTCGTCGACTAGAGCAACAAAATGTAACCGACTGAGTACGGACACTTGCAGTGCTGCTACATCAGGAACCTCTTCCCTCCAGTACCGAGACGAGGAGATGGAAGACGCGGTTACCTCCAACCCAGGTAGAAACTCTTATGATCTTGTTCTTGATTACTTGGTCGATTGCATTCTAGTGGTTCACTTGGGGTCGACTAATCTGTCTTGCAGCTCCACCCAACGTCATCGATCTTCCAGATGACGATGAAGATGTGGCTCTTAAGCCCAGGAAGAGCAAAAAGGTAACAGCTGGCAAGATGTCTCAGCAAGGGCCAACAACAACACCACCCGTCCGTTAATCTAAAGATGCGGGCAGGGCATCTGTAACCTTCGCTGCACCCTTGTCGAGTGAGCACCCCGCACCGTCGACTACACCGGTGATTCCTTCAGTCGTCCAACTCCACGCCACGGAGATGCAAACTGCCACACCTGGGTCGTCTGCTCTCTTTTTCACCAGCTACCCCGTTCCGAACAACCAGTCGGAAGCGGCTGTGGAAGCCATCCGCCAGGCTAACGTGATGATGGAGCGGATGAAGACGGTGATGAAAATAGCCAGGCTACTTATGACGCCAGCGCTGCTCTTCGGGCCGATGTCCAGGTAAGTAGACTTTTTGGTTGACCTTGTTCTGTCAGGATATGCTATCTGAAACATTTTCTTCCATACAATCTCATGTTGTTTGCGTCAAATCTGTACACCCAGTGGGTGTTTTGTTGTCGTTGGTATTTTCGTTCTTCCACTCGGTCTGGGCGAGTAGGATCTGAACCGGTGGGGGCATGCTAAGTGCACCCACTTGGTGCAGTCCTCGAGACCGCAGTCGACTGCTCGCAGTCGACTGGGGTCTGAGTTCTTTTTCTTTTCTGTTCTTCCACTCGACTCGGTCTGGGCGAGTAGGATCTGAACGAGTGGGGGCACACTAAGTGCACCCACTGGGTGTAGTCCCCGAGACCGCAGTCGACTGGAGTCTGAGTTCTTTTTCTTTTCTGTTCTTCCACTTGACTCGGTCTAGGCGAGTAGGATCTGAACCAGTGGGGGCACGCTAAGTGCACCCACTGGGTGTAGTCCCCGAGACCGCAGTCGACTGCTGGCAGTTGACTGGGGTCTGAGTTCTTTTTCTTTTCTGTTCTTCCACTCGACTCAACGGATCGGTCGAATGGGATTTGAACCAGTGGGGGCACGCAAGTGCACCCACTGGGTGTAGTCCCCGAGACCGCGATCGATTGCTGGCAGTCGGCCGGGGTCTAAGCGAACTCTTTAAGTCTTATTCACTCGGAAGTAAATAATTTTTGATCTTTTGCTTCCTATAGAAATCTTGCACTCTCATTTCCATGTTTGCTGAACTTGAAGAGAAGCAGAGGCAACTCAACCTCGACTTGGAGCTGGCCCAGCAGAACCTGAAGAAAGCTCAAGATGAAGCTGCTGGTATGGAAGGTAACTGCATGTCGACTATCTTCTGACATATTTCTTTGATCTCTTGTTTCATCCGATTGCTTCTTTTGCAGAGAAAATGAAGTTGGCTCTGGAGAAGAAGGACTCGGACCTAGCCGCTGTGCAGAAGGAGGCCCAAGATAAAACTGCCCTCGCATACTAGAAGGTGGCTTCAGTCGAAGCGCTGGAAGGGGAGGTGAACAAGCTGAAGTCTTGCCTCAATGAATCTAACCGTGAAGTGACTCGTCTGAAGAAGGACAAACTTGCCCTGAATGCAAAGCTGGAGTCTGCGGTTCGCAAGAGGAATGACACGGAAACTTATCTGAGGACTCTTGCCAAGAAGCTCTATCTCATGCTGGAAGGTACTCCCTTTAAACCGACTGTGTTGACGTTTGCGAATGAATCTTGTTCGGTCGACTCACTAATTTTTTACTGCAGAATTCTGCCAAGACTTTGACGAAGAAACTGGAAAGGTCGAGACGGGTCTGGACCCTATCGCTTCTCCAGTTTGCAACGAAACTGCAATGAATGTGCTCTGACTGGAGTCTCGTGTCGCCAGCGTCACAAGCTATCTCGCGCGTCTGAAGGAGGCAGTCTCACGAGTCGACCCATTGCTCTGGCCAAGGGCGGCGCTTCAAAATGATCTAGAATCCCTGATGGCTCGACTCAACGAGATCCCTGACCGAGTGCAAGAATGGAAGAAGTCCTCCGCCCAGTGTGGTGCTGACGTGGCGCTTTCCTTGGTGCGAGTCCACTGCAAGGAAGCTCGTGAAGACAAGCTGGCGGCGATCAAGGTCGCTAACACCAAAAGCCATGACTTACAGTCCTTCATGGAGACTTTCATCGCTGCTGCCACCCGGATCGCGGACGGGATCGACTTGGACGAATTCGTCGAGCCTGCCAGCCCTCCTCCTGCTGAGTGAACAAACTTATGAGACTTGAATCTACTTTAAATTTGCCTCGGAATGCCGAGTGGTTGCTGTAACCGTTAAACTCCTTCGGGCTTGATGCTCGAATACTTTTGATTTTCTGCTTGGAACTTCAGGATTTATCCGAATTTGGTTTATTTCTGAATATGCTAGCGGTTTGCCTTCAAGTGGACTTTGTTCTTTGCTCTGAATAATCCTTGTGCTTGAGATGTAGCTCTGAGGTGAAAGGTTGCAGTCGACCTGCACCTCGTCGTCCTTGCGGATAAGGGTGGAGCGCACATTGTACTTGTGCCATAGCTCCGAATGAGAAGGTTATAGTCGACCTGCACCTCGTCGTCCTTGCGGATAGGGATGGAGCGCACATTTTACTTGTGCCGTAGCTCCGAAGGAGAAGGTTGCAGTCGACCTATACCTCGTCGTCCTTGCAGATAGGGATATATTTCGAACTTAGGCGAGTACTGGACTGCAGCTAAGCCCCCGAGTGGGAGGATTGCTCTCCACTCGGTAGGATTTTTTCAAACTTAGGCGAGTGCTGGACTGCAGCTAAACCCCCGAGTGGGAGGATTGCTCTCCACTCCGTAGGATTTCTCAAACTTAGGCGAGTACCGGACTGCAGCTAAGTCTCCGAGTGAGGGAACTTAGGCGAGTACTGGACTGCAGCTAAGCCCCCGAGTGGGAGGATTGCTCTCCACTCGGTAGGGTTTTTTCAAACTTAGGCGAGTACCGGACTGTAGCTAAGTCTCTGAGTGAGAGAACTTAGGCGAGTACTAGACTGCAGCTAAGCCCCCGAGTGGGAGGATTGCTCTCCGCTCGGTAGGATTTTTTCAAACTTAGGCGAGTACTGGACTGCAGCTAAGTCTCCGAGTGAGAGAACTTAGGCGAGTACTGGACTGCAGCTAAGCCCCCGAGTGGGAGGATTGCTCACCACTCGGTAGGATTTTCTTTCGAGCTTAGGCAAAACGGATTCGCGACTAAACCTAACGAGTGAGAGGCTTGCTCATCACTCGGTAGGATTTTCTTTCGAACTTAGGTGAAACGGATTCGCGGCTAAGCCCACCCACTGGGGGATTTCAGAGGTAAATAAGAACAACAACAATCGTACGAGAGGACTGTAAAGCTCTTGTCTTTGGTAAACAAATTACAAAGGTGTTTCTTATTACATTTTATTCGAACGAGTGCTTAAGTATAAAAGGGGCGGAGCAGCTCCGCGTTCCAGGCTCATGGCTCGTCCTTCTGATGCTCAACACTGTAAAGATGGTATGCTCCATTGTGGAGAACTTTGGTGACGATGAAGGGGCCTTCCCAAGCCGGGGCGAGCTTGTGTGGCTTCTGTTGATCCACTCGAAGAACCAGGTCTCCTTCTTGAAAGGCTCGACCCCTCACGTTTCTGGCGTGGAATCGACGCAAGCCTTGCTGATAGATAGTCGACCGAATCAAGGCCATCTCTCTTTCCTCCTCTAGGAGATCGACTGAATCTTGCCGGGCCTGCTCTGCTTCTTCTTCGGAGAAAAGCTCGACCCAGGGTGCGTTATGGAGCAGGTCACTTGGCAGAACGGCTTCGGCTCCATAGACCAAAAAGAAAGGAGTTCGTCTAGTCGACCGATTGGGAGTTGTCCTCAAACCCCACAGAACTGACGGAAGTTCATCGACCCAAGCGCCTGTTGCGTGTTCGAGATCACGCATCAGTCGGGGTTTCAATCCTTTGAGAATTAGGCCATTGGCTCTTTCTGCTTGTCCGTTTGACTGCGGGTGAGCGACTGAAGCATAGTCGACTCGTGTGCCTTGAGAAGCACAGAAAGCTCTAAACTCATCAGAATCGAAGTTCGATCCATTGTCAGTGATGATGCTATGAGGGACTCCATATCTGAATGTCAATTCTCTGATAAACTGATAGCGGTGCTGGCTTCAGGATTCTTGATAGGTTTAGCTCCGATCCATTTGGTAAACTTGTCGACTGCAACGAGAACATGAGTGAAGCTGCTCCTACCAGTTCTCAGTGGTCCAACCATATCCAGTCCCCAAACAGCAAAGGGCCAGATGAGGGGAATGGTCTTCAGGGCTGACGCTGGCTTGTGAGACATGTCGGAGTAAAACTGGCAGCCTTCACATCTGTCGACTATATCTTTCGCCATTTCATTTGCTCGTGGCCAATAGAATCTGGCCCGGTATGCTTTAGCCACGATGGCCCGAGAGGAAGCATGGTGACCACAGGTTCCCGAGTGGATGTCATTGAGGATCATTCGACCTTATTCTAGCGTTATGCATTTCTGACCGACTCCAGTCATGCTTTCCCTAAACATTTGTCCTCTGATCACAGTAAAGGCCTTGAATCGAGGGACGATCTGTCGAGCCTCTTCTTCGTCCTCTGGGAGTTCCTTCCTAATGATGTACGCAATGTACGGCACTGTCCAGTCGGGAGTAATGACCAGAACCTCCATGATTAGGTCGACCACGGCTGGGACCTCGACTTCAGTCGGAGCTGTGGCGCTCTTAGGCTGCGGGGGCTCTTCAGTAAAAGGATCTTCCTGAACTGTCGGCGTGTGAATATGTTCCAAAAACACATTGCTGGGAATGGCTTCTCTCTTGGATCCTATCTTTGCCAGGTCATCGGCTGCTTGATTTTTCAGTCGGGGTATGTGATGAAGCTCTAACCCCTCAAACTTCTTTTCCAACTTCCTCACCGCGTTGCAGTAACCAATCATGGTTGGGCTTCTGACGTCCCACTCCTTCATCACTTGATTGACTACCAAATCTGAGTCGCCGTAGACCATGAGGCGACGGACGCTGAGCGAGATGGCCATGCGCAACCCATATAGGAGTGCTTCATATTCTGCTTCATTGTTGGAGGAATCAAAGTGAATCTGGAGGACATATCTGAGCTTGTCTCCTTGGGGGGATACCAGTACTACCCCAGCACCAGAACCATTCAGCGTTTTGGATCCATCAAAGAACATGGTCCAGTGCTCCGAGTGAACTTGAGTCGGCAGTTGCTGTTCGATCCACTCGGTGAGGAAATCTGCTATTGCTTGGAACTTGATAGCTTTCTTTGCCTCAAACTTGATATCCAAGGGAAGGAGTTCAATCGCCCATTTTGCCACTCATCCAGTTGCATCTCTGTTGTGCAGAATCTCTGACAATGGAGCGTCGCTGACGACTGTAACCGAGTGATCAGAGAAATAGTGTGCAACCTTCTTCGTGGTCATGTAAATCCCATATACGAGCTTCTGATAGTGCGGATATCTCTACTTTGACGGAGTCAGAACTTCAGAAATATAATAAACTGGACGTTGAACTTTGTAGGCTTTACCCTCTTCTTCCCGCTCGACCGTAAGTACTGTACTGACGACTTGTCCAGTGGCTGCGATGTAAAGCAGTAAGGGCTCTTTGCTGATTGGAGCAGCAAGCACCGGCTGGGTGGAAAGCAGGGCTTTAAGCTCTGCAAACGCTGCATCAGCTTCAGGAGTCCACTCGAACTTGTCTGATTTCTTCATCAGTCGGTAAAGAGGCAGTGCCTTTTCACCGAGGCAAGAAATGAATCGACTTAGGGCGGCCAAACAACCAGTAAGCTTTTGGACATCATGCACACGCACAGGGCGTTTCATCCGGAGTATAGCACCCACTTTCTCTGGGTTAGCGTCGATCCCTCATTTGAAAACGAGAAAACCGAGTAACTTTCCGCCTGGAACTCCAAATGTGCACTTTGATGGATTAAGCTTGATATCATACCTTCTGAGGTTGGCAAAGGTTTCAGCAAGGTCAGCCAGTAGGTCGGAACCTTTGCGTGACTTGACCACAATGTCATCCATGTATGCTTCCACATTCCGACTGATCTGAGTGAGCAGGCACTTCTGAATCATCCGCATGAATGTGGCTCCAGCGTTCTTCAAACCGAATGGCATTGTGACATAACAAAAGCACCCAAACAGGGTGATGAAAGCTGTCTTTATCTCGTCGGGTCCGTGCAGACGGATCTGGTGGTACCCGGAGTAAGCGTCCAAAAAGGACAAACGCTCGCACCCCGCAGTCGAATCGACTATCTGGTCGATGCGAGGGAGAGGGAAGTGATCTTTCGGGGAGGCCCGATTGATATGCTTGAAGTCGATGCACATGTGAAGTGAGTCATCCTTCTTTGGGACCATGACAACATTGGATAACCACTCGGAGTGGTAAATCTCTCGGATAAACTCAGCTGCCAAAAGCTGAGCCACCTCTTCACCGATTGCCTTCCTCTTCTGTACGGCGGACCGTCAAAGATGCTCTTTGACTGGCTTCACTTTTGAGTCGACTCGCAAACGATGCTCAGCCAGCTCCCTGGGAACACCTGGCATGTCCGAAGGTTTCCATGCAAAGATGTCCCAGTTCTCACGGAGGAACTGGGTGAGCGCTTCTTCGTATTTGGAGTCGAGTGTTGTTGAAATGTGAGTGGGAGCAGCATTGGGATCTGTCAGGTGAATGTGAATCGACTTTGTTTCGCCAGACGACTGGAATGCTAAATCCGTGGCGGGCTTCTTGGCTCTCAACAAATCACTCAGATCTGCATTTTTCTGATATTCTTGCAATTCTACTACAGCCATCTGTGCATCGGCGATCTTTGAGCCCTTCTGAAAGCACTCTTCTGCCTTCTTACGATTACCAGTGATAGTGATCACTCCTTTGGGACCAGGCATCTTCAATTTGAGGTACACGTAACATGGTCGAGCCATAAAGCGTGTATAAGCTGGTCTGCCCAGGATGGCATGATAGGCACTCTGGAAATCCACAACTTCGAATGTCAACTTTTCTTTGCGGTAATTATTGGAATCACCGAAAACCACGTCGAGAGCAATTTGGCCGAGTGATGCGGCCTTCTTACCTGGAATGACCCCATGAAAACTCATATTGCTTTCGCTGAGTCTGGACATCGGAATGCCCATTCCCTTCAACGTCTCTGCATACAGTATGTTCAGGCCACTACCACCATCCATCAGGACCTTTGTCAGTCGGGTGCCTTCGACCACCAGGTCGACCACCAGTGCTTGCCTCCCAGGGGTGGCTATGTGCGCTGGATGATCGGACTGGTCGAATGTAATGGCAGTCTGTGACCACTTCAAATAACTGGGTGTCACCGGAGCGACCATGTTCACTTCTCTGTTGATGACTTTCAATCGACTTTTGCTCTCAATGTCAGCAAAAATCATCAGAGTGGAATTCACGTGGGGATAACCATCATCATCCTCTTCCTCATCCTTAGCCTTGTCTGCTTCCTTCTCCTTTTCCTTGGGCTGTTTCTCTCGGAATTGCTGGATTAGGAGTCGACACTGCCGAGTGGTGTGCTTCGGGTAAATGAAATTACCCTCTTCATCTTTTTTGGTGTGGATGTGGCACGGCAGATCCAGCACATCATTTCCATCTTGATCTTTTACTTTCTTGGGGTTCCACGGCCCTTTGGGCTTCCCCTTGAACTTTCCTTGAACCACAACTAAGGCTTCACCAGGAGTAGCTGGCTCGGCCTTGCGCTTCTGTTTCCGACCGGAGTTTCCTCCTCCGGCTTCATGGGCGACTGCTTTGTGTTTGCCACTCCGGAGTCGGTCTTCTTCTTCACCGTTGGCATACTTGGTGGCAATTTCCATCATCCGAGTCAGAGTCATGTCTCCTGTCCGACCAAACTTCATATTCAACTCCTGATACTTGACGCCTTCTTTAAAGGCACAAATTGCTTGATGATCAGACACATTCTCCACCGTGTGGTGCAATGTGATCCATCTCTGTATATAATCCCTCAAAGTCTCATTCGGTTTCTAAATGCAACACTGCAATTCAGTCAACCCTGCCGGCCGTTTGCAAGTACCTTCGAATGTTCTAACAAATACTCGGACGAGATCTTCCCAAGTATAAATGCTACTAAGTGCTAACCGATTCAGCCATGCTCTAGCCGAGCCCTCCAACATCAAAGGAAGGTGCTTCATGGCCACTTCATCACTCCCGTCACCAATCTGGATAGCCACTCGGTAGTCTTCAAGCCAAGTGTCAGGCTTGGACTCACCAGTGAACTTACTGACTCCAGTCGCCAACCTGAAGTTGTGGGAAATCACTGCAGCCCTGATGGCTCTGCTGAAGCACTCTGGACCTGAGACATGCACTCTGCTGCTGGTTGGTAGATCTCTGTCATGACCCTCTCGGTGAGCTCTGTTTCTGTCGACCAAGCCCTGAACGAGAATAGATCTCGCATCAAAGCCTGGCTCCCTGGGGTCGACTAGAATCCTTTGCCCAACACTGTGAGGGCGCCTGTCATCATGTTGCCGAGGCACGTACGACCCACTCCCTGGGGGAGGCGTGGGCATTCGACGACGATCATCGCGATCGACTCGGTGTTCATACTGCTCATGGTTTCTGTACTGATCTTGTCGATCTCCATGTCCCTCACACCTTGGGGGCGATCTTGGGCTGTGAGCCGACTGAATTGTATCTGCAACTACAGATCTACTATGGATCCTATTCCGCGACTGAGATACCGCTGTATTCTGCTCTCTCGCCGCACGGAGCAAAGCTCGGATCTGCATCAGACCTCGGCGAGCTTCTGACTGGGAAGGTTGGATCGACTCCGCTATCCGGGCTGCAGCTGGGAGATTCTGGATCGGGGTTCGGTATACCTGAGTCGGAGGCGGAAAAAGTTGGCATCGGCTGGATTTGGGAGCATGCTGCCGAGCGCGATCGTCGAGTGCGCGCTGTAGGTTCTCCAGTCGAGTGTGCTCAGCCAAGTTGGCGAGGCGCGCCTGCTCCAAGGCCTGGGCCTCAGGGGTTTCTCCAACTATAGGAGTGTGCAATGCATCCATGTTCCGGCGTCGAACTTCCTCCCTCCGCTGCGAAGAGAGGGGTTCGGGGCGGTACTCTTCATGAACGCGCGATGGATCGCCGTCCCCACCGCATCCGTCTTCATGGGTGAAGCCAGGAGGACTGCGTGGTCCATTGACCATCAAAACTTCTGCCATTGGGTCGCTGTTGTCGCACTCAGATGCAGTCTCTACGGAGCCAGTCGACAGATCGAACAGGCCGTAGAGAGTTTTGTCGGGCTCGATTGTCGTGACTTGAGGGGTGGCCGACGGGCGAGCCACCGCACGCCTCACCCACCTCTGAAGCCTCGACCGACCGGAACATTTGCTCCGGCGGGCCGCAGGGAGGGGGAAAGCTGCTGGGGCCGACTGATACTGGGTCGACGGCTGCCGCAGGAGGACGCCGCGGACGCAGGTGCGAAAGTGCGTCGCCCCCGCGGGGGAGGGGAGTGCGTCGACGTCGAGTGGAGCTTCCTGAAGCCAAGCGGAGTCGTCGGCGACAAACACGAGCGCGCCGAGACGGATCTCGCGGCCCTCAGCCAAACCTCCGCCTGAAACCATGATGAAGGGCATCGAAAAAATTGCAACTTCTCCAACAAGTCGCTAAGACACCTGCCCCATGGTGGGTGCCAACTGTCGTGGTTCTAAGTCTGACAGTAGAATAGGGGGTAGGAATGTAGAGGCAAGATCCTAGCTATGAAGGAGTTGCACACGCGAGTTTTACGAGTTCAGTCCCTTCTCGGAAGAAATAACAGCCATACGTCTCGGAGCCCGGAGGCGGTCAACTGGATATATGCGTGTGAATTACAAAGGGTGCGAACCCCTGTTCCGGAGGAGGGGGATGGCTTATATAGAGTGCGTCAGGACCCCAGCCAGCCCACGTTACAAAGGGTTCAATGTACATTAAGGCAGGGCGTTACTGGTAACGCTAGTAACAAAGAGATATAAATGATCTTTAAGGTTACAGAGTGAATGACCGACCGTTGTCATCCTGAGTGACGTTAGGCCTTCTACACTCCAAATGGTTTTTTGTATTGTCAAGTGGTTGTTCGCATAGTCGAGTGTCTTTTATACTGTCGAGTGGAACATAGCTTCACGGTCGAGTGGATGATGATTTTACTTCGACTGCTTCTGGTTCCTTTAGAGATGTTCTTGGGGAGGGTATCTTGGACAGATCCATGACCCTACCCTACCCTAGGTACATAGCTTCGTCAGCGGCGCCACACAACTTTCACACCGCGGCGATGGACGCGGCGTCAGACCGACGCGGCGGGCGCGTCCGGGCGCCCCATATCAACGTCATATTTGGATTGAATATGAGGGGTGTTGGTCAGCCTAGATGTTTGAGAACCGTTTGAAAGGCCCATCTGGATCAAAAAATTATACCGGCCAATGACCTAATGGCCCGTCCGAATGTATGAGACGGATGTGAGAGGTCCGGCTTTAGATGCTCTTACACGGGCAAGGTTACCCGCCTTCTCCCGATCACCCTTCGCCACCGATCGGGGGTGGATCGATCACTGTACGGACAGCGTGCGTGCGTATGAGCTGACATCACGGCGCAAATCAAGCAGTCGGATCGGCCGGCCTGGCACCAACACAACCCCTGTAGCCGACGCAACGCCTAGTCGCCTACGCACCGTGCATCATCGACCGATCGATCGGGATACTATGTACTACTCCTACTTCAACTTCAGCTTCAACTTGGTCGCGCGCGGCCAGGCCAGGCTAGTCAGCCACAGGCAGGAAGGGCGAAGTGCAAAGCTCTCAGCGACCGTGGCGTGGCGCACAGTGCGGTGGATGTGACCGCGCGACGATCTGCGTGCACAACCAGAAAAAGATCTCGGGTCGCAGCTTGGCAGGAATATGCGACCGACCGGCGGGGCGAGTCCGGCCCGTGCTGTCGCCTCCGGGCGATGGGGTGGTGGCGGTGCTTCGATCGACCTGACGTTGGACGGTGCACTAGGCTTGCCCGGAGCGGCGGGGCAACAGCGACGTCACCGGACGCCGGGCGCGCCACGCGTCCCGCCCGGGGCCCGCCCGGCGACGAGCTGAGGTGAGCGTGGACGTCACCGTTCACCCTCTCGCCCGGCCGGCCTCCGAGAGACGGGTCGGAGCAGCAGACCGCGGCACGAGAGCACGAGACCGACCCGCGGCGCGCGTGTGGTCACGTAGAGGCAGCTGGGCCGAGATTAATTAGCCTTAGCCGTGACACTGTTGCCTGCGTAGGCCTGGTGACGCCAGCCAGCGAGCGCCCTCGTCTTCTACAGTCCCACTCTCGTCGTCCTCGTCGTCGTCGTGCGCGTCGGCGTCGGCCCGTCGTGCAAACATGGGGGTACGTCCCACGCTCGGCATCACGTGGCAGCCGCACTGTGCTGTACGTACTAGCAGCTCGTTTGACGAAGCCCAACGACCTGCTGCGGCCCGCACTGCACCCGTCCATGTGCCGAATTGAAGGCCGCGGTCGCATCGGCGGAGGACAGTCGACGGTACCATGCACCCGGCGAGTTTCGATGCCGGCATCGCATCTCCTCCAAGCCTCGCGCACGCAGAATCTCCCCTGCCGACGGGTGGCTCGCGTCGCCCCGCATATCCCGCTCACCAAACCGCAACGAATCCGAAAAGAAAAAATGCCGCTCCGAGAGGAAAAGGGAAGCATCAAACGGACGTCCATTTCCCTGGCGTATGGAGTGCGTAATTCGTCTCTCTCCGCCCGTCACCACCCGTCCGGTGGCAGGGGTGGGAGGATACTTTGGTGCTCTACATGGTGGTGGTGCTGAAAATTAATGGCCGCTTTGCTGTCCGTCTCCGGCCACGTGACGCAACCTCAGGCCCCACGGCTCCTTGTCACCGCCCGCCCGACGTCACCCCCCATCCCATGTGCGCGCTCCGCCCCCCCTATATATAAACGCCTCGCCGGGCTCGCCTCTCCACCTCCTGCGGATCAACACCGATCGATATTCATTCACGGCGAGCCTTCTGTCCGCTTCTCCCTAGTTCAGTCGCGAGCGACCTACCTCACGCAGCGCGGCGCGTCGCTTCCTTCACGGCGGCGGGGGGCGAGCATGCAGGCGGTGGCGGGCATCCGGCGGGGGCTGACCATAGACCCGGCCGGGGAGGAGGAGGCGCCGGCGCAGCGGTTCGGGCGGCTGGTCCGGGAGAGCCCCGTGGTCATCTTCGCGCGCCGCGGCTGCTACATGGCGCACGTCATGAAGAGCCTCCTCGCGGCCGTCGGCGCGCACTGATAGC
Source organism: Triticum aestivum (assembly GCF_018294505.1). NCBI lineage: Eukaryota > Viridiplantae > Streptophyta > Magnoliopsida > Poales > Poaceae > Triticum > Triticum aestivum. Next base: position 69,455,686 of record NC_057800.1, read on the forward strand.
ATTAATCTTGACATGAATAGGTTAGTTGGTGGCATAGCCGGCCGCGTCGTGTAGATCGTGAAGTCAGTACGTGGTTAGTTGGTGCGTAGCCGAGTCAAGTGCATGCGCTTAGTGGTTGTTAGCTAGCGTGGTGCGTCTGTGTATGCATGTTGGCTTAGTCTTGTGCATGAGTGGCATAGGAGCCGGGCAGGCTGTTGCCCTGGTAGCGTGTGTGCGCGTGTGCTACTTAAACAGATGTAGGTGGTAGAGCCAAGAGTAGTCAGAGAGAGATGATGTAGCCTCAAGGAGTGTATGTGCGCTCACGGGTGGGGTGGTGTGTGTGGCAGAGTTCGAGCTCGCCGGAAATACAAGGGGCTGTTCGTGCGGCCGGAGGCATTTGTGCGCCGGGAAATCTCGTGTCCTCTCCCTCTCTCTTGTTTCTTTCTTATCTCCGGTGATCGCCGTGGTTCTGTGAGTAGGCTAGACAACAACAATTGGTATCATGAGCTTGGTGTCTTGGGCGTGCTTGCCGTGTCGGAGGCGTGGCGGCGGTGGCGGCATTCGCCGGCGGCTGCGCGGTGAAGCTCCGGGCCGTGTGTCGGTCTATGGAGGTGCGCGGCGCGGTGAGGAGGCCGCGGAGGCCGCGGCGACGCGGCCGACATGGAGGCATCGGCTGCGGCGCGCGGCGAGCGCGTGGCGGAGGCGGCGGGCGGTGACGTCGTACGTGCGGCGACCGCGGAGGCCGCCGAGGCGCTGCGTGGTGGCGCGGCGGCGCAACACGGTGTGGAAGGCGTGGAGGCACTGCATGGCGGCATGGAGGCCGTGGCGGTGCAGGGCAATAAGATGCGGCGGCGAGCCAGGCGCGACCGGTGCGTGTTATGGGTGCGCACTGGACGCGTCGGGGACCACGGGAGTGGACCGCGTCGAGGCGCTGGACCTGGTTGCGCAGATCGCGTACGTGCGCGGCGGGAGCGCGGGCCGGGAGCACGGGGACGTGGGGAGTGTGCGCGAAGGGCACGGCGGTCGCAGAGACGAGGAGGTCGCGAAGGACCTGCGTGGTGGCGCAGAGGTCGCGACGGTTCGGGGCGACAACCGTGGAAGGTACGTGACACGTAGGCGCGGCGTGGCGGCTGCCATGGCGGACGCGGAGGCGGCACCCGGTGAGCGTCTGGTGCTGTCGGGCTCGTCGGGCGCGTCGGATGCGCGCGGGACGTGCGGGACGCACTGGTGCGGTCGGGCTCGTCGGACGCGTTGGTTGCGCGCGGGACGTGCGGGGCGCGAAGGGACGCCAGGGTGTGCCGCCGGCGGAGAAGGAGCTCGGTGTGTGTCACCGGAGTCGTGACGGAGCACGGTGCGACCGGCGTCGGTGCGCCAGGTCGGGTCCACGGGCTGGCTCACGGCTGTGACGACGACAACGACGCGAGCTGGATCGACTCTGGCCACGGCAGGCACACGATACGTCGCAGCGGGCGCGGAGGCGCGTGATGATGTCGAGCGAGGGCGTTTAAGACGACGGTCGACGACAAGGCATGTCAAGATTAGGAAGGAAATTGATAGCATTAATCTTGACATGAATAGGTTAGTTGGTGGCATAGCCGGCCGCGTCGTGTAGATCGTGAAGTCAGTACGTGGTTAGTTGGTGCGTAGCCGAGTCAAGTGCATGCGCTTAGTGGTTGTTAGCTAGCGTGGTGCGTCTGTGTATGCATGTTGGCTTAGTCTTGTGCATGAGTGGCATAGGAGCCGGGCAGGCTGTTGCCCTGGTAGCGTGTGTGCGCGTGTGCTACTTAAACAGATGTAGGTGATAGAGCCAAGAGTAGTCAGAGAGAGATGATGTAGCCTCAAGGAGTGTATGTGCGCTCACGGGTGGGGTGGTGTGTGTGTGGCAGAGTTCGAGCTCGCCGGAAATACAAGGGGCTGTTCGTGCGGCCGGAGGCGTTTGTGCGCCGGGAAATCTCGTGTCCTCTCCCTCTCTCTTGTTTCTTTTTTATCTCCGGTGATCGCCGTGGTTCAGTGAGTAGGCTAGACAACAACACGCACGCCACCGTCATCGAGCTGGAGGGCCCCGCCGAGGAGCGCGCGGCGGTGGAGGCCGGCGGCCACGCGGCCGTGCCGGCGCTCTTCGTGGGCGGCGCGCCGGTGGGCGGCCTGGAGGGCCTCATGGGGCTCCACCTCAGCGGCCTCCTCGTCCCACGCCTCCGAGAGGTCGGCGCCCTCCGCGCCTAGCTACCAGCCGCCGGATCCTCTACTCCCCGTCTCCGGCGACTCTCTCGCACGTGCGCGCGCATGCTTCGTCTCCGTCTCCGTCTCCGTCTCCGTCTCCGTGTATGTACATATGAAGGGAACCATGAGCTCTGTAATTCCAAGACTATCAAGGGTGTGGAGTGAGAAACAACAGGATAAATAAGCTGTACCGCACGAGTAAGAAGACAACGAGATGAACTCTAGCCTAGCGGGGGTGTCGTGACAAAAAAGGCTGGACCTAAATGTGATTATTACTTTACTTAGGAGTACTCCAGCTGTGTTGAGTTTCACAGACATCATCAGCAACTTAGCTGTTTGAGAAAAAAAATCCCTCCTTGCTCGCCCACTTGTTTAAAATCTTGCTTCTGTTTTGTCCCGGTGTGACGTTCTTTGCTTGGCGCCAAATTAACTAGTGATTACCCCACATGATTGCCGTATAATCATGCTTGGAAGCCGATTAGTCTATGGCGGGGAGATAACATATTCAAGTGCCGGGGTGGGGGGTGGGTAATGGAGGGGGACGTCAGCACGAACTTGGAACCCTAATGGCTGCTTTGCGCGGCAATGATCGAAATGCGCATCAGTCTCGCTCGGTACGGCGGGACTTCAGCCACACGCTGTGGATGGCAAGCAAGGGTTGGAGCTAGCAAGCCTAGCATAGGAGTATGGAACCAATATTGAGGCCGGATGAACTGAATGAAACTTGTCGAAACCTTTCTTAGAGTAGCACCTCCTTTTTCTGAATTGAAGACTGGCACTTCATTAGTGGTACTCCTAGATGATACTGTAAGCCAACTATTTGTAGTCCCCCCGGAAATGTGAAATAGAGTAGTTAATCATTTGTACGATTAACTGTTTAAATTTTTACTACTCCCTTCATTCCAAAATATAGTGCACCCGCGTTTTCCGAGGTCCAACTTTGACCATAAATTTAACCAACGAGACCAACTGCGGCGGTAGAAAAAATTATATAATTAAAAACTTCTTTCGAATACGAATTCACTGATATAATTTTTGCTCCCGCCGCAATCAATCTTGATAGTTAAATTTACGGTCAAAGTTGAAGCACGTGGATAGAGAAAGCACTACATTGTGGAATGGAGGGAATACTACTTACACGGTGAAATAGCAAGACCATAGAATGAAAAAGATGTAGCGCGCCTGCGCTTTGGACATTTAAGTTTGATCATAAATTTAATCAACATGGACGACTGTGATGAGAGCACGTTTTCATGGTAACTACATATGAAGTGCGGAGGAGTATTCTATCCGTACTTGAAGACGAGGAAGCATGAATGGTTAGAACATCTACAAACCAGATAGAGCTAATTTGGCCTCTCAAACGTCCCGCGTGCACCGTAAACTTCCTCGTCGTAAATCCCACACGGTAGTCCACATGGATGGTTAGAGTTAGTACATGTTTCATCTTACCGGTGAATTTTTCCGGTGTGTTTCACGGTTGATACGGGCCGTTGATTCTTAGTTACGTTGCGTCGAGGGGAAGAAACGGGAGAGACGTAGAGTAAAGACGTGCGGTTGCTAACACTCAAAGCCATTGCACGCGGCGGTAGCCCAGCCGGATCGGCTCCGAGCCAGCGATCCATGGCGTACGTCGCACGTGCCAGCCGCATAATTCCCGGCGGGAAGTAAAAAATTACGTACTCCAGCGCAGCAGACGCGAAATTTCACACAGCGCCATGCCGAACGAGACAAGCTGCACACGATCCCACACTGTTCACCCGTGCACACAGTTTTACTTGCCACTCCTGCAGGGCAGGGCATGCATTTATTACTCCTTCTGTCCTTTTTAATTCGCATATAAGATTTGACTGAAGTCAAGCCTCGTAAAGTTTGATCAACTTTGTAGAAAAAAATGCCAACATTTATAATCTGAAATCAATATCACTAGATGTGTCATGACTTAAAGTTTCATATTGTATAACTTTAGCATGCCAGATATTGATATTTTTTCATATAAATACGGTCAAACTTTATAAAATTTGACTCTGAAGAATTCTAATATGCAAAGTAAAAAGGACAGGAGGGAGTATTAGCCATGGGCCGCTCTGAAAAACACTGCTGCTGCTCGTCTCGTAGTCGTCTTCTTCCCGAGGAAGAAGAGGCAGCAAACAATTGAAGGTGGGGGCTCCTCATGCCGAGCCACGTAGAAGTGTCAGAGAGATGTCTGGGGCGCTCCAAATTTCCAGTTTCGTCTCATCGACGCCGGTTGTCCGCTTCCCCGGGGCTCGGCGGACCCTGTCAGCGTGTCAGCGTGCAACTCGTTTGGCGTCTACTATCGCGGCGCGGGGTCCGTTTTTGTTTGATTTTTAACCGCGCAAGCATGCATGGCCAGCGGGGCTCTCTCTAAGACTGTAACACGTACACTGTAACGAGTACAGTAATCTACTCCTGGTAGTACGAGCCCCTGTGCAACAATACAGTACTCCCTTCGTTCCACAATGTAGTGCTTCCTTTATTCACGTGCTTCAATTTTGACCGTAAATTTAACTATCAAGACCGATTGCGGCGGGAGCAAAAATTATATCAGTGAATTCGTATTTGAAAAAAGTTTTCAATTATATAATTTTTTCTCCCATCGCAGTTGGTCTCGTTGGTTAAATTTATGGTCAAAGTTGAATCTCAGAAAGCGCGGACGCACTATATTATGGAATGAAGGGAGTAACATTTTTGCATCATCATCAGATCTGATTCTGATCGATATGTGTACAACCAACCTGGTGATGTGAGCCTCGCAGATCGCCCACCGATTCCTTCCCGCCCCCCGTACATGCAAAGCCGCCGCCTGGGTTTCGGCCACTTGCATGCTCCAATCGCTTGGCCCGTAGTCCTGGCTGCCTTCTAAACCGTGACTCTACCTGTTGTGCAGTAGTATATACTCCCTTCGTTCCATAATATCTAGTGTAGTATAAAAAACAATCTTACATTATGAGACACAACGAGTAGATATGAAAAAAGTTTCAGTTTTGCTGGCCCTCGGTTGCTTAAAATTCCAAATCATACCACTCGATTCTCGTGGGAAGAAGAGATAGCGCCCGGGGCTAAGTCGGAGATGACACGTCCTGGCACGGTGATACCTCGTCGAGAGTGATTCAGAGCCGATGACGATGCGACGGTGGGGGCAAAGGCGAGTCGGTGGTTTGACATCTTCGGTTGTGGGCCTTTTTTTTACTTTGATTCCTCAAGGATTAAACGTGCCTGAACTCAAGGCAACCACTATGAGGGCTCATATGGAAACTCAGAGGGTGTGGACGGGCTGTGCGAGAGGAGGAAGAAGATCAACGATACCTAAAAGAAAACGGTTGAAGGAAGAAGATGAACAGTACATGAAAAAAAAAGTTGAAGGAAGAAGAAAAATATGAGCCCCTGGATTTCAATTGTATGACTAATGGAATTCTTTCTTTTTGCAGGGTGAATAAGAAATTGAGTAAACTAAAACTTTTTCAAGCATCTGACACATAGGTGCTACCAATGAAGTTCCATCGCACTTTCTCTGCCTCATTATTTGTGAAATATTCTTTTGATCTAGCACAATTTGCCCGATAATGAAGCTTTTACTCCCTCGTGATAAATTTATTGGATTACTAGTCGAGCTCTTCTCTACATGGCACTAATTTTTATTGGCTATACTCATCAAGATTTGTTTTGCTTTCGAAGGACGAGGAGGCGGAAGACATTTCTAATGATCGCCCCATTGGTCTCATTTGCTCTACCGCTAAGATTGTGGCCGAAGGACTTTATTACTCGCCTCGTTTGCCACATGAATAACTTGATTTCATAATCTCAGAGTACTTGCAGTTGTTGGGTTTTACGGTAGGGTGCATCGACTGTGAATTAAAGAAATTTCCTACGTGCAGACCAACCAAGAACATGCTACGGAAGATGGATCACAGATTGTTACCACTAGACACGCAGTGCCGTGCAGCGGAAGAAGAGTTCGGGCAGCGCGTCCGCGTGACTCGTCTCCTCCTTCTCCGATCTCCCTCGAACAACCGGTCGTTGGTTCCCTCGTACAGGTTCGCCGTAGCGGCGCAAGTGCATCACCTCTAACGGTATCCGCGCGTGCAGGAGGAACACCATGCGACATATTGCTAGGTCCGATCACACAGTCGGCGACGAGTGAAGGTGGCTATTCGCAACACATGCAAACCCTAGTGACAACGTCGAAGCGATCAATCTCATGAGTGTGCCGCACCCCCACTTCATATAGGCGTCCGTCGTGGGCTCAACACATGGACCTCGCACGGACCCTAAAGCCCAAAATCTGTTCGGCTTGGATTCTAATCCGAGTAGGATCACTTCTGACTCGTGGAGTCGGACTGGGCCTCACAGGTTCCTTTCCTTAAGCGCGCGATCCCTTAGGTTCTCGTTCACTTGGTTGCGAGTCATATCACATCCAACTCAGCTGGTCGGTAGCGGCCTCTAGCAAAGCGTGCCGACTCCAAGTGTCCGATGAAGCTGGTTAGGCGAACCCGTACATCACACATATGTTCCCATTGCCACACAATATATATTGTCGGGTTCAAGGCGAGTCTGTCATCCTTGTACTAGCCCGACCTCTTTCTCGTTTCAGTGATGTCGACCACAAACCGGATTATCTCATAATCCTAATTGCATGGCCATGCTTATCTTGGTTGGATCACATGAGGGGCTCAGAGTATATCTCTCCTGGTCGGAGGGGCAAATCCCATCTTGCTCGACCATGTCTCGCAGCATGGGTCTGTACAAGTCTGAAACCTAACTTTGTAACTATCCAGTCACGGAGTAGCGTTTGGTTGGTCCAAAGCAAGTCTGTCACCATCCCGAGTACATGCGTCAGCTCAGGTCTTAGGACAATGAACGTATGCTGTACTAGAGACTCACAGATGACATATCGCTGCGTCTCATAGTTGGGTCTGTCCGACTCGGACCTTATCTCAACTCGGATCCGACTACGTCGAATCCGACCAGATCCTTCCGAGTCCATATTATCCGATTAGCATCCAATGCTCCATGGCTAGTGAAACCAAGCCATCGACCGTGTCATATGCTAGTCTAGTCGGCTGCGCGTCCAGACAGCCCTTTCGACTAGGGACCTTTTAGGTCGTTCATCATACAATGCATAATCCCATAAACAAGTCACGTACACATCATTGATAATGTCCAAGGACTATCTTTATTCACAAACACATAGGAAATATCATCATACATGATTGCCTCTAGGGCATATCTCCAACAGTCTCTCACTTGCACTATAGTCAATCAAATAGACATCGAATGCCCATAGCTCTAACGTGCCCCTCATGCTTGGATTCTGGAAGCGGCTTGGTCAATGGATTTGCAACATTTGCATCCGTGTGAATTTTGCATAACTCAACATCACCATTCTTTACGATTTTTCGTATCAGGTGATATTTCCGATCTATGTGTCTGGTCTTGTGGTGATCCCTCGGCTCCTTGGCTTGTGCGATGGCACCAGAATTATCAGAATAAAGGTCCAACGGTTTTACTGAGACTGGGAAAATACCAAGATCATCCAGAAAGTACCGGATCCAAACACCTTCCTTTGCAGCTTCACAAGGTGCAATGTATTCGGCTTCTGTGGTAGAATCGGCCACCGTATCTTGCCTGGAACTCATCCAACTCACTACTCCTCCGTTCATGACATACACGAATCCGGACTGTGATCGACAATCATCTCTGTCGGTTTGGAAACTAGCATTGGCGTAACCCCTTACGACGAGCTTTTCCTCACCTCCATAAACTAGGAACATCTCTTTAGTCCTTTTCAGGTACTTCAAAATAGTCTTTACCGCTGCCCAGTGTCTCTCACCTGGGTTGGCATGGTATCTACTTGTTAGGCTTATTGCAAAAGCAACATCTGGCCGTGTACATATCATGGCATACACGATGGATCCAATTGTCGAGGCATACGGAATCCGACTCATCCTGCTTCGCTCATCAGATGTCGAAGGACTCCGAGTCTCGCTTAGCCTTATACCATGTGAGACAGGCAAGAACCCTTTCTTGGCCTCACTCATGTTGAACCGCTTCAACACATTATCTATGTACGTGCTTTGGCTCAAGTCGAGCACCCTCCTCGATCTATCTCTATAGATCTTGAGGTAAACAGCCTCACCAAGGTCCTTCATTGAAAACTTGCCAATCAATGATTCCTTGACCGAGTTTAGCACCGAAACATCATTTCCGATCAGTAGTATGTCATCCACATACAAGATCAAAAACACAATCGAGCTCCCACTTAACTGCTTGTATAAACAAGCGTCCTCATCGCTTTTGATGAAACCGAGACCAGTGACGACCTCATCAAAACGAATGTTCCAACTCCGAGATGATTGCCTCAACCCATAAATGGATCTCTTGAGCTTGCATACCTTACTAGTGCTAGTCGGATCGACAAAACCCTCAGGTTGTATCATATACACGTCCTCAGTTAAATTTCTATGAAGGAAAGCCATTATGACATCCATCTGCCATATCTCGTAATCGAAACATGCAGCTATAGCTAGTACGATCCTCACCAACTTTAGCTTCGCTACCGGCGAGTAAGTCTCGTTATAGTCAATTCCTTGAACTTGTCCATATCCTTTAGCGACAAGCCGAGCTTTGTGGATCTGAACATTTCCATCCACATATGTTTTCTTCTTAAAGACCCATTTGCAGCCAATGGCGTTTACGCCAGGCGGCAGATCAACCATGTCCCAGACTTGATTTTCATCCATGGACTTTAACTCGGATCTCATGGCCTCCAGACATGCCTCGTAATCCGGGCTCACCATCGCTTCCGCATATGTGGCCGGTTCGTCACTTTCTAGCAACAATACATCACACACTCTGCACAATCTTTCCGACCTCCGTGGTTCCGGTGCTGCTTCCACTACGGGTTCCCTGACTGACCCCGGTATGATCTCATCACTCGTCGAGCCATCCCCGAGTGGTACTCGAATTTCTTCGAGTCAGACCGTCCTCCCACTGGCCTCCCAATTGAGAAACTCTTTCTCAAGGAAAACCCCGTTCCGAGCAACAAACACTATGTTCTCTTCCCGGTTGTAGAAGCTATATCCCAAGGTTTCCCTCGGATATCCCACGAATATGTTGGAAATATGCCCTAGAGGCAATAATAAATTGGTTATTATTATATTTCCTTGTTCATGATAATCATTTATTATCCATGCTAGAATTGTATTGATAGGAAACTCAGATACATGTGTGGATACATAGACAACACCATGTCCCTAGTAAGCCTCTAGTTGACTAGCTCGTTAATCAATAGATGGTTACGGTTTCCTGACCATGGACATTGGATGTCATTGATAATGGGATCACATCATTAGGAGAATGATGTGATGGACAAGACCCAATCCTAAGCCTAGCACAAAGATCGTGTAGTTCGTTCGCCAAAGCTTTTCTAATGTCAAGTATCATTTCCTTAGACCATGAGATTGTGCAACTCCCGGATACCGTAGGAGTGCTTTGGGTGTGCCAAACGTCACAACGTAACTGGGTGGCTATAAAGGTACATTACAGGTATCTCCGAAAATGTCTGTTGGGTTGGCACGAATCGAGACTGGGATTTGTCACTCCGTGTGACGGAGAGGTATCTCTGGGCCCACTCGGTAGGACATCATCATAATGTGCACAATGTGATCAAGGAGTTGATCATGGGATGATGTGTTATGAAACGAGTAAAGAGACTTGCCGATAACGAGATTGAACAAGGTATCGGGATGCCGATGATCGAATCTCGGGCAAGTATCGTACCGCTAGACAAAGGGAATTGTATACGGGATTGATTAAGTCCTTGACATTGTGGTTCATCCGATGAGATCATCGTGGAACATGTGGGAGCCAACATGGGTATCCAGATCCCGCTGTTGGTTATTGACTGGAGAGTCATCTCGGTCATGTCTGCATGTCTCCCGAACCCGTAGGGTCTACACACTTAAGGTTCGGTGACGCTAGGGTTATAGAGATATTAGTATGCGGTAACCCGAAAGTTGTTCGGAGTCCCGGATGAGATCCCGGACGTCATGAGGAGTTCCGGAATGGTCCGGAGGTAAAGAATTATATATAGGAAGTGCTATTTCGGCCATCGGGACAAGTTTCGGGGTCATCGGTATTGTACCGGGACCACCGAAAGGGTCCCGGGGGTCCACCGGGTGGGGCCACCTGCCCCGGGGGGCCACATGGGCTGTAGGGGGTGCGCCTTGGCCTATATGGGCCAAGGGCACCAGCCCCAAGAGGCCCATGCGCCAAGAGAGAGGGAAAGGGGAGAGTCCTAAAGGGGGAAGGCACCTCCGAGGTGCCTTGGGAAGGATGGACTCCTCCCCCCCTTGGGCGCACCCTTCCTTGGAGGAAGGGGCAAGGCTGCGCCCTCCCCCTCTCCCTTGGCCCTATATATATTGGGGGAAAGAGAGGGCAACAATACCTAAGCCCTGGCGCCTCCCTCTCCCTCCCATGACACATCTCCCTCCTCCCGCAGCGCTTGGCGAAGCCCTGTTGGAATCCCGCTACTTCCACCACCACGCCGTCGTGCTGTTGGATCTCCATCAACCTCTCCTCCCCCCTTGCTGGATCAAGAAGGAGGAGACGTTGCTGCTCCGTACGTGTGTTGAACGCGGAGGTGCCGTCTGTTCGGCGCTAGGATCATCGGTGATTTGGATCACGACGAGTACGACTCCATCAACCCCGTTCTCTTGAACGCTTCCGCGCGCGATCTACAAGGGTATGTAGATCCACTCCTCCCTCGTTGCTAGATGACTCCATAGATTGATGTTGGTGACACATAGGAAAATTTTGAATTTCTGCTATGTTCCCCAACAGTGGCATCATGAGCTAGGTCTATGCGTAGATTCTATGCACGAGTAGAACACAAAGTAGTTGTGGGCATTGATTTTGTTCAATATGCTTACTGTTACTAGTCCAATCTTGATTCGGCGGCATTGTGGGATGAAGCGGCCCGGACGGACCTTACAAGTACTCTTACGTGAGACTGGTTCCACCGACTGACATGCACTAGTTGCATAAGGTGGCTAGCGGGTGTCTGTCTCTCCCACTTTAGTCGGATCGGATTTGATGAAAAGGGTCCTTATGAAGGGTAAATTGCAATTGGCATATCATGTTGTGGTTTTTGCGTAGGTAAGAAACGTTCTTGCTAGAAACCCATAGCAGCCACGTAAAATATGCAAACAACAATTAGAGGACGTCTAACTTGTTTTTGCAGGGTATGCTATGTGATGTGATATGGCCAAAGGATGTGATGAATGATATATGTGATGTATGAGATTGATCATGTTCTTGTAATAGGTATCACGACTTACATGTCGAGGTGTATGACAACCGGCAGGAGCCATAGCAGTTGTCTTTATTTTTTTGTGACCTGCGTGTCAACTTAAACGTCATGTAATTACTTTACTTTATTGCTAAAGCGTTAGCCATAGTAGTAGAAGTAATAGATGACGAGACAACTTCAAGAAGACACAATGATGGAGATCATGATGATGGAGGTCATGGTGTCATGCCGGTGACAAGATGATCATGGAGCCCCAAGATGGAGATCAAAGGAGCTATATGATATTGGCCATATCATGTCACTATTATTTGATTGCATGTGATGTTTATCATGTTTATACATCTTATTTGCTTAGAACGACGGTAGTAAATAAGATGATCCCTCATTACAATTTCAAGAAAGTGTTCTCCCTAACTATGCACCGTTGCGAAAGTTCGTCGTTTCGAAGCACCACGTGATGATCGGGTGTGATAGATCCTTACGTTCGAATACAACGGGTGTTGACGAGCCTAGCATGTACAGACATGGCCTCGGAACACATGCGAAACACTTATGTTGACTTGACGAGCCTAGCATGTACAGACATGGCCTCGGAACACAAGAGACCGAAAGGTCGAGCATGAGTCGTATGGTAGATACGATCAACATGAAGATGTTCACCGATGATGACTAGTCCGTCTCACGTGATGATCGGACACGGCCTAGTTGACTCGGATCATGTAATCACTTAGATGACTGGAGGGATGTCTATCTGAGTGGGAGTTCATAAGATGAACTTAATTATCCTGAACATAGTCAAAAGGTCTTCGGAAATTATGTCATAGCACACGCTTCAGTTCTACTGTTTAGATATGTTCCTAGAGAAAATTTAGTTGAAAGTTGATAGTAGCAATTATGCGGACTAGGTCCGTAAACTGAGGATTGTCCTCATTTCTTCATAGAAGGCTTATGTCCTTAATGCACCGCTCAGTGTGCTGAACCTCGAACGTTGTCTGTGGATGTTGCGAACATCTGACATACACATTTTGATAACTACGTGATAGTTCAGTTAAACGGTTTAGAATTGAGGCACCAAAGACGTTTTGAAACGTCGCGAAACATATGAGATGTTTCGAGGACTGAAATTGGGATTTCAGGCTCGTGCCCACATCAAGAGGTATAAGACCTCCGACGATTTTCTTAGCCTGCAAACTAAGGGAGGTAAGCTCAATTGTTGAACTTGTGCTCAGATTGTCTGAGTACAACAATCGCTTGAATCGAGTGGGAGTTGATCTTCTAGATGAAATAGTGATGGTTCTCCGAAGTCATTACCACCAAGCTGCTAGAGCTTCGTGATGAACTATAATATATCAGGGACATATATGATGATCCCTGAGATATTCACAATGTTTGACACCGCGAAAAGTAGAAATCAAAAGGGAGCATCAATCGTTGATGGTTAGTAAAACCACTAGTTTCAAGAAGGGCAAGGGCAAGAAGGGATACTTCATGAAACGGCAAATCAGCTGCTGCTCTAGTGGAGAAACCCAAGGTTGAACCCAAACCCGAGACTGAGTGCTTCTGTAATAAGGGGAACAGCCACTGGAGCAGAATTACCCTAGATACTTGGTAGATGAGAAGGCTATCGATAGAAGTATATTGGATATACCTTATGCTAATGTGTACTTTACTAGTACTCCTAGTAGCACCAGGGTATTAGATACCGGTTCGGTTGCTAAGTGTTAGTAACTCGAAATAAAAGCTACGGAATAAACGGAGACTGGCAAAGGTGAGATGACGATATGTGTTGGAAGTATTTCCAAGGTTGATCAAATATCGTACGCTCCCTCTACCATCGAGATTGGTATTAAAACCTAAATAATTGTTATTTGGTGTTTGCGTTGAGCATAGACATGACTGGATTATGTCTATCACAATACGATTATTCATTTAAGGAGAATAATGGTTACTCTCTTTATTTGAATAATACCTTCAATGGTCTTACACCTAAAATGAATGGTTCATTGAATCTCGATTGTAGTGATACACATGTTCATGCCAAAAGATAGTAATGCTAGTACCACCTACTTGTGGCACTGCCATGTAAGTCATATCGGTAAAAACACATGAAGAAGCTCCATGTTGATGGATCTTTGGGCTCACTCGTTTTTGAAAAGTTTGAGACATGCGAACCGTGTCTATTGGTGTATATGCATGAAGAAACTCCATGCAAATGGACCGTTTTGACTCACTTGATTTTGAATCACTTGAGACATGCAAATCATACCACATGGGCAAGATGACTGAAAGCCTCGTTTTCAGTAAAATGGAACTAGAAAGCAACTTGTTGGAAGTAATACATTTTGATGTGTGCAGTCCAATGAGTGCTGAGGCATGTAGTGGATATCGTTATGTTCTTACTTCACAGATGATTTGAGTAGATGTTGAGTATATTTACTTGATGAATCACGAGTCTGAATTATTGAAAGGTTTAGGTAATTTCAGAGTGAAGTTGAAAGATCGTCGTGACAAGAGGATAAAAGATCTATGATATGATCATAGAGATGAATATCTGAATTACGAGTTTGGCACAGAATTAAGACATTGTGGAAATTGTTTCACAACCAATACAGCCTGGAACACCATAGTGTGATGGTGTGTCCGAACATCATAACTGCACCCTATTGGATATGATGCATACCATGATGTCTCTTATCGAATTACCACGATAGTTTATGGGTTAGGCATTAGAGACAACCACATTCACTTTAAATAGGGCACCACGTAATTCTGATGAGATGACACCGTATGAACTATGGTTTAGAGAAACCTAAGCTGTCATTTCTTAAAAGTTTGGGGCTGCGACGCTTATGTGAAAAGGTTTCAGGATGATAAGCTCAAACCCAAAGTGGATAAATGCATCTTCATAGGACACCCAAAATAGTTGGGTATACCTCCTGTCTCAGAACCGAAAGCAATAAGGGATTGTTTCTAGAATCGGGTCCTTTCTCGAGGAAAAGTTTCTCTTGAAAGAATTGAGTGGGAGGATGGTGGAGACTTGATAAGGTTGTTGAACCGTCTCTTCAACTAGTGTGTGGCAGGGCACAGGAAGTTGTTCCTGTGGCACCTACACCAATTGAAGTGGAAGCTTATGATAGTGATCATGAAACTTCAGATCAAGTCACTACCAAACCTCGTGGGATGACAAGGATGCGTACTACTTCAGAGTGGTACGTAATCCTGTCTTGGAAGTCATGTTGCTAGACAACAATGAACCTACGAGCTATGGAGAAGCGATGGTGGGCCCGGATTCCGATAAATGGCTCGAGGTCATATAATCCGAGAGAGGATCCATATATGAAAACAAAGTGTAGACTTTGGAAGAACTACTTGATGGTCGTAAGGCTGTTGAGTATAGATGGATTTTAAAAGGAAGACAGACAATGATGGTAAGTGTCACCATTGAGAAAGATCGACTTGTCGTTAAGGTGTTTCCCGACAAGTTCAAGGAGTTGACTACGGTGAGACTTTCTCACTCGTAGTGATGCTAAGAGTCTGTTCGAATTATATTAGCGATTACTGCATTATTTATGAAATCTTGTAGATAGGATGTCAAAACATTGTTTCCTCGACGATTTTCTTGAGGAAAGGTTGTATGTGATACAACCGGAAGGTTTTGTCAATCCTGAAAGATGCTAATAAGTATGCAAAGCTCCAGCAATCCTTTTAAGGACAGGAGTAAGCATCTCGGAGTTGGAATCTACGCTTTGATGAGATGATCAAAGATTTTGGGTTTATACAAAGTTTATGAGAAACTTGTATTTCCAAAGAAGTGAGTGGGAGCACTATAGAATTTCTGATGAATATATGTTGTTAACATATTGTTGATCAGAAATGACGTAGACTTTTTGGAAAGCATATACGGTTATTTGGAAAGTGTTTTTCAATGGAAAGCCTGGATTAAGCTACTTGAGCATTGAGCATCAAGATCTATAAGGATAGATCAAAACGCTTAATGGTACTTTCAAATGAGCACATTCCTTGACATGATCTTGAAGGTGTTCAAGATGGATCAGTCAAAGAAGGAGTTCTTGCCTGAGTTGTAAGGTATGAAGTTAAGACTTAAAGCTCGACCATGGCAGAAGAAAGAGGAAGGACGAAGGTCGTCCCCTATGCTTTTATCATAGGCTCTCTACAGTATGCTATGCTGTGTACCGCACCTGAAGTGTGCCTTGCCATGAGTCAGTCAAGGGGTACAAGAGTGATCCAAGAATGGATCACTGTACAGCGGTCAAAGTTATCCTTAGTAACTAGTGGACTAAGGAATTTTCTCGGTTATGGAGGTGATAAAGAGTTCGACGTAAAGAGTTACGACGATGCAAGCTTAACACCTATCCGGATAGCTCTGAGTAGAGATACCGGATACGTATAATGGAGCAACAATTTAGAATAACTCCAAGTAGAACAGTTATTTGAAATGGCTCCAAATAGAGCGTGGTAGCTGCATCTAGGAGATGACATAAAGATTTGTAAAGCACACACGGATCTGAAAGGTTCAGACCCGTTGACTAAAACCTCTCTCACAAGCAACATGATCAAACCCAGAACTCATTGAGTGTTAATCACATAGTGATATGAACTAGATTATTGACTCTAGTAAACTCTTTGGATGTTGGTTACATGGCGATGTGACCTGTGAGTGTTAATCACATGGCGATGTGAACTAGATTATTGACTCTAGTGCAAGTGGGAGACTGTTGGAAATATGCCCTAGAGGCAATGATAAATTGGTTATTATTATATTTCCTTGTTCATGATAATCGTTTATTATCCATGCTAGAATTGTATTGATAGGAAACTCATATACATGTGTGGATACATAGACAACACCATGTCCCTAGTAAGCCTCTAGTTGACTAGCTCGTTAATCAATAGATGGTTACGGTTTCCTGACCATGGACATTGGATGTCATTGATAACGGGATCACATCATTAGGAGAATGATGTGATGGACAAGACCCAATCCTAAGCCTAGCACAAAGATCGTGTAGTTCGTTCGCTAAAGCTTTTCTAATGTCAAGTATCATTTCCTTAGACCATGAGATTGTGCAACTCCCGGATACCGTAGGAGTGCTTTGGGTGTGCCAAACGTCACAACGTAACTGGGTGGCTATAAAGGTACATTACAGGTATCTCCGAAAGTGTCTGTTGGGTTGGCACGAATCGAGACTAGGATTTGTCACTCCGTGTGACGGAGAGGTATCTCTGGGCCCACTCGGCAGGACATCATCATAATGTGCACAATGTGATCAAGAAGTTGATCACGGGATGATGTGTTATGAAACGAGTAAAGAGACTTGCCGGTAACGAGATTGAACAAGGTATCGGGATACCGACGATCGAATCTCGGGCAAGTATCGTACCGCTAGACAAAGGGAATTGTATACGGGATTGATTAAGTCCTTGACATCGTGGTTCATCCGATGAGATCATCGTGGAACATGTGGGAGCCAACATGGGTATCCAGATCCCGCTGTTGGTTATTGACCGGAGAGTCATCTCGGTCATGTCTGCATGTCTCCCGAACCCGTAGGGTCTACACACTTAAGGTTCGGTGACGCTAGGGTTATAGAGATATTAGTATGCGGTAACCCGAAAGTTGTTCGGAGTCCCGGATGAGATCCCGGACGTCATGAGGAGTTCCGGAATGGTCCGGAGGTAAAGAATTATATATAGGAAGTGCTATTTCGGCCATCGGGACAAGTTTCGGGGTCATCGGTATTGTACCGGGACCACCAGAAGGGTCCCGGGGGTCCACCGGGTGGGGCCACCTGCCCCGGGGGGCCACATGGGCTGTAGGGGGTGCGCCTTGGCCTATATGGGCCAAGGGCACCAGCCCCAAGAGGCCCATGCACCAAGAGAGAGGGAAAGGGGAGAGTCCTAAAGGGGGAAGGCACCTCCGAGGTGCCTTGGGGAGGATGGACTCCTCCCCCCCTTGGGTGCACCCTTCCTTGGAGGAAGGGGCAAGGCTGCGCCCTCCCCCTCTCCCTTGGCCCTATATATATTGGGGGAAAGGGAGGGCAACAATACCTAAGCCCTGGCGCCTCCCTCTCCCTCCCATGACACATCTCCCTCCTCCCGCAGCGCTTGGCGAAGCCCTGTTGGAATCCCGCTACTTCCACCACCACGCCGTCGTGCTGTTGGATCTCCATCAACCTCTCCTCCCCCCTTGCTGGATCAATAAGGAGGAGACGTCGCTGCTCCGTACGTGTGTTGAACGCGGAGGTGCCGTCCGTTCGGCGCTAGGATCATCGGTGATTTGGATCACGACGAGTACGACTCCATCAACCCCGTTCTCTTGAACGCTTCCGCGCGCGATCTACAAGGGTATGTAGATCCACTCCTCCCTCGTTGCTAGATGACTCCATAGATTGATCTTGGTGACACGTAGGAAAATTTTGAATTTCTGCTACGTTCCCCAACAGAATATGCATTTATCCGACTTGGGTGTAAGCTTGTCTGACATAAGTCGCTTGACAAATGCTTCACAATCCCAAATCTTTAGAAAAGACAAACTGGGACTCTTCCCGGTCCACATCTCATGTGGTGTATTATCTACGGATTTTCATGGTACCCTGTTAAGTGTGAAAGCTGCAGTTTCTAGAGCGTATCCCTAGAATGACAAGGGTAAATACGATTTGCTCATCATTGACCGGACCATGTCCAACAAGGTCCTATTCCTTCGTTCCAACACGTCGTTTCTTTGTGGCGTACCCGGTGGTGTGAGCTGAGGTACTATACCTTGGCTTTTCAGTTGATCATTAAACTCCTGGCTCATGTACTCACCTCCACGATCTGATCGTAGAAGTTTTATAGTCTTATCGAGCTGATTCTCAACCTCGTTCTGAAACTCTTTGAACTTTTCAAAATTTTCTGACTTGTGCCTCATCAAATAGATATATCCATATCTACTCAAGTCATCGGTAAAAGTCATGAAGTACTGATAGCCACCTCTGGCAGTTGTGCTCATTGGACCACACACATCACTATGTATAAGTTCCAATAGCTCGGACACCCACTCGCAACTCTTTGCGAACGGAGACTTAGTCATTTTGCCCAGCAAGCATGATTCTCATGTCTCGAACGACTCAAAGTCAGACGAAGTTAGGAGCCCATCATCATGGAGCTTCTTCATGCGTTTCAGACTAATGTGTCCAAGCCGGCAATGCCAGAAGTATGTCAGATTTATCTCATTAGGCTTATGCCTCTTGACATTCACGTTATAGACCAGTTCCTGTTCTAGATTCAATATAAATAGCCCATCTACAATTGGTGCATAACCGTGGAACATACCATTCAAATAAAACGAACAACCATTGTCATTTAAATTGAACTCATAACCCTCACTCATCAAGCATGAGGCATAAATTATGTTCCGACTAAGTGCAGAAATGTAATAACAATTATTCAATTCCAAAATACATTTGGAAAGAAGCTGGAGCTAAATCATGCCGACCTCCAATGCAGAAACTCTTGCTTTGTTGCCGACCCTGATATCAATCTCCCCTTGTGCCACACACCTAGTTCTTACCAGCCCCTGCATCGAGTTGCAAATATGAACAATCGATCCGGTATCAAATACCCAAGAGTTACTAGGTACGTCAGCAAGGTAAATGTCTATAACATATTACCTTTGTCCCATAATATAAGAACGTTTTTGACTCTAGTGTGGTGTCAAAAATGTTCTTATATTATGGGACAAAGGGAGTATGAAACAAGTGTACCTTTGCCCGAAGAAGCATTTCCGGCCTTCTTATCATGCTCTGCAAGCCACTTGCGACAGTTCCTCTTCCAATGACCGGTTTCCTTGCAATGATAGCAAATAGTCTTCGAGTCCGGTCCAGACTTTGGCGCAACAGCGGAGGTTACTGATACGTCTCCAACGTATCTATAATTTTTGATTTCTCCATGCTATATTATCTACTGTTTTGGACTATATTGGGCTTTATTTTCCACTTTTATATTATTTTTGGGACTAACCTATTAACTAGAGGCCCAACCCAGAATTGCTATTTTTTTTGCCTATTTCAGTGTTTCGGAGAAACAGAATATCAAACGGAGTCCAAACGGAATAAAATCTTCGGGAACGTGATTTTCTCACTGAACGTGATCCAGGAGACTTGGACCCCACTCCAAGGAGTCAAAGAGGAGGTCACGAGGGTGGGGGGCGCCCCCCTAGGGCGCGCCCCCTGCCTCGTGGGCCCCTCGGTGCTCCACCGACGTACTCCTTCCTCCTATATATACCTACATACCCCCAAACGATCAGAACAAGAGCCAAAAACCTAATTCCACCGTTGCAACTTTCTGTATCCACGAGATCCCATCTTGGGGCTTGTTCTGGAGCTCCGCCGGAAGAGGGCCGTCATCACGGAGGGCTTCTACTAGTCCTGGCCATCTCCGGCCCGGCCCTATCGGCCCACCCAGGCCCGGCCCTAAATTCCAGGGCATAGGCCCGATGGGCTTGCTCGTGGGCTGGGCTTGGGCCTAAGTTTTGAGCCCACCAGCAGGGCCTAGACGGGCTTGGGCTTGTCATATTGGCATTTTAAGGAAGTGGCCCGACCCATGGCCCTAATCCTAAGGGCTTTTCAGGGCTTTTTACCAGATGGGCCGGGCTTGGGCTTGAAAAGTAGGCCCGATGGTAGGGCCTGGGAGGGCCTGGGCCTCAGTATTTTGTCGTGGGCTTTTTTAGGCCCGGCCCAAGCCCGGCCCAGCCCGGCCCATGGCCAGATATAGCTTCTACATTATCCTAGCCCCTCCGATGAAGTGTGAGTAGTTTACCTCAGACCTTCGAGGCCATAGCTAGTAGCTAGATGGCTTCTTCTCTCTCTTTGAATCTCAATACAAAGTCCCCCCTCTCTTGTGGAGATCTATTCGATGTAATCTTCTTCTTTTTGCGGTGTGTTTGTTGAGACCGATGAATTGTGGGTTTATGATCAAGTCTATCTATGAATAATATTTGAATCTTCTCTGAATTCTTTTATGTATGATTGGTTAGCTTTGCAAGTCTCTTCGAATTATCCGTTTGGTTTGGCCAAGTAGATTGGTAGTTCTTGCCATGGGAGAAGTGCTTAGCTTTGGGTTCGATCTTGCAGTGTCCTTTCCTAGTGACAGAAGAGGAAGCAAGGCACGTATTGTATCATTGCCATCGAGGATAACAAGATGGGGTTTATTTCATATTGCATGAATTTATCTCTCTACATCATGTCATCTTGCTTAAGGCGTTACTCTGTTTTTAACTTAATACTCTAGATGCATGCTGGATAGCGTTCGATGAATGGAGTAATAGTAGTAGATGCAGAATCATTTCGGTCTACTTGTCACGGACGTGATGCCTATATACATGATCATGCCTAGATATTCTCATAACTATGCTCAATTCTGTCAATTGCTCAACAGTAATTTGTTCACCCACCGTAGAATACTTATGCTCTTGAGAGAAGCCACTAGTGAAACCTATGGCCCCCGGGTCTATTCTCATCATATCAATCTCCATCACTTTAATCTTGCTTTGATTTTTTACTTTGCCTTTACTTTTTAATTTGCATCTTTATACCAAAAATACCAAAAATATTATATCTATCAGATCTCACTCTCGTAAGTGATCGTGAAGGGATTGACAACCCCTAATCGCGTTGGTTGCGAGTAGCTATCGTTTTGTGCAGGTACGAGGGACTTGAGCGTGGCCTCCTACTGGATTGATACCTTGGTTCTCAAAAACTGAGGGAAATACTTACGCTACTCTGCTGCATCATCCCTTCCTCTTCAGGGAAAACCAACACAAGCTGAAGACGTAGCAAGAAGGATTTCTGACGCCGTTGCCGGGGAGTCTACGCAAAAAGTCAACATAACAAGTACCCATCACAATCCCTATCTCTCGGATTACATTATTTGCCATTTGCCTCTCGTTTTTCTCTCCCCCACTTCACCCTTGCCGTTTTATTCGCCCTCTCTCTCTCTCTTTATCCTCCCTCTCTATTTGCCTCTTTTGCCCGCTTGCTTTTTTTGTTTGCTCATGTGTTAGATTGCTTGTTTGTCGCGATGGCTCAAGATACTACCAAATTGTGTGACTTCACGAATACCAATAATAATGATTTCCTTAGCACTCTGATTGCTCCTCTTACCGATGCTGAATCTTGTGAAATTAATACTGCTTTGTTGAATCTTGTTATGAAAGATCAATTCGCCGGCCTTCCTAGTGAAGATGCCGCTACTCATTTGAATAGCTTCGTTGATTTATGTGATATGCAAAAGAAATAAGATGTCAATAATGATGTCGTTAAATTGAAGCTATTTCCTTTTTCGCTTAGAGATCGTGCTAAAGCTTGGTTTTCGTCTTTGCCTAAGAATAGTATTGATTCTTGGAACAAGTGCAAAGATGCTTTTATCTCTAAGTATTTCCCTCCCGCTAAGATCATCTCTCTTAGAAACGATATTATGAATTTTAAGAAACTTGATCATGAACATGTTGCACAAGCTTGGGAGAGAACGAAATTAATGATACGTAATTGCCCTACTCATGGTTTGAATTTGTGGATGATTATATAAATTTTTTATGCTGGATTAAATTTTGCTTCTAGAAATCTTTTAGATTCGACCGCGGAAGGCACTTCTATGGAAATCACTTTAGGAGATGCTACTAAACTCTTAGATAATATTATGGTTAATTATTCTCAATGGCATATTGAAAGATCTTCTAATAAAAAAGTGCATGCGATAGAAGAAATCAATGTGTTGAGTGGACAGATGGATGAACTTATGAAATTATTTGCCACTAAGAGTGTTTCTTCTGATCCTAATGATATGCCTTTGTCTACTTTGATTGAGAATAACAATGAATCTATGGATGTGAATTTTGTTGGTAGGAATAATTTTGGTAACAACGCTTATAGAGGGAATTTTAATCCTAGGCCATATCCTAGTAATCCTTCTAATAATTATGGGAATTCCTACAATAACTCTTATGGAAATTATAATAAGATGCCCTCTGAATTTGAGAATAGTGTTAAAAAGTTTATGAATTCACAAAAGAATTTTAATGCTTTGCTTGAAGAGAAATTGCTTAAAGTTGATGATTTGGCTAGAAACATTGATAGAATTTCTCTTGAGATTGATTCTTTAAATATTAGATCTATTCCTCCTAAGCATGATATCAATGAGTCTCTCAAAGCCATGAGAATTTCCATTGATGAGTGCAAGGAAAGAACCGCTAGGATGCGTGCTTCCAAAGATGCCTTTATTAAAGCGTGTTCCTCCAATTCCTATGAAAATCAATATGAAGATCTAAAAGTTATTGATGTGTCCCCTATTAAATCTTTGTTTTGCAATATGAATCTTGATGAAACTGAATAGGATCTACCTAGAAGGCGTTCTAAAAATTCAGAGTATTTAGATCTTAATGATGAAATTGATGAAAGTGGGATTGAAAAAAATAAAAATCTAGATGTTGCTAAATCCACTATATTGGATTTCAATGAATTTAATTATGAAAGTTGTTCTTTAATTGATTGTATTTCCTTGTTGCAATCCGTGCTAAATTATCCACATGCTTATAGTCAAAATAAAGCCTTCACCGAACATATTGTTAATGCCTTGATGCAATCTTATGAAGAAAAACTTGAGTTGAAAGTTTCTATCCCTAGAAAACTCTATGATGAGTGGGAACCAACTATTAAAATTAAAACTAAAGATCATGAGTTTTATGCTTTGTGTGATTTGGGTGCTAGTGTCTCTACTATTCCCAAGACTTTGTGTGATTTACTAGATTTCCGCGATTTTGATGATTGCTCTCTAAACTTGCATCTTGCGGATTCCTATGGGAAGGATTAATGATGTTCTTATTGTTGCAAATAGGAATTATTTACCCATAGATTTCATTGTTCTTGATATAGATTGCAATCCTTCTTGCCCTATTATTCTTGGTAGATCTTTCCTTAGAACGGTTGGTGCGATTATTGATATGAAGGAAGGGAATATTAGATTTCAATTTCCATTAAAAAAGGGCATGGAACACTTTCCAAGAAATAAAATAAAATTGCCATATGAAACTATAATGAGAGCCACTTATGGATTGCCTACCAAAGATGGCAATACCTAGATCTATCCTCGCTTTTATGCCTAGCTAGGGGCGTTAAACGATAGCGCTTGTTGGGAGGCAACCCAATTTCATTTTTATTCCTTGCTTTTTGCTCCTGCTTAGTAATAAATAAATTATTTCGCCTCTGTTTTGGTTGTGTTTTTTGTGTTTAATTAGTGTTTGTGCCAAGTAGAACAGTTGGGAAGACTTGGGGAAAGTCTTGTTGAACTTGCTGTAAAAAACAGAAACTTTAGCACTCACGAGAACTACTGTAATTTTTATTTGGAGAGTGCTATTTAGTTAATTCTTTTTGCAGATGATTAATAGATAAATTACTCACTTCCAGAAATTTATTTTAGAATTATTGGGGTTCCAGATCTTGCACTAGCTACAGATTACTACAGACTGTTCTATTTTTGACAGATTCTGTTTTTCGTGTGTTGTTTGCTTATTTTGATGAATCTATGGTTAGTAAAATAGTTTATAATCCATAGAGAAGTTGGAATACAGTAGGTTTAACAGCAATATAAATAAAGAATGAGTTAATTACAGTACCTTGAAGTGGTCTTTTGTTTTCTTTTGCTAACGAAGCTCACGAGTTTTCTATTTTGAGTTTTGTGTTGTGAAGTTTTCAAGTTTTGGGTGAGTTCTTTTGATGGATTATGGAACAAGGACTGGCAAGATCCTAAGCTTGGGGATGCCCATGGAACCCCCAAGATAATCCAAGGACACCAAAAAGTCAAAGCTTGGGGATGCCCCGGAAGGCATCCCCTCTTTCGTCCACTTCCATTGGTAATTTAGTTGGAGCTATATTTTTATTCACCAACATGATATGTGTTTTGCTTGGAGCGTCTTGTATTATTTGTGTCTTTGTGTCTTAGTATGACACATTCATCCTTTCTGTACACACCTTTTGAGAGAGCCATACATGAATTAAAATTTGATAGAATACTCTATGTGCTTCACTTATATCTTTTGAGCTAAGTAGTTTTGCTCTATGTGCTTCACTTATATCTTTTGAGCTATGTAGTTTTGCTCTATGTGCTTCACTTATATCTTTTGAGCTATGTACTTTTGCTCTATGTGCTTCACTTATATCTTTTGAGCTATGTAGTTTTGCTCTATGTGCTTCACTTATATCTTTTGAGCTAAGTAATTTTGCTCTATGTGCTTCACTTATATCTTTTGAGCGTTATAATTTTGCTCTATGTGCTTCACTTAGATCTTTTAGAGCACGGTGGTGGATTTGTTTTAAAGAAACTATTGATCTCTCATGATTCACTTAAATTATTTTGAGAGTCTTAATAGCATGGTAATTTGCTTAATAATAATATGCTTGGTATTCAAGATTTGTGAAACTTTCTTTTGAATGTGTTGAATACTAAGAAAAGATTGAAGCATGATAATTGTTTTGAGATATGGAGGTGATAATATTAAAGTCATGCTAGTTGAGTAGTTGTGAATTTAAAGAATACTTGTGTTAAAGCTTGTGATTCCCGTAGCATGCACGTATGGTGAACCGTTATGTGATGAAGTCGGAGCATGATTTATTTATTGATTGTCTTCCTTATGAGTGGCGGTCGGGGACGAGCGATGGTCTTTTCCTACCAATCTATCCCCCTAGGAGCATGCACGTAATACTTTGCTTTGATAACTTCTAGATTTTTGCAAAAAGTATATGAGTTCTTTATGACTAATGTTGAGTCCATGGATCATACACACTCTCACCCTTCCACCTTTGCTAGCCTCTCTAATACCGTGCACCTTTCGCCGGTATCATACACCTACCATATACCTTCCTCAAAACAGCCACCATACCTACCTATTATGGCATTTCCATAGCCATTCCGAGATATATTGCCATGAAACTTTCCACCATCTAGTTCATCATGACACATTCATCATTATCATATTGCTTAGCATAATCATGTAGTTGACATAGTATTTGTGGCAAAGCCACCGTTCATAATTTTTTCATACTTGTCACTCTTGATTCATTGCACATCCCGGTACACCGCCGGAGGCATCCATATAGAGTGATACTTTGTTTTAGAATCGAGTTGTAATCATTAAGTTGTAAATAAATAAAAGTGTGATGATCATCATTTAATAGAGCATTGTCCCAATAAAAAAGGACAAAGAAAAATAAGAAGGCCCAAAAAAAAGAAAATAAATAAAAAGGGGCAATGCTACTATCCTTTTACCACACTTGTGCTTCAAAGTAGCACCATGATCTTCATAGTAGAGAGTCTCTCATGTTATCACTTTCATATACTAGTGGGAATTTTACATTATAGAACTTGGCTTGTATATTCCAATGATGGGCTTCCTCAAATTGCCCTAGGTCTTCGTGAGCAAGCAAGTTGGATGCACACCCACTTAGTTTCTTTTTGAGCTTTCATACGTTTATAGCTCTAGTGCATCTGTTGCGTGGCAATCCCTACTCACTCACATTGATATCTATTGATGGGCATCTCCATAGCCCGTTGATACGCCTAGTTGATGTGAGACTATCTTCCCCTTCTTTTTGTCTTCTCCACAACCACCATTCTATTCCACCTATAGTGCTATATCCATGGCTCACGCTCATGTATTGCGTGAAGATTGTTTTTTTTTGAAAAAGTTAGAGTATGAAACAATTGCTTGGCTTGTCATCGGGGTTGTGCATGATTTAAATACTTTGTGTGGTGAAGATGGAGCATAGCCAGACTATATGATTTTGTAGGGATAACTTTCTTTGGCCATGTTATTTTGAGAAGACATAATTGCTTTGTTAGTATGCTTGAAGTATTATTATTTTTATGTCAATATAAACTTTTGTCTTGAATATTTCGAATCTGAATATTCATACCACAATTAAGAATATTTGCATTGAAATTATGCCAAGTAGCACTCCGCATCAAAAATTCTCTTTTTATCATTTACCTACTCGAGGACAAGCAGGAATTAAGCTTGGGGATGCCTGATACGTCTCCAACGTATCTATAATTTTTGATTGCTCCATGCTATATTATCTACTGTTTTGGACTATATTGGGCTTTATTTTCCACTTTTATATTATTTTTGGGACTAACCTATTAACCGGAGGCCCGGCCCAGAATTGCTGTTTTTTTTTGCCTATTTCAGTGTTTCGGAGAAACATAATATCAAACGGAGTCCAAACGGAATAAAATCTTCGGGAACGTGATCCAGGAGACTTGGACCCTACTCCAAGGAGTCAAAGAGGAGGTCACGAGGGTGGGGGGCGCCCCCCCTAGGGCGCGCCCCCTGCCTCGTGGGCCTCTCGATGCTCCACCGACGTACTCCTTCCTCCTATATATACCTACGTACCCCCAAACGATCAGAACAGGAGCCAAAAACCTAATTCCACCGCCGCAACTTTTTGTATCCACGAGATCCCATCTTGGGGCCTGTTCCGGAGCTCCGCCGGAAGAGGGCCGTCATCACGGAGGGCTTCTACATCATCCTAGCCCCTCCGATGAAGTGTGAGTAGTTTACCTCAGACCTTCGGGTCCATAGTTAGTAGCTAGATGGCTTCTTCTCTCTCTTTGAATCTCAATACAAAGTTCTCCCCTTCTCTTGTGGAGATCTATTCGATGTAATATTCTTCTTTTTGCGGTGTGTTTGTTGAGGCCGATGAATTGTTGGTTTATGATCAAGTCTATCTATGAATAATATTTGAATCTTCTCTGAATTCTTTTAGGGTCTTTTACATCTGTGTCCCTAACTCGAACCCACTACTCATATTTGCCCCTAATTTTGAAGCATGCTCAAATTTACCCCTCTGCGGTTAGTTCACCTTATAAAAATGTCCTTCTGTTCCGTTACCGTCCGATCAAAGGGCTTTGACCGTCTACGGGGCGTGTATTGGACATTTTGCCCCTGCCTCCATGTATCACTTACATGTGGGACCCGCTCAACAAAAAAAACTCTTCCTCTCACCCCTCTCTCTCACACACTTACATGTGGCCCCTCACCTCTCTCACCTCCCACCTCTCTCCCCCTACCTCACGACCTCTCTCTCTCACTTCCGGCAAGCGCCGGTTGCCAGGGACCGCACACCGCCGCCGCTAGCTCCCCATGCGCCGCACCCCTTGCTTTGCCCCTCCCCCTCTCCCTCCCTCCCTCCCTCTCCCTCCCTCCCTCTCCCTCCCTCTCCCTTCCTCCTTGTGCAGAGCGCCACCGCCGTCACTGCCTTCGTCTCCACGCGACCAACGGCAACCCCAAGCGCCACCACCTCGCCAGGAAGCTCTTCCGATATGCCCTCGCTCTCCCAGCTTACGAATTCGACCAAAGAAACTCAGGACCGAGTGCCACAATGCATCTTCCCCGACTCCGATCTCAAATATCCACCGCCGATTCGATGCCGTTGAAGCTCCCCGCCCGACCCCTTACGTTCCCCGAGCATCCCGAGGTGCCTCGGAAGATGTGAGCGTCCTCTACAGAAGGCCTCGTGACCTTCGATCGTATTCCTTGCGAGCTCCGAGCACTGCCATGGCCGCCGTCGTTGAAGCACACACTTCAGTCTTCCTCGAGCCCCAGCAGCATCGCCATCATGCTCCTAGTCATCTCCTTAGTCTTGCACATCTTGTTAGTCTCTCCCTCTTGCACAGTAGCTCGCCCGCTTGCGCGCCCAGAGTCGCCGCGGGTACAGTCTTCGCCATCAGCTCCGGCGACCATATGGTCTCAAGACACTGGACGCGATCGAGCCAAGGGTATCGCGTGGTTCCCTCAGCCGGCCTCCCCGTAGCCTCCCAGCGTGCCTCCGCTGCGAGATTTGGTCACCGCCGACAACCCTTGAAGGAATTAGTTTAGGTGCACATTAGTTTAATTTAATATAAATGAGAATATGCAGCATAGCAGTTAACCCACTGTTGGGGATATTACTACTGGAGGTAAACCGGCCTTATGTAGCCGGGTTGACTCTTTGAAGATTAGAAGCCCATGAAGATGTAAAGATGCTAGCGCTTTACGGAGGGCCCAAAGGCGAGTTACAGTATGTAAATGTAAACCGGCCTAGTCATGTAACTTGTATAGTAAGATAGAAAGAGAGAGGCCGAACCGGATACGTTTATAAACCGGCTTCGGGACTCTGTAGCCCGGTGGGCGTCAACCTATGTATATAAAGGGACGACCCGACTGCGGTTTAGGGACAGACAACAACAACTCGAAAGCCAGACAAAGCGGATTCGCTCCCTGGCCTTCGAAACCCTAGCAATACCAATCACAACTAGACGTAGGCTTTTACCTTCATCGAAGGGGCCGAACTAGTATAAACTCCCGTGTCCCCTTGTCCGGTTTAACTCCTTTAAGCTAACCCGTTGCGATGGCTCCACAACTAAGTCCTTTCACGAGGACATCTTCCGTGACAAATCCGTGATAGTTGGCGCCCACCGTGGGGCTATCGCACGATGGTTTTGAGTTCTTGAAGGGCACCTTCGATGGACTTAAGGGATACGTTGTGGGCCAGGTGACGAAGAGTCGCCGCGGCAAGCTCTACATCGACAATGCAGGATGGGGTCCCGAGGCCGATTCAATCGAATACGGGTACCAGGTCCCCTTTGGTGGGATTCACGTCTTCATCGGCAAGATCGGCGAACTGGCCCCCGAGCCGGACATCTGCACCGACATCATCGAAATGGCGCGGCATGCAAGTCCTTCGCCGGTTCAGCCCGAGGGAAGGCATGTTTTCATAGGTGTCATCCATGGATCAGGGCACGAGGACGGACCGGTGTCCGAAGGAGAAACCGTAGTCTGCTCTGATGACGAGTCTTCTGGAGAAACCGAATCGCTTTACCAGTTGCAGGACGGCCGGATTGAGGGAGGATCCGAGGGCAACAGTATTCCGATTTCCCCGGTCTGCCAAACCGGGCCGCCATCTTCATGGCCGGCACACAATCGGCGCCTCATTCATCTACCGCCGCAGCAATGCTCTCCGGTTCAACAACGGCCACACCAGCAGGGGCAGGAAGCTCGGCGCCACCTCTGGCCCAAGTCTTATCTGATTTGTTCGACGCTCTGGCAACATTGATCTCCGCAGAGGTAGACGCAGCAGCCAGGGATCAGCACGATGCGGAGATTGCAAAGGTGAAAGGTCAGATAGCCCAGGCCAAGGTGGACCTGGCAGCAGAGAACGCCAGGATGGCTACGGAGCGGGCCGAGTTGGAAGCACAGGCTTACCGGATTAGACTGGATCAGAATGCTTCAGAGGAAGTCATGAGAAGAAGGTACCGATCACGTCTCCCGTCGGTTTATGAGCCGCAAAATCTTTTCAGCACGCCAGGTGCAGGAGCTGATAACCAACCCACACTAAACCAGGCGGGGGCGCCGGGAGCAGGAGCGCCGGTTCAGCCACGCACGACGGACCTGCCTCGCCAGAACAACATTGTACCATCAACACCGTCCGGGCATTATTCCAACCCGTTGGACAACATTGTGGCCGCTGCATCACGCCTGGCGGCCCTCCCAACCGACGGCGAGTCACCAGTTGTAGTGGAAGCACGTCGGGCTAGGGATCTCCTTCAGACAACACTAAATCAACAGCAAGCATATTCACACAGCCATGAGAGGATTCACTCCACTCCCCGCCCAAGCCGGAGTTATAGCAGACACGTGGAAGACGAACCGGCCGTGTCCAATAGTGCACGCCGCCGAAATTCACCACGAGGGAACAACCCGGCTGGGGGAGGTGCTAATGCACAAGATGTTGTGGATCATGGCCACACACGTTGAGTGGCTGAGTTGACAGCTCGACACGAAGCACGACAGCATACCCCGGTTCACCCCACTGCCTCCATGGAGCCAGGGGCGATGTTCAGTTCCTTAGGGGTACCGTGTTTATCTCCTGCTTTGCATAATGTGCGACTACCCAAGGATTTCAAGGGACCTCGTAAGGTACCAAATTATACCGCCGATTTGCAGCCAGAGGCGTGAGTGGAGAGCTATGAGATGGCAATGGAGATGTTAGATGTGGACGAGGCGGTGTGTGCTAAATATTTCACCATGATGTTGGAAGGAACAGCTCGCACTTGGTTGAAGAGCTTGCCGACCAACTCTATTGGATCATGGGCCGAATTGAAGCACCGGTTTATCCAGAACTTCAAGGATACGTGTAAGCAGCCGATGTCAATTGTAGATCTGGCCGCTTGTGTCCAAGAGGAAGGGGAGTCCATGACCCATTGGGTCAAACGGGTCTCGGCGATTTTGCATTCGTCAGATCGTATCAACGCGGACACCGCAGTGTTAACGTTAGAGGGTAATTGCCGCTTCAAACCGTTGAAACAAAAGTTGGGAAGGCTCAAACGTCACTGCAATGACATGTCAACACTCATGGCT
The DNA here is from genome assembly GCF_018294505.1 of Triticum aestivum. Taxonomy (NCBI): domain Eukaryota; kingdom Viridiplantae; phylum Streptophyta; class Magnoliopsida; order Poales; family Poaceae; genus Triticum; species Triticum aestivum. The sequence goes on from NC_057800.1 coordinate 69,486,663, forward strand.
ACTTTGGTTAAATACGCAGATTCAGATAATACCAAGGATCCGGATTCAGAGGAGGACAAACCGGAGAAGGGTAAGAAGACCGGCAATGCCAAAGGCCAGCAACACAATCTGGCAGGCCATGGAAATGCTGGTAAGCGCAAGGCCGACAGTGGTGAAAGATCGTGGATGTCGCCTAGAGTGGGGGGGGGTGAATAGGCGTTTTAAAATAATTACGGTTTAGGCTTGAACAAATGCGGAATAAACCTAGCGGTTAATTTGTCAAGCACAAAACCTACAACAACTAGGCTCACCTATGTGCACCAACAACTTATGCTAAGCAAGATAGACTACTAGGTGATAGCAAGATATATGATAAGAAACAATATGGCTATCACAAAGCAAAGTGCATAAGTAAAGAGCTTGGGTAAGAGATAACCGAGGCACGTGGAGACGACGATGTATCCCGAAGTTCACACCCTTGCAGATGCTAATCTCCGTTTGGAGCGGTGTGGAGGCACAATGCTCCCCAAGAAGCCACTAGGGCCACCGTAATCTCCTCACGCCCTCGCACAATGCAAGATGCCGTGATTCCACTAAGGGACCCTTGAGGGCGGTCACTGAACCCGTACAAATGGCAACCCTTGGGGGCGGTCACCGAACCCGTACACTTTGGAAACCCTTGGGGGCGGTCACCGGTACCCGTCAAATTGCTCGGGGCGATCTCCACAACCTAATTGGAGACCCCGACGCTTGCCCGAAGCTTTACACCACAATGATTGAGCTCTGAACAATACCAACCGTCTAGGGCGCCAAGGCACCCAAGAGGAACAAGCTTTAGGGTGCCCAAACACCTAAGAGTAATAAGCTTCTCAAACTTCACTTCCACGTATCACTGTGGAGAACTCAAACCGATGCACCAAATGCAATGGCAAGGGCACACGGAGTGCCCAAGTCCTTCTCTCTCAAATCCCACCAGAGCAACTAATGCTAGGGAGGAAAATGAGAGGAAGAACAAGAAGGAGAACACCAAGAACTCCAAGATCTAGATCCAAGGGGTTCCCCTCACATAGAGGAGAAAGTGATTGGTAGAAATGTGGATCTAGATCTCCTCTCTCTTTTCCCTCAAAAACTAGCAAGAATCCATGGAGGGAAGAACACGAGCTAAAAAGATAAGGTTCATTGGGGAAGAAGACCCCCTTTTATAGGCGGGAAAAAAATCCAACCGTTATGCTCACAGCCCGCACAGAGCGGTACTACCGCTCCAAGGAGCGGTACTACCGCTAGGGCGGAAGTACCCCTTTGAAAAACAACAGCGAGGAGGCAAAAGGCCAGAAGAACCACCGGAGCGGTACTACCGCTCGTCCTCACGGTACTACCGCTCGACCTCATGGTACTACCGCAAATGGTAGCGGTACTACTGCTTGCGAGCGGTACTAAAAGAAATACATCCGGGCCTACCACCGCAAGACTTGGGACGAGTTTTTGGTCCGGAGCGGTACTACCGCTGTAGGAGCCGCGGTAGTACTGCTCTGGAGCGGTAGTAAAAAATTACATCCGCTCCAATTCGCGGTAGTACCGCTGCAGCCTTTTCAGAACACCAAAACTGCCACAACTTTTGCAAATGGACTCCGAATTCGATGAAACCAAGTTTGTTGGAAAGCTAGTGACAAGGGCTAACACAATCTTCAAAGAAATATCAATAAGAGGCAAATGAGAAAAGGCCCATAAGAAAATGGTGAGAACCCTTCCTCAGAAAAGACCGGTAAAACCTCCAACACTGAAAACATCATAGAAGACACATGCGAACTCCGTTTTCGATGAAACCAAGTTTGTCATCAAGATGACCATAAGCTCTAAGACTCACAAAGAGAACCAAACAAGAACCAAGAAAGATGATGCAAGGATGCAATGGTTTGATCTCTCTACTAACGATACGATCAAGCTACCAACTTGAGAGCCCCCCTTGATAGTACGACAAACGATCCTATAACCCGGTCTCCAAACTACCACCATAAGACTGGTAAAATAGAAAACCTATCAAGGGCAAACCTTTGCCTTGCACATGGTCCACTTGAGCTAGATGATGACGATTTTGACTCCCTCAAGTTGGACCACCTTTCTTGATTACGTTGGCTCGATGAAGACTAGATGATTGCTCCCCCATAGTCCACTATGGGTGAGCCACTCTTCGGCACATCTTCACAAGTCCATTGTCACCACAATGGACGGCAAGCTTCAAGCACTTGATCTCTTCGCGATGATCCACTTGCACTTGCACACGGCAATCTTGATGACGATCACCACTTGATGTCATCCTCTCCATGGGTTGAGTGATATCTTCCCCTTGACTCAAGCCCATGAACACGTACCTAACCCCACGTAGAACTCTCACATAGACCATGGGTTAGTACACAAAGCACAATGGACAATGCTTACCAAACCATGGGATCACTTGATCCCTCTCGGTACATCTTCTACGCTTTGTGAGTTGATCAACTTGATTCACTCTTGACTTAGTCTTGATCAACCTTGAATCTTTCCAACTCTCTTCATTTGGATGATGTCTTGAAGGTAAACATGAATGATCACACAATCTTCTTCTTCAAGACATGCTTGCAATAAGCTCAACTCTCACACGACCAAGCTTTGGATAATTCCTTAATAGCACCTTGGTCAACCCATAAACTCCTTGAAACCAACACATGGACTCCAAGAAAAGCCTATGGACAAAACCTTCAAATATAACTCAAGGCAATCATTAGTCCATAGAGATTATCATCAATTACCAAAACCAAACATGGGGGCACCGCATGTTCTTTCAAGTGGTTTGGACTTTGTCGCAAATACCAACGCGCAGGAGAATGGCCAGCGCCGTAAAGGCAAGAAGCCCAGAGGGGTGGAGGTCCAGGCAACAATTTGGAGCGTTTGTTAAATCAGCCCTGTCCAAAGCATAGATCAAAGGAGAAACCAGCATCACATCTCTGGAAAGATTGTTATACCATGCGGGATTTCAAGAATTCCAATATGTTCCAATATGACAACGGCTCGCCCGACGGTTCAGGAGGAGGTTTCCACGGGCCGGGTTACGGAGGCGTTGGTTCCGGTTCAGGGTTTCCGGGCAATAAAACCGGACACGTCAATCAAGGACACCAAGGCAACCAGGAAGGTTACAACCATTAGGGGAGTTAGCAGCAGCAGCAGTTGGGTTATCAGAGTAATCCCAAACAACTGAACAGCGGGCAATATCATGTCTTCACTACTAGTTTGTGCAAACGTGATCAGAAGCTTCACAAAAGGGTAGTCAACTCTGTTGAGCCGGCAGTACCTCAATATTTACGCTGGTCGGAGCAACCTATTTTGTGGAGTAGAGAGGATCACCCCGCCCCGGGTTGATAATCCAGGTCATTTGGCCTTGGTGGTAGCCCCTCAAGTTGGGGGATACAAGTTCACTAAAGTGCTCATGGATGGGGGAAGTAGTATCAATATTTTGTATTATGATACATTCCGCCGTATGGGGTTGACAAATAAGGATCTTAAACCATCGAATACGGTATTTCATGGTGTGGTGCCTGGTAAGTCTGCATATCCTGTTGGTAAGATAGCTTTGGAGGTAGCTTTTGGAGATGACTACGATTCAAGGTCAGAAACAGTGACATTTGAGGTGGTGAAGATCAAAAGTCCGTACCACGCTCTGTTTGGGCGGCCGGTTTATGCTTAGTTTGTGGCCAGGCCATGTTATGTTTACCTGCAGCTTAAAATGCCAGGTCATAAGGGGACTATCACAATACATGGAAGTAGAAAGATTGCTTTGGAGTGTGAAGAAGGCGATGCGGCTTATGCTGAGTCGGTTTGTGCCACGGAGGAGTTAACATTCTATAAGGAGCAAGTTGATCCGGCAGACATGACCTCCTTAAAAAAGCCAACCACAGAACATGATCCAGCATTGAAGTTCAAATCAGCTATAGACACTAAGATGGTTGACTTTGTCCCTGGCGATTCATCCAAACAGTTCAGCATCAGCTCTAACATGGATCCCAAATAGGAAAGTGCGCTCATCGAGTTCATCCGTGAGAATCGGGACATCTTTGCATGGAAACCTTCTGACATGCCAGGTGTACCGAGAGAACTCGCTGAGCACACACTCAACATTGACCCGAAATGCAAACCGGTCCGACAGTTCCTTCGCTGCTTCAACGAGGAAAGGCGAAAGGCCATAGGTGAAGAGGTCGCCCGTTTGTTGGCTGCTGGGTTTATTGTTGAAGTTTTTCATCCAGAGTGGCTAGCCAATCCGGTGCTGGTTCTTAAGAAAAAAGGCACTTGGCACATGTGTGTGGACTACACAGATTTAAACAAGGCTTGCCCTACAGACCCCTTTGCTCTCCCTCGCATTGATCAGATAATTGATGCTACGGCGGGTTGTGACCGTTTGTGTTTTTTGGATGCTTACTCTGGTTATCATCAGATCCAAATGGCAGTTAAGGACCAGGAGAAGACAACCTTTATAACTCCCTTTGGAGCCTTCTGCTATGTTTCCATGCCCTTTGGACTCAAGAGTGCTCAGGCAACTTAACAACGATGTGTTCAGAATTGCCTTCACAAGCAAATTGGGCGCAATGTCCACGCGTATGTAGATGATATTGTGGTCAAATCCAAAAAGGAGGAGACTTTGATAGATGATCTACGAGAAACTTTTGACAATCTCCGGGTCTACAAGATGATGCTCAATCTGGAGAAGTGTGTTTTCGGTGTCCGGCAACCAAGCTCTTAGGCTTTCTGGTTTCAAACAGAGGCATTGAGGCTAATCCGGAAAAGATTGCAGCGATTACGTCCTTGGCTAAACCGGCATGTATTAATGATGTGCAATGTCTGGCCGGCCGGATTACAGCCTTGAGCCGGTTTATCAGCCGCCTTGGAGAGAAGGCCATTCCCTTATATCAGATGCTCAAGAAAACGGATAACTTTGTTTGGAGTGAAGAAGCTGATAAGGCGTTTGAAGATCTGAAGAAACAGCTCGTGGAACCGCCCGTGCTGGCAGCACTGATCGATAAAGAGCCCTTATTATTATATGTGGCTGCTAATGCCCGGGCTGTCAGCGTAGCCATTGTGGTAGAGCGCAAAGAGCCTGGCAAAGAGTATCCGGTTCAACGACCGGTTTATTATATCAGTGAGGTGCTCATTGAGTCAAAGCAGAGGTATCCGCATTGGCAGAAACTGGTGTATGGGGTGTTTATGGCAAGCCGAAAGCTCAAACACTATTTTCAGGGCCATCCTATCACAGTAGTCAGTTCAGCTCCTCTGGGTGATATCATTCAAAACAGAGAGGCAACTGGCCGGATTGCCAAGTGGGCCATTGAGCTTGGACCCCACGGGCTTAGATATATACCCCGCACGGCGATCAAGTCCCAGGCACTTGTAGATTTCATCAACGATTGGACGGAGTTACAGGCACCTGAGGAGAAACCAGATAATACATATTGGACTATTCATTTTGATGGGTCCAGGCAGCTAGAGGGTTCGGGGGCTGGAGTCGTATTAACTTCCCCACGAGGTGATAAGTTTTGTTATGTCCTCCGTTTAATGTTCCCTTGTACTAACAATGCAGCTGAATATGAGGCTTTACTCCACGATCTTCGGATGGCTAAAGAGATGAATTTGAGCTGGGTTAAGTGCTTCGGCGATTCAGATCTAGTGGCTCAGCAAGTGTCTGGCACTTGGGATTCTAAGGACCCACTCATGACTGCACATCGGCGAGAGGTGGACACAATGGTTGGTCACTTTAAAGGTTATCAGGTGGACCATATAGACCGGCGGAGGAATGAAGCAGCGGACACTTTAAGTCGTCTTGGTTCCCAACGTAAACCGGTTCCGCCCAATGTCTTTCTTGATGTGTTGCACAATCCGTCAATCAAAATACCAACCGAAGAAGATTTGGCTGTTCCTGATCCGGAGGCTCAATTGGTGGCAGCTTTGCATGCCATACCGGATTGGACGATCCCATATCTGGATTACATGAACCTGGTCGAGTTACCAGCTGAGGAAACGTTGGCTCAACAGATAATCCGGCGTTCCAAGTCCATGACCATACTCAACGGCGAGTTACATCGTTACAGTGTTTCAGGAGTGATTCAATGATGCGTTTCTCCTCAAGAAGGTTGTGAGATTTTGCGAGAAATTCATGAAGGGGATTGTGGTCATCACGCCGGTTCAAAGTCGTTGGTTGCTAAAGCTTTTTGCCACGGTTTTTACTGGTTGACGACGCATGCTGATGCGGAGGATTTAGTCAAAAGATGTGATGGATGTCAAAAGTTTGCCTGCCGTGTGCATGTTCCGGCTCAACAGTTGCGGATGATTCCAATTACGTGGTCGTTTGCCAGTTGGGGGCTGGATATGGTTGGACCCTTCAAGCGCTCCAAGGACAAGAAGACCCATCTGTTAGTAGCAGTTGATAAATTCACTAAATGGGTAGAGGCAGAGCCAGTCAGCAAGTGTGATGCAGCCACAGCAATTCAATTCATCAAAAAGGTGATATTCCGGTTTGGCTTTCCGCATAGCATTATAACAGATAATGGCACTAACTTGTCAAAAGGAGAGATGGAAGAATTCTGTCAACGTGAGCACGTCTAGCTTGATCTAGCATCAGCGGCTCACCCTCAATCTAATGGTCAAGCGGAAAGGGCAAATCAAGAAATTTTGCGGGGTATCAAACCAAGGCTTATGGTTCCCTTAAAGCGGACGCCGGGTTGTTGGGTCGAGGAGCTACCTTCTGTGTTATGGAGCATCAACACCACACCCAATAGGTCTATGGGTTACACGCCTTTCTTCATGGTTTATGGAGCAGAGGCGGTTCTTCCTAGTGACATCCGTCATGATTCGCCCCGTGTGGCAGCTTATGTTGAAGCTGATAATGAGAAGGCATGTCAGGATTCTTTGGACCTGTTGAATGAAGAGCGGGATGTTGCAGCAGCGCGTTCGGCGATTTATCAACAAGATCTTCGACGTTATCACAGCCGCCGGTGAAAGCACAAGTGCTCCCTAGGTGGTTTTGATAATTGATAACAACATATCTCTTGTTGGACTAACATTTCTATCTAGCATGTTTCACATAAGTTCAACAATGGAGTGGCATGGACTAAAGGTTGTGGGAACTCCTTCAAGATGCTAAGGACAAAGGATTGGCTAAAGCCTCAAGCTCAAGACTCTTCATTTTACATTTTAGTGATCCAAGATCACATTGAGTCCATAGGAAAAGCCAATACTATCAAGGAGGGACCAGGTGTTGCTTAATGAGCCTCTTGCTTCATGTGCTTAGTGATATGCTCCAAAACTCTCAACTACTTTCCCACTTCCACATATGACCTAAACCCTAAGCCAAACTTGGTCCTACCGATTCTTTCTATCCGGTGCCACCGAGTTTCACTTGTCATAAGCCACTGCCAAACCCTAGCAATTCGGTTCTACCGATAGGGATCTCGGTCTCACCGAGATGGGATTGCAAACTCTCTGTTTCCCTTTCGTAACTTTTCGGTCTCACCGAAAGAGCGAATTGGTCCCACCGAGATTGCAATGTAAATTCAGTGTTTCCTTTTTGTAACTTTTCGGTCTCACCGAAAGAGCAAATCGGTCCCACCGAGTTTGCCTGACCAACTCTCTGGTTAGCTAATTACCAAAATCGGTCTCACCGAGTTTGTGTAATCGGTCTCGCCGAGATTACGTTATGCCCAAACCCTAACCATATCGGTCCTACCGAGTTGCATGTCAGTCCCACCGAAACTCTCTAACGGTCACTAGGTTTACCTTTTTGGTCCGACCGAGTTTTTTGATTCGATCCCACCGAGATTGGAAAACTGTGTGTAACGGTTGGATTTTGTGTGGAGGCTATATATACCCCTCCACCTCCTCTTCATTCGTGGAGAGAGCCATCAGAACACATACACAATTCCAACTCATATGTTCTGAGAGAGAACCACCTACTCATGTGTTGAGACCAAGATATTCCATTCCTACCATATGAATCTTGATCTCTAGCCTTCCCCAAGTTGCTTTCCACTCAAATCTTCTTTCCACCAGATCCAAATCCTATGAGAGAGAGTTGAGTGTTGGGGAGACTATCATTTGAAGCACAAGAGCAAGGAGTTCATTACCTACACACCATTTGTTACTTCTTGGAGAGTGGTGTCTCCTAGATTGGCTAGGTGTCACTTGGGAGCCTCCGACAAGATTGTGGAGTTGAACCAAGGAGTTTGTAAGGGCAAGGAGATCGCCTACTTCGTGAAGATCTACCGCTAGTGAGGCAAGTCCTTCGTGGGCGATGGCCATGGTGGGATAGACAAGGTTGCTTCTTCGTGGACCCTTTGTGGGTGGTTGCTTCTTCATGGACCCTTCGTGGGTGGAGCCCTCCATGGACTCGCGCAACCATTACCCTTCGTGGGTGGAGCCCTCCGTGGACTCGCGCAACCGTTACCCTTCATGGGTTGAAGTCTCCATCAACGTGGATGTAGGATAGCACCACCTATCCGAACCACGGGAAAAACATTCGTGTCTCCAATTGCGTTTGAATTCTCCAAACCCTTCCCCTTACATTCTTGCAAGTTGCATGCTTTACATTCCGCTGCTCATATACTCTTTGCATGCTTGCTTGATATGTATTGTGTATGTTGAAATTGTGCCTAAAACTCCACTCAAACCAAAAAGGCCTAAAAATTGCAACTTTAGCACTAAGCGTCTAATCACCCCCCCTCTAGACACATCTACTTCTAGATCCTACAGCCGGGTTAAAACTAGAACCTTTCAAGAAGGTGATTTGGTGCTCCGGCTCATCCAGGATTAGACTGATATGCATAAGTTATCCCCCCTTGGGAAGGACCCTTTGTGGTCAGCAAAAATCTGCACAACGGATCCTACTACCTCATTGATGTTCGAGAGCATGAAGACTCACGTCAATCGGAGGAGGAGACAAAGCGGCCATGGAACATAGCTCTTCTTCGGCCTTACTATACTTGAAGCCATAGGCTTTTTCACCTGTACATATTTATGACAGTGTATATACCATATAATAAACCGGAGCCTCCGTTATAAGCGGGGTATCTGTTCTTTCTTATATCATATGTGTGCTTTTACAAGTTAACGGGCAAAGCGGAGTCTTTGTTAAACCGGATTTAGCAACTGCATAAAGATAAAGAAAATCACTAGGGGGGTTGGTCATGTTTGAACCACAGCTACACCTCTTGATAGGCATTTCATCCACACAAGGAAAAATTTGTGGAGCCAAAGAGAGTATTGTACACTGTACAAACTCAAACATAGGCACACGCTGAGCATCGCTCACAAAGTTACTTGGGGGCTCTTTTTTGCAAAGCAACAAAGAGTTTGAAAGGACCCTCGTAATTGGCTATCAAGCCACGGCTTAGAAGCCTGGTGTATTCACCTAAATCCCCGGGTTAACTTGCCTTCATCAAGTAAGCCACTCCTATCCAGGTAATCCTGGCATGACCCATCGAACATTTGACAAGTCAATCTTTTACAGACCCTGAACTTGTCATAGTTAAAACGGTGATTGGTTAATTGGAGGCCCATCTTAAAAGGCTTTGTTAAATGGTTTAACTCAGAGGCCTAGCAGCCCATGAAAAGCCTCGATTTAGAGCCTGGCAGCTCGTAAAAAGCCTCGCATATTTTCCTATTTGAATTTTGTTTGTTGACAATCATAAGTATTTTTTTGATAAACCAGCATCCTTGATCCAGCTTGCTTTCCAACCACCAGCCGTTGGCTCATGATCAGTTATAAACCGGTGGTCACTGACCCGGTATGGTTTGACTAAATCACCAGTGTTATGAAGAAAATTCGGTAGGTATACCGGTCTGGTTTAATGGATAGACCAGCATTATGAAGATGAGATTATCAAACGTATCGGGTTGGTGTTAAACACCTTTGCTGTATACACGTTTGCTCACTCAATGAGGTATGTTCTGTACATTAGTTTTTGTACAAACACTTGATTATTCAGCTCAAGTACTATATACTTTTTGGATATTATGACATGTTTAGCGGTAAACTGCTAGACACTTTTAAGTTTTTGGTACCCAAGAAGGCAAGTCATCATAGACTATGCGTAAAATATATCCTGAAGGGCGGCACAGATTGTCACAAAGGGCTATGAAGCATGCTCGATGGCATGGCAGATAAACAAAGTTTCAGCTATCCTATTACATGAAGCTCTAAAGCGGCTCAACAATTCCATTGTTTTTCACAGTAGCCATATAAACCGGCGACCGGATCAGCACTCTTTGTTACGACGGTTTGACGGTTGTGGATCAGTTGGTGTACACACTTCTTCATCCCTCCCTAGCCGCTGGAAATCAGCAGTTGACCAATCGATTCCGGTTAAGGCTTGGAATACTGCTTCTTCATGGATAAGATCAGAAGGGTTAATATCAGGGGCATAAGTGTGCTTAGAAATCGGAGGCACAAGTTCTTCGACTTCATGGATCTCGGCCGGCTGTCTTTTCCCTTCTGCATCATAAAACGGTTGAAAATGGGACAAATCGGTGTCTTCAGCTAATTTGCTGGCCGCTGGCCGCATCTGTTTGGTCAACCGCCGAAGATCATCATTGTCAAAGTTTGAACCGTCTTCTTTAATGCCTGGGTACCCTTTAATGATATCCTCCGCTTGAAGATCTGGAATCCAGGCCTTGGCTCAAATAAGGGTAGTTAATGCTCCGGCTCTTGCAGCGGCTCTTTTCAACTCGGCAATACGCGTCGGTAACATGCCCAGCTTCTCAAGAGTTTCCTTAATCAACGTTGGCGCCGGTTTGTTATACGCTGCTGTACTAATGGCTCGCTGAGATCCAGAGTATAGCTGCTCAACCAATGTGTATGCCGCTTTGAGCTTCATCCGCATATCTGCACCAAGATGAGTGATCCGAGTTCCTGCCAAAGATTTTTTTCAACATCATGGTCAGTTTTAAGATTCATTGACTGATGCAACATACATAAGCAGATACTTACCAAAGATAGCAGAGGTCATAGCGTTGATTTGGTGCTTTAAACCGGCTAGTTCTTCAGCCACCGGTTTCAGGGCTTCCTCAGCATCTACGGCTCTTTTGGTCAAACCGGCTTTTTCGGTTTCCCATGCAGCACGATCTTGATTGAATGATTCTTTCAATTTTTCCATTCTGGCCAGGGCCTGGGTCAGCTCCTCTTTGGCTTTTGCAGCTTCGACTTGTTGCGACTTCACATTTTCTTGCAAGTCCAAGTTTTTGGCATCTTTGCTTCTCAGTTCAGCCTGCAACATTGAAGGTATCTTCAACAAAACAACATATATATGCACTAAGTATAAAGGATATAACAAGTTATCCACTTCATACTTGGGGGCTAATGCTTATTTGCTCTCAAATACTAACTTCTATGCAAGTCTCCAGAACAATGCAAGCATTATCCTTGACACTTGGGGGCTAATGTACGTTTGTTCTAAACTGGTGGTGTGGAATAAAAACCGGATTAACTTGCCAAGTTAAACCGGCCTTTGGGGGCTATGCTACAGAATGTTATCTAATTTTTCAAACATGAGTTTTATCTATGATTGAAGACATGCCTTGGAAACGATTAATGATGGGATGCTTAAAGTGTTACAAAGACCCGGTTTATGATTGACAATCATAAAACAGCTCTTGGGGGCTACTTGGAATAGTAATTCAGCTATAAATCAATGTGCAAGGGAGAAGGATTTACCTCATATCGTTCTTTCATCAAATTCACCAAACTGGCTTCATAATCCCGGTTTGAGTGCAGACGGTTCAAGAAGCCAGAATGAAGCTCATTAGCGTTAAGATGAGCATAGTTTGATAAGTCACTGCTCCATTTACCTTTATCCCTGGCAATTTGCTCTTCTTTGGCACTATGCTGAGCCAAAATGACGGGATGACCAGGAGAACTGTGGCCTGCTCCACTAAGTTCAAGAAAGGCAAGGGTAAGAAAACCTTCAAGAAAGACGGCAAGGGAGTTGCCGCGCCCGGCAAGCAAGCTGCCGGGAAGAAGCCAAAGAATGGACCCAAGCCCGAGACTGAGTGCTTTTATTGCAAGGAAAGTGGTCACTGGAAGCGGAACTGCCCCAAATACTTAGCGGACAAGAAGGCCGGCAAAACGAAAGGTATATGTGATATACATGTAATTGATGTGTACCTTACCAGTACTCGTAGTAGCTCCTGGGTATTTGATACCGGTGCGTTTGCTCACATTTGTAACTCAAAATAGGAGCTGCGGAATAAGTGGAGACTGGCGAAGGACGAGGTGACGATGCGCGTCGGGAATGGTTCCAAGGTCGATGTGATGCGATCTATGGTGTCTCTTACCGATTTACCGCTATCTTTTTGGGGCTATGCTTTAGAGACTGTCGCATTCACTTTAAATAGGGCTCCGTCAAAATCCGTTGAGATGACACCATTTGAATTGTGGTTTGGGAAGAAACCTAAGCTGTTGTTTCTAAAAGTTTGGGGATGCGATGCTTATGTCAGGAAACTTCAACCTGAAAAGCTCGATCCCAAATTGGAAAAATGCGTCTTCATAGGATACCCTAAAGAAACTATTGGGTATACCTTCTACCTCAGATCCGAAGGCAAGATCTTTGTTGCCAAGAATGGATCCTTTCTAGAGAAGGAGTTTCTCTAGAAAGAAGTAAGTGGGAGGAAGGTAGAACTTGATGAAGTATTACCTCTTGAACCAGAAAAAGGCGCAACTCAAGAAAATGTTCCCGAGGTGCCTGCACCGACTAGAGAGGAAGTTATTGACGATGATCAAGATACTTCTGATCAAGCTCCTACTGAAATTCGAAGGTCCACAAGGACACGTTCCGCACCAGAGTGGTACGGCAACCCTGTCTTGGAAATCATGTTGTTAGACAACGGTGAACCTTCGAACTATGAAGAAGCGATGGCGGGCTCGGATTCCGACAAATGGCTAGAAGCCATGAAATCCGAGATAGGATCCATGTATGAAAACGAAGTATGGACTTTGACTGACTTGCCCGTTGAGCGGCGAGCCATAGAAAATAAATGGATCTTTAAGAAGAAGACAGACGCGGAAGGTAATGTGACCATCTATAAAGCTCGCCTTGTCGCTAAGGGTTATCGACAAGTTCAAGGGGTTGACTACGATGAGACTTTCTCACCGGTAGCGAAGCTGAAGTCCGTCCGAATAATGTTAGTAATTGCCGCATTTTATGATTATGAAATATGGCAGATGGACGTCAAAACGGCATTCCTTAATGGTTTCCTTAAGGAAGAATTGTATATGATGCATCCGGAAGGTTTTGTCGATCCTAAGAATGCTGACAAGGTGTGCAAGCTCCAACGCTTGATTTATGGGCTGGTGCAAGCATCTCGGAGTTGGAACATTCGCTTTGATGAGATGATCAAAGCGTTTGGGTTTACGCAGACTTATGGAGAAGCCTGCGTTTACAAGAAAGTGAGTGGGAGCTCTGTAGCATTTCTCATATTATATGTAGATGACATACTTTTGATGGGAAATGATATAGAACTCTTGGACAGCATTAAGGCCTACTTGAATAAAAGTTTTTCAATGAAGGACCTTGGAGAAGCTGCTTATATATTAGGCATCAAGATCTACAGAGATAGATCAAGACGCCTCTTAGGTCTTTCACAAAGCACATACCTTGATAAGATATTGAAGAAGTTCAATATGGATCAGTCTAAGAAGGGGTTCTTGCCTGTGTTGCAAGGTGTGAAATTGAGCTCAGCTCAATGTCCGACCACGGCAGAAGATATAGAAGAGATGAGTGTCATCCCCTATGCCTCAGCCATAGGTTCTATTATGTATGCCATGCTGTGTACCAGACCTGATGTAAACCTTGCCGTAAGTTTGGTAGGAAGGTACCAAAGTAATCCCGGCAAGGAACATTGGACAGCGGTCAAGAATATCCCGAAGTACCTGAAAAGGACTAAGGAAATGTTTCTCGTATATGGAGGTGACGAAGAGCTCGTCGTAAAAGGTTACGTCGACGCTAGCTTCGACACAGATCTGGATGACTCGAAGTCACAAACCGGATACATGTATATTTTGAATGGTCGGGCAGTAAGCTGGTGCAGTTGCAAGCAAAGCGTCGTGGCGGGATCTACATGTGAAGCGGAGTACATGGCAGCCTCGGAGGCAGCACATGAAGCAATTTGGGTGAAGGAGTTCATCACAGACTTAGGAGTCATACCCAATGCATCGGGGCCGATCAAGCTCTTCTGTGACAACACTGGAGCTATTGCTCTTGCCAAGGAGCCCAGGTTTCACAAGAAGACAAGGCACATCAAGCGTCGCTTCAACTCCATTCGTGAAAATGTTCAAGATGGAGACATAGAGATTTGTAAAGTACATACGGACCTGAATGTAGCGGATCCATTGACTAAACCTCTCCCTAGAGCAAAACATGATCAACACTAGAATTCCATGGGTGTTCGATTCATCACAATGTAACTAGAGTATTGACTCTAGTGCAAGTGGGAGACTATTGGAAATATGCCCTAGAGGCAATAATAAAAGCATTATTATTATATTTCCTTGTTCATGATAATTGTCTTTATTCATGCTATAATTGTGTTATCCGGAAATCGTAATACATGTGTGAATAATAGACACCAATATGTCCCTAGTAAGCCTCTAGTTGACTAGCTCGTTGATCAACAGATAGTCATGGTTTCCTGACTATGGACATTGGATGTCATTGATAATGAGATCACATCATTACGAGAATGATGTGATGGACAAGACCCAATCCTAAACATAGCACAAAGATCGTATAGTTCGTTTGCTAGAGTTTTCCAATGTCAAGTATCTTTTCCTTAGACCATGAGATCGTGTAACTCCCGGATACCGTAGGAGTGCTTTGGGTGTACCAAACGTCACAACGTAACTGGGTGACTATAAAGGTATACTATGGGTATCTCCGAAAGTGTCTGTTGGGTTGACACGGATCAAGACTGGGATTTGTCACTCCGTATGACGGAGAGGTATCACTGGGCCCACTCGGTAATGCATCATCATAATGAGCTCAAAGTGACCAAGTGTCTGGTGACGGGATCATGCATTACGGTACGAGTAAAGTGACTTGCCGGTAACGAGATTGAACGAGGTATTGGGATACCGACGATCGAATCTCGGGCAAGTAACATACCGATTGACGAAGGGAATTGTATACGGGGTTGCTTGAATCCTCGACATCGTGGTTCATCCGATGAGATCATCGAGGAGCATGTGGAACCCAACATGGGTATCCAGATCCCGCTGTTGGTTATTGACCGGAGAACGATCTCGGTCATGTCTACATGTCTCCCGAACCCGTAGGGTCTACACACTTAAGGTTCGGTGACGCTAGGGTTGTAGGGATATGTATATGCAGTAACCCGAATGTTGTTCGGAGTCCCGGATGAGATCCCAGACGTCACGAGGAGTTCCGGAATGGTCTGGAGGTAAAGAATTATATATAGGAAGTGCTATTTCGGGCATCGGGACAAGTTTCGGGATCACCAGTATTGTACCGGGACCACCGGAAGGGTCCCGGGGGTCCACCGGGTGAGGCCACCTGTCCTGGGGGGCCACATGGGCTGTAGGGGGTGCGCCTTGGCCTACATGGGCCAAGGGCACCAGCCCCAACAGGCCCATGCGCCTAGGGTTTCAAGGAGGGAAGAGTCCTAGGAGGGGAAGGCACCTCCTAGGTGCCTTGGGGAGGAGGGATTCCTCCCCTTGGCCGCACCCCCTAGGAGATTAGATCTCCTAGGGCCGGCGCCCCCCTTGGCCCTCCTATATATAGTGGGGGAGATGGAGGACTTCTTAACTTTTCCTTTGGTACCTCCCTCTCCCTCTCCAACACCCCCTCCTCCTCCATAGTGCTTGGCGAAGCCCTGCCGAAGTACTGCAGCTCCATCACCACCACGCCGTCGTGCTACTGCTAGAGCCATCTCCCTCAACCTCTCCTCCCCCCTTGCTGGATCAAGAAGGAGGAGACGTGGCTGTTCCGTACGTGTGTTGAACGCGGAGGTGCCGTCCGTTCGGTGCTAGGATCACGTCGAGTACGACTCCCTCATCCCCGTTCTTTGAACGCTTCCGCTCGCGATCTACAAGGTACGTGGATGCATCTAATCACTCGTTGCTAGATGAACTCCTAGATGGATCTTGGTGAAAGCATAGGAAATTTTTTGTTTTCTGCAACGTTCCCCAACATGTTGGCCGTCAAGGGGCGGATCATCAAAAGTTGTTTCAGGATGGAGGCCCTCCGGTTCACCTATTTGCTCCGGTTCAACTCTTGGTTCTTCTTCTTCAGCAACAGGGTCTTCTGGCGGATTAGTGACCCGAGCTTTCTTGCTGGGTCTGGCTTTGGCCCTACAAACAGAATAAAAAGGGTTAACATCATGTTCAAAAGATGTAGGGCGCATTGAAAGGAAAGGTTTTTGGTAACTCACCCAGCCACAGTTTTCAAAGGGGGGAGTTGAGTTGCTGTTGATTCACCAGAAGAAGAAGGAGGTGTCACCTGATAATTTGAATCGGACGGATTAAGAGGCTGTCTGAAATAACCTGCCTTGGGGTAAGAATGGTCAGAAGTAGGAGAGACCTCAGACCAACGCTTCCGAACCGGAGTATCAGGTAAACCGGTAGAGGTGACCTGTTGGCCACTGTGCCGAGTTGTCCGGCGAGCCTCATGCTGTTGAGTCTTCAAAATAAATGTTGGATCCAAGTGAGCAAGAGGATGAGAAAAGCTTACTTTCCGGATTGTTTGGCGAGTTTTTTGTGTTGGCATAAAGTCTGAACCAGAGGAAAGGGTAATTACCTCTACGCCCTCAGCCTGACTAGCTTCGGCCTCCTCCTGAGGAAGATCATTGTTAACAAGATGCATAAAAAGAGAGCCAAGTGAGTCAAGTTCTACCTCAGCTTCTGGGTCATCAGTATCATCATCAAGTTCCATAGAAATCCGGTCAGCCGTTTTCCGCTTTGATGTCCGTTTTACGGCTTTGGTCTTCGGGCGAGTTGGTTTGGCCACTTTATCTCCAGTTGGTTTTGCCGCTTTCTCTATGGATTTTCGTTTCCAGAAAGGGTCATCACCCTATACATATAAAGAAGAAGGGTTACAGCTTGTATAAGTCAAAGATATTAGAGATGAAGAGGAAGTGTAATGCTTACAGCAGGCGGTTTGTTCTTGGTGTAGAAGGGATTCAGACCGGTTTGACTACACACCAGTTCGGATTCATTCAAAATTTTCTTTACCCCTTCAGTAACTTCTTCCTCAGATAATTGGATGTTGCAGTGGCGTTGAGGATCGTCAACCTCACCGGTATATTCGCACATTAAACCGGGACGCCGGCTTAGCGGCAAGATACTCCAGGATATCCAACAGCATACAAAATCCACACCTGTTAAACCATTTGCCATAAAGGCCCGGAGCTTGGCGATTTGAGGAGCATATTTTGCCCTTTCTGAGGAGCTCAGGCGTTGTGGCATTGGGTGAGTATTGGATAATCTATGATCTCGGAAGCCGGGGAGGGGATTCTCATCTTCAGGCGAAGTGTCTTTGCAATAGAACCATGTTTGGTTCCATTCCTTTGGATGGCTATGGTGTTTGGCATGAGGAAATTCCACTTCTTTCCGCTTTTGAATCGAGACACCACCAAGCTCTGTATTCAGGCCATTCACAAACTCTGTGCGCCGGTTTAAGTGAAAGAAATCCCGGAACAATTCTGCAGTTTGTTCTTCCTGTAAATAGGCTTCACAGAAGACTTGGAAATTGCATAAGTTGGAGACTGAATTGGGACCAATATCTTGTGGATGCAGTTGGAAGCTGGCAAGCACATCTCGATAAAATTTTGACCCTGGCGGTTTTAAACCACGGCCTATATGGTCAACAAAGATTACCACTTCGCCTTGTCTTGGGGTTGGAGGATTCTCAGTTCCTGGGGCTCGCCATTTGATCTCAGTTTTCTTAGGAACAGAGCCGATGCTAACCATCTCATCCAGTTGAGCCTCAATAACCCGGGAACGAGCCCAGTTGCAGGCAGTGAATTGTTTGGCCATTGCAAACCAAACAAACTAAAAATGAAAGGCCAGTTTATAAATTATGCATGATCATACACAAGAGACAAGGGAGTAAGAAATGTACTGATATAATAAATGGTACAACCCGGAGACTAGTATAATGAGAAAGAAGGTAATGCTAGCGCAGGATTGATCAGACACTGTTAAACCGGAGCGTGATTATGAAGGTAACATGCTCTTCTGGTTTATTAGAGGGCTAATGGCATAGACTATTTATCCAATGTCAAATCACTTATATTGGTGCGAGGAGAAACATATCTCACAATGATGTATAAAACTTTCGGATCTAGAGATAAGACATAAAAGCAAAAATAATTGGATCTTGAAGGGGTGCAGAACTGAAGCAATTTTTGACTGACAGATCAGTTCTTTGCGCATAAAGATTTGTGATGATCATAGTAGGTAAGCTACGGTAAGAGACGTATCAAGCATGAAGTGTCCATCTATTAAAGGAAGAACATGGAAGAATAGCACTGATGAACTTCGGAAGAACTGTGAGGAATATCGAAACCCTAGAACAGATCTATGGTGAAAAAAGCAGAGAACTTACCGGAGTTAGTGAGGAAGCGGAAGGGCGCCGTAGTTCTCTGGTGCGTTCAGGGCGATGCAGCGGCCGAGGTCGGAGCAGAAACGACGATCGATGGTGGCGGCGGAGTTCCAGAGGCTGAGCGGCGCGAGGAAGACGATGCGAAGGCATGGGGGGAAACGGTGAAAATGACCCCTCGGTCCTATTTATAAGGCAAAGTGAAAAATGGCAAGTGCGGGAATTAAGGAGTCCAAAAATGGATAAGTTAATAAAGGTGTCACGTCGATAACTGGATATATATTAAATGAAGGAAATCTCCGATATCAATAGATGGATGACGTCAGGACAGTTTATCGTAATTTTGAAGTATGACGTCACGGCGGTTTACAAGATCAAAAATGAAGACAAGAGAGAAGATTTTTTCTAAAGTGTGGAAGATTGACATGAACAAGTTCAAACCAATCTGGGGCCTAATGTTGGGGATATTACTACTGGAGGTAAACCGGCCTTATGTAGCCGGGTTGACTCTTTGAAGATTAGAAGCCCATGAAGATGTAAAGATGCTAGCGCTTTACGGAGGGCCCAAAGGCGAGTTACAATATGTAAATGTAAACCGGCCTAGTCATGTAACTTGTATAGTAAGATAGAAAGAGAGAGGTCGAACCGGATACGTTTATAAACCGGCTTCGGGACTCTGTAGCCCGGCGGGCGTCAACCTATGTATATAAAGGGACGACCCAGCCGCGGTTTAGGGACAGACAACAACAACTCGAAAGCCAGACAAAGAGGATTCGCTCCCTGGCCTTTGAAACCCTAGCAATACCAATCGCAACTAGACGTAGGCTTTTACCTTCATCGAAGGGGCCGAACTAGTATAAACTCCCATGTCCCCTTGTCCGGTTTAACCCCTTTAAGCTAACCCGTTGCGATGGCTCCACAACTAAGTCCTTTCACGAGGACATCTGCCGTGACAAATCCACGACACCCATCGTTTCAGAAAAATAATTGAACAATGACATGTGGGCCCTATATGGAGTTTGACCGGTCCATATCTAGTTTTATTTTTATTTTTATTAGTTGGGACCCACGTGTAAGTGAGAGATTGAGGGGCGAGAGAAAGTGTTTTTCCTTTTTCTTTTTTCTCTGAGTGGTTCCCACATGTCAGTGACACACAGAGGCAGGGGCAAAATGTCCAAAAAACGTTTGGTAGACGGTGAAAGGCCTTTGACCTAATGGAAACAGCACAGAAGGGCATTTCTATAAGGTCACCTAACGGCGGAGGGGTAAATTTGAGTAGGCTTCGAAACTAGGGGCAAATCTGAGTAGGTGGTTCAAGTTGGGGACAGAAATGCAAATGGCCCATTCTTTTATGTATGATTGGTTATCTTTGTAAGTCTCTTCGAATTATCCGTTTGGTTTGGCCAACTAGATTGGTAGTTCTTGCCATGGGAGAAGTGCTTAGCTTTGGGTTTGATATTGCGGTGTCCTTTCCCAGTGACAGAAGGGGCAGCAAGGCACGTATTGTATCGTTGCCATCGAGGATAACAAGATGGGGTTTATTTCATATTGCATGAATTTATCTCTCTACATCATGTCATCTTGCTCAAGGCGTTACTCTGTTTTTAACTTAATACTCTAGATGCATGCTGGATAGCGGTCGATGAGTGGAGTAATAGTAGTAGATGCAGAATCGTTTCGGTCTATTTGTCACGGACGTGATGCCTATATACATGATCATGCCTAGATATTCTCATAACTATGCTCAATTCTGTCAATTGCTCAACAGTAATTTGTTCACCCACCATAGAATACTTATGCTCTTGAGAGAAGCCACTAGTGAAACCTATGGCCCCCGGGTCTATTCTCATCATATCAATCTCCATCACTTTAATTTTGCTTTGCTTTTTTACTTTGCCTTTACTTTTTACTTTGCATCTTTATACCAAAAATACTAAAAATATTATATCTATCAGATCTCACTCTTGTAAGTGACCGTGAAGGGATTGACAACCCCTAATCGCGTTGGTTGTGAGTAGCTATCATTTTGTGCAGGTACGAGGGACTTGAGCGTGGCCTCCTACTGGATTAATACCTTGGTTCTCAAAAACTGAGGGAAATACTTACGCTACTCTGCTGCATCATCCCTTCCTCTTCGGGGAAAACCAACGCAAGCTCAAGACGTAGCAGTTACCGTCTCCGTGCCCTTTGCCTTAGCCTTTTTCTTGGACCAACTCTTCTTGAACTTAGCCGATTTCTGCACCATCAACACTTGATGTGTGCCTTTCTTAATATCCTGCTCTGCCACTTTGAGTATCCCATGCAATTCAGTGAGCTTCTTATCCATGCCATGCATATGATAGTTCAAGATGAACATCCCATAGCTAGGTGGAAGAGAACCCAGAACTGCATCAGTAGCCAGCTCATCCAAGAGCGGGAAGCCCAACCAATCCAAAGCTTGCACATATCCGATCATCTTGGTCACATGTGGGCTCAGTGGATCACCTTCCTTCAGCTTACAATCCATCAAGGATCGCCAGACATTGAACCTTCCGGTCCTAGCCTATGTCTGAAACATGCTCTTGAGACTCTCGATCATATCGTAAGCCTCAACATTTTCGAAATGCTGTTGCAAATCGGGCTCCATACAAGCCAGCATCAGACAGCTGATCTCCGTTGATTCATCAACGAGTTTCTGGTAGGCATTCTTAGTTGTGGCACTAGCATTATCGGCAGGTTCCTCTGGAAGTGGATCCTCTAGAACATGTTCCTTTTTATCATGCTTGAGAACAATTCTTAGATTTCTATACCAGGTGGTAAAGTTTGTTCCATTCAGCTTATCCTTTTCCAGAATTGATTTCAATGCAAAGTTGGGTTGAGCAGGTGATGCCATTGATCTACAATAGAAAATATGCAATCACTAAGCAATGCATTTATGTAGAGTTATTCAAGCCTTAAATATAAATACTCCCACTGAAGTTGTGTAACACCCTCGATGCGGCTATATCTCCCACGTGTCAAAGCACGACTTAGAGGCATAACCGCATTGAAAGCAATGTCGCAAGTGAGGTAATCTTCACACAACCCATGTTATACATAAGGGAAAAAGATACATAGTTGGCTTACAATCGCCACTTCACACAATTACATGAATATAACATTACATCATCCAGATACACTCAAGGTCCGACTACGGAACCAAAATAAAAGAAGACTACCCCAAAAGCTACACAGATCCCCGATCGACCCCAACTGGGCTCCACTACTGATCAACTAGAATGAAACAACACAAAGGACAAGATCTTCATCGAGCTCCTCCTTGAGCTTGGTTGCGACACCTGCACGGTTCAATGGCACCTACAAGCTGGTTTTGGAAGTATCTGTGAGTCACGGGAACTCAGCAATCTCACACCCTCGCGATCAAGACTATTCTAAGCAAGTTTCATATATAAACTATTTTAATCCGATGCACGGTTAATAAGTTATTATATGCATGAAGCTTAGGGGTTATTCTGTAAAACAGGCAAACACTGGATAAATAGTAAATCGCAGAATGGGAAAAAACATGACATGGGCCGAATCTTGCTGGCCCGACAGTGCACAGGGGCTGGAGGGGTGCTTCTCACATTGGGCTTGGCCTGGTTGGTGCTGGGCTGGACGAGGCAGACGGCTGGGCCTTGAGGGGCCTTGCTGGAGGTGAGTCTGGCAGAGGCGAAGCTGGGCCGGTGGGTGGATCGAGGGAGGACAAGGCTGCGGCCGATGGATCTGGGCTTGCGCTGGCGCAGCCCACGCGTGTCGTCGTAGCCTTCCTGGAAGACATGGACGACGCGCACGCGGTCGTGGTCAGCGGCTGGAGCATTGACGAGCCACGTACTCGTAGTCTCCCTGACGAACGAGGCAAGGAGCGCCGGCGGAGGACTTGGCGTGGGACTCCGGGACGGCGCGGTGGCAGATCTGGGCGGTGGAAGTGAAGGACGGCCCGTTCTGGCCGGAACCGAGGCGTGGAACGAGGCAGGATGGAGCTTCAGGTTCGGGCGGCCATAGCGTCGAGGCGAAGTAGGCCATGGCGACGGCGGCAGTCGCTGCGTGGGGCGGCGCCGTTGCTAGAGTTCGAGAGGGGCTCATCTCCCTGCGCCGATGAGGAGAGTGGGGAGGCTATGAGGACAAGGACGATGGCACGAGGCTTGATGCGGGACTGCTGCGGGAGGCGTCCGGTGAGGCGCTCGTGCTCAGGCACGAGCAGAGGCGTATGGGAGGCGGCGAAGGGCATGGGGCTCAGGCAGGGATGGATGGATCCGCCTGTTTCCGGGCCGGATCCGGCCAACAGGGCGTCGACGGAGCTCCTGCGAGGGTTGACCAAGGCGGAGGCGACCTGCAGCTCATGAAAAAACAGAGAGAGAGAGGGAGATCGTGAGAGAGGAAGAAATCGGGAGAGGGGGAAGAAGAAAACAGAGGAGAAGCAGAGGACCTGGAGGCCGGCAAGGTTGGACGCTGCAAGGTGGCTGCAGCTCAGGAATAGGAGCTCGGGCTCCAAGAGAATGTCCTCTTCCCTGGGACGATAGGAGGCAGAAGAAAGCGAAGGTTTGTTGGTAGCTGAAATCGAGGAGGAGGGGATCGGTGGCTAGTTCGAGTGGATCGAGGGGAGGATATGGTTGGCCCTTTGCTGAAAACAAGGGAGATGGTCGGCTCGGCTGGTTGGGTGGAGAGATCGGGGGGGACCCCGAGGGGAACCAGAAGAGTGACGGCAGCGATGGGACAAACCTCCTGGATCTTAGGGTTTGATCTGATCTGGGTAGGGGTTCGTCTATATATAGGGACAAAAGCATTAGTTTTGGACCCTCCGATCAAAATCAGACGGTCTTGGATAAATAGGTTAGGGAGCTCAATTAAGAAAACGGAGACGTTTTGTAGATGTTTGGGGATGATCCGGACACAACGGTAACGACTGTCCGGGTCGGGTCCGGGACAACTTTCGGACGCGCGTGCGAGGAGGTCCGATGCACTGCGCAAAGAGGGGTAGGCATGGGCCTAGGTGGACTGTGGAGAGTGGGTTGGGCTGAGATGAGAGGAGAGGAGTGCAGCCCGGCAACTGTTTCCGGAGACCGAAAACGTCCGACATTAGACCGGCTACTATTGCCGCTATATTTAACCCTTGGGGCGTCAAACGGACTCCGAACGCGATGAAACTTGGTAGGCGTTCTACTAACAACAAAACAAAACCGCACGCCAACTGTCATCCCATTCCAAGAACATTTTCCCGCCACTTATAAAATACTATTTCGGACATGCCGCGGGCGCGTGCAAGTGTGTCTGGGCTCAAAACGGATAATGGACGGAACTGGGAGAACCCGGACGGATGCAAGTTTTGAAAACATGATGATGCAGTGCACATGATGCAAAGATGAAATGCAACGGACCAAACAAATCACACGATGAAACGCGGAAACCCTGGAAGGCATCTGAAGCTCCGGTCTTGGGGCGTTACAACACTCCACCACTACGAGAGGATCTCGTCCCGAGATCTAGAATGGCACCGGAGGGACAACGGAAGAGATAAACAAGAGGTAAAACTATGTTGCTTCTTTGACGACTGAGTGAAACCAAAGAACCTTGAAAAGGTTAAGCCATTTCGAGAAAAGAATACAACGGAGATGAACAAAGTTGAAAACACTCCGTTAGAAAAGAAGAACAAGGAAGAAACAACTTCGGGCAGCACTCTGGTTGAGAAGAAAAAGAATTGAATAAGAACTTGATAAGATGAGAAGATACTTTAATGAAAACACGACACACTGCCTCCGAAACTATTGAATGAATGGAACAAGGGGTAAGAAAGATCTCAGACAGCACTCGGTTGAAAAGAGGTGCAAGGCTTGGTAAGGCGAAAAGAACTTGAGCAAAAGGTCACAACACTCCGGTTAAATAGGATAGGCATGAAAAGATCATGATCTTCATAATTCGAGATGATGACTGAAAAGAGCAACATCACAAGCCTCCGGAACAAAAGTAAGAATGGAATGGAATGAACGAAGGGAACCAAGATCTTGAGAGAGCACGCTTACAACAAATGCTAGAACGGAGTTGTTGGAAAAAAACCAACAACGAAAACAATAAGCTGCTTGTGGGCTTATGAAAACATCTGAAAACTTGAGGTGAAATTCTGCCATAAATGGAAACACGGTTGGATTGATATGAACAAGGAGACAAGAAACTTATTTCACCGGAAGGATGAAAGAAGAACTTGGATCATTTATAAGCACCATAGATAGCAACGATCCTTAGGGAAGGCTTTAGGTGAAATATAACCCAAGGTAACTCCAATGATGAGATTGATGGATTTAAAATACCTCATTCTTAATAACATGTGAATCATGAAACATGAACTCAAATTATCAAGAATGACATAATACCACCTCCAAAGATACGGTAGAAAGAAATTGCACTCCGAATTGCAAGATGAAGAATGCTTGAGCTCCCTAGAAATGAATGTCGATGAAAACTTCGAGAAGGAATTAAATCCTTGATGAAACAACATGTTGAGCCACCATGAAGAACTCCGGTAACAAAGGAATGAAAAGAAAGAGAAATTGAAAACACAAGGTGAATCCTTGCAATGATTTAGATGGATCTCCGTGATAAATAGAAGATGAAATAATTGAAATCAGGAATTTGATGAATCTTCGGAATAAAGAATTGAATTCATTCGATGAAACAAGAATAAGAATTACATTATGCCTAACCTTCACCAATTTAAATTGATGACAAGCAACGGATTTGGCATACAACTTGTTTCCGTAGAAAAGATTAAGAGAGATATAAATCAAACTTGAGAAGGTCTTCAACGGACCACCTGTAGGATTGTGACAACGGATAAATTAATACAATAGCAATGGAAGAGAATTCTTGAACGAACCACATAAGAATTGAAAATGAACAAAAAACAAAAAAAAAGATAAGGAAGACATCAGTAAGAATTTAGCAAATGAACGAAGATGCTTGAGAGAATTTAGATACATGAGAACGAAGAGATCACGAGCCGATTAAAGATCACTTGAACGAAGCACCGGTAAGATTGGAGAATGAATACTGGAAGCTGAGAATGAAAAACCTGAAATGATGGACTCCAGATAATCAAACTGAGAAGACTCTTGAATTGCTCCGGAAGGGTGAAAAGAATTCTCACGATCAAAACAATTATGAGAGGATGGCAACAAGCTAGAATCACGAATCTTGAAGAGAATGGAGCAAGATTAAAGAGAAACTCTTCTTCGGTCTTGAAATGACAATGAGAAACACCACCGTGAATTGTTGAGGCACTCCGGAATGAATAATGGAAAGGTTGAGCCAACGATGAAAAGAATTTGAAAGATTTTATAGGAGGACATTTGACTGATGGCAATTCATTCTTACGTCAAACTTCGAAAAGAAATTTGGATAGCTTCGGGAAAATAAAAAGAGTCAGGTAAGATCCTAGAAAAAGACATGTGGGTTAGGGCCCACTCTAAAGATACACCGTTGAAATGATTAAAGGAGAAATTGCACCGGTTGAAATAAATTACTTGAATGAGATAACATCCTCGTAAGATTTTTGGACGGACTGATAATGGGGACACAAATCTTTTGAGATATCTTCAGCACTCCGGAATAATTGAATAGCGAGAAATGAATCATTATGAGGTGCACCGGTATGAGAAGGCATTTGAAACGAGGAAAGGATATGATCAACACGAAAAGCTTGAATTGAAACCACCGGAGAAGAAAAGAATGAAGAATGATGAACGAGTAGAGCATCTTCATGAGAAACACCGGGTAAAAACATGAAGGAAAAAGAATGGAGAGACTTCACAAGAATAAAAGGATACTTGATTAAGACATCTGAGTCCTCGAAGAAGAACGGTGGGAGGGTGGGAAAAACAAAGGCAACTTGGAGATGGATGAAACAAACACCGTTGAGAAGAACTGATCATTGATCTTGCAGAAGTTGAAATGATCGGATCCACTTGAAGAGAAAAACTCGCCGGTTGAAAAGGATTGACATGACAATCTCGATTATCAAGGAAGGATTTAGTATCCACATCGGAGTATGTGAACACCACTTAGACAAGGGATGGAATCAACATTTGACTTCGAAGCAACTCGAATACCACAACTCAAAACAAAAACAAAGGATTGGCTTGCAGAATAAGCCAGAACAAACATATGATAGAGATTTCGTCCGAAGTTTTCGTGGTGGGGCCTACACGGGCTCGATCATATAGCACCATCATCTACAAGGCAGTGCACATGACATACGAAGCGTCCCCGAGTCGGCATAGCCAAGGACTCTTTAAGACACAACGAGACAACTGTAAAACCAACCGTGAATAGGTGGACCACTAGACATCGAACCCCGATTTCGTATCATACATCTGTCGGAAAGATATCCTAAGAACTACTTGAATTCCCACTTATAAACTCCCGAAATTTTCCCAGTTATGCAATCTGGTGTTGGGGATACAAGGGAAGCATAATATCTCACCCAAAACTAGCAAATCCTACATCCAGCTGTATCCATCCTTCAACACATAACCAAGAAACCTTCGGAAATCATCTACCTCAACCTTTGAAAAGCATCCGTTATACGTGTTATTGCAATACTCCCGAACTCCCGCCCTAGTATTGGGTGGCGTCGAGGTTATCTCACCAACAACTGCATAAAAGAGATTTTCGATGTCGGCGAAAACTAAACTCAGGTATTCCAGAACTGCAACGATAAAATTATGACGACAACACCTCAGAGCTCAACTCGCCGGGACACTTCCACAAAACCCCTGACAAGAGGCACCAAGACAATGTTCTCGTCATAAAACCATCAGAACGATTCCAAGATACCCGCGTGATCCTAAGAAAATTTTTAGTGAAATTTGAGAAGAGAAGAGTCAAAACTCTACGTCAGGATGCGTTACCAGAGCGATGAAGGGACTGGGGAGTAAAAAGAATTCCTAAACTCTCCGATATATAATTCCTAAATGACTCAAAACATTTTTCTAGACTCAACTCATCAGCTAATTCGATCAAGCAGTGGGGGCTCCTAAGGTCGGGGAAGGCTCTGATTACCAACTTGTAACGCCCTCGATGCGGCTATATATCCCACGTGTCGAAGCACGACTTAGAGGCATAACGGCATTGAAAGCAATGTCGCAAGTGAGGTAATCTTCGCAAACAACCCATGTAATACAATAAGGGGAAAGAATAGATAGTTGGCTTACAATCGCCACTTCACACAATTAAATGAATAAAGCATTACATCATCCAGATACAATCAAGGTCCGACTACGGAACCAAAATAAAAGAAGAACCCCAAATGCGACACGGTCCCCGATCGACCCCAACTGGGCTCCACTACTGATCAACTAGAACGAAACAACACAAAGGACAAGGTCTTCATCGAGCTCCTCCTGAGCTTGGTTGCGTCGTCTGCACGGACTCGTCGGCACCTGCAAGCTGGTTTTGAAAGTATCTGTGAGCCACGGGGGCTCAGCAATCTCGCACCCTCGTGATCAAGACTATTTAAGCTTATGGGTAAGGTAAAGGTATGAGGTGGAGCTGCAGCAAGCGACTAGCATATATGGTGGCTGTCATACGCAAAAGAGAGCGAGAAGAGAAGGCAAAGCACGATCGAGAAACTATGATCAAGAAGTGATCCTAGAACAACCTATGTCAAGCATAACTCCAACACCGTGTTCACTTCCCGGACCCCGCCGAGAAGAAACCATCACGGTTACGCACACGGTTGATGCATTTTAATTAAGGTCAACTTCAGGTTTTCTACAACCGGATGTTAACAAATTCCCATCTGCCCATAACCACGGGCACGACTTTCGAAAGATCATAACCCTGTAGGGGTGTCCCAACTTAGCCCACGACAAGCTCTCACGGTCAACGAAGGATATTCCTTCTAGCGGGAAGACCCGATCAGACTCGGAATCCCGGTTACAAGACATTTCGACAATGGTAAAACAAGACCAGCAAAGCCGCCCGATGCGCCGACAAATCCCGATAGGAGCTGCACATATCTCGTTCTCAGGGCACACCGGATAGGTCAAGCTACAAGTAAAACCAACCCTCGAGTTGCCCCGAGGTGGCCCCACAGGCTGCCCGTTTCGGACCAACAGTCAGAGGAGCACTGGCCCGGGGGGGTTAAAATAAAGATGACCCTTGAGTCTGCAGAACCCAAGGGAAAAAGAGGCTAGGTGGCGAATGGTAAAACCAATGTTGGGCATTGCTGGAGGAGTTTTATTCAAGGCGAACTGTCAAGGGGTTCCCATTATAACCCAACCGCGTAAGGAATGCAAAATCCGGGAACATAACACCGATATGACAGAAACTAGGGCGGCAAGAGTGGAACAAAACACCAGGCATAAGGCCGAGCCTTCCACCCTTTACCAAGTATATAGATGCATTAATTAAATAAGAGATATTGTGATATCCCAACAAGAATATCCATGTTCCAAACATGGAACAAGCTTCAATCTTCACCTGCAACTAACAACGCTATAAGAGGGGCTGAGCAAAGCGGTAACATAGCCAAACAACGGTTTGCTAGGACAAGGTGGGTTAGAGGCTTGGCTTAACAATATGGGAGGCATGATAAGCAAGTGGTAGGTATCGCAGAATAGGCATAACAAAAGAGCGAGCAACTAGCAAAGCAAAGTTAGAAGTGATT
This sequence comes from Triticum aestivum, assembly GCF_018294505.1. Taxonomy (NCBI): domain Eukaryota; kingdom Viridiplantae; phylum Streptophyta; class Magnoliopsida; order Poales; family Poaceae; genus Triticum; species Triticum aestivum. The sequence goes on from NC_057800.1 coordinate 69,515,946, forward strand.
TCGAGGGTATGGTCATCTTGCCTGAAATCCCGCAAGGAAGAAGAACGAGTCCATGAAGAACACAAACGAACGTAGTCGAACGGATCCTTGCACACACGATGTTATCGGAACCAACCCGAAGAAGCAACACCGGAAATAAGCAAACAACATAGTAAACAACCAACACATCAACATGGCATGATGCACAATCGAGTATGATGCATGTCCGGTTTAATGAAGCATGGCATGGCAAAGTGCACAAACAATCCTACAAATTAAGTGGAGCTCAATATGCAACTCCGTTGCATATTAACGAAACACCACGTGACTTATTTAGTTCTCTCTCGTTGATGTACCCAACAATATTAAATGTTCTTAGCATGGCAAGAGGGTGAAGCCTGATGAAACTATCTAATTTAGGCAAGTTTAAATGAGGCCGGAAGCAACGAACAACAATTCCGGTAAAACCCCATATGCATATTTTAAGGTTTGGTACTGTTCTGCCCTAAACCATATTTTAGAGTTGTTAAACATGGAAAGTAAAGCCACCATGTTAAACTAGGCATTTTTCTACCCCATTTACATATAAAGTTTATTAAAAACCGAGTTACGGTTATTTAGTTATGAAATAAATCATTTTAGCATGGCATAGGAGCAAATTTAAACAAGCAGCAATTTAAACATTTTAAACATGGGTGAAAGTGACATATTATTAAACTAGACAAAATTCGAAGCAAGTTTCATATATAAACTGTTTTAATCCGATGCACGGTTAATAAGTTAGTATATGCATGAAGCTTAGGGGTTATTCTGTAAAACAGGCAAACACTGGATAAATAGTAAATCGCAGAACGGGAAAAAACGTGACATGGGCCGAATCTTGCTGGCCCGACAGTGCACAGGGGCTGGAGGGGTGCTTCTCACATTGGGCTTGGCCTGGTTGGTGCTGGGCTGGACGAGGCAGACGGCTGGGCCTTGAGGGGCCTTGCTAGAGGAGAGTCTGGCAGAGGCGAAGCTGGGCCGGTGGGTGGATCGAGGGAGGACAAGGTTGCGGCCGAGGGATCTGGGCTTGCGCTGGCGCAGCCCACGTGTGTCGTCGTAGCCTTCCTGGAAGACATGGACGAGGCACACGCGGTCGTGGTCAGCGGCTGGAGCGTTGACGAGCCACGTACTCGTCGTCTCCCTGACGAACGAGGCAAGGAGCACCGGCAGAGGACTTGGCGTGGGACTCCGGGACGGCGCGGCGGCGGATCTGGGCGGTGGAAGTCAGGGACGGCCCGTTCTGGCCGGAACCGAGGCGTGGAACGAGGCAGGATGGAGCTTCAGGTTCGGGCGGCCATAGCGTCGAGGCAAAGTAGGCCATGGCAACGGCGGCAGTCGCTGCGAGGGGCGGCGCCGTTGCTGGAGTTCGAGAGGGGCTCATCTCCTTGCGCCGACGAGGAGAGCGGGGAGGCTACGAGGACAAGGACGACGGCGCGAGGCTTGATGCGGGACTGCTGCGGGAGGCGTCCGGTGAGGCGCTCGTGCTCATGCACGAGCAGAGGCGTATGGGAGGCAGTGAAGGGCACGGGGCTCAGGCAGGGATGGATGGATCCGCCTATTTTCGGGCCGGATCCGGCCAACGGGGCGTCGACGGAGCTCCGGCGAGGGATGACCAAGGCGGCAGCGACCTGCAGCTGATGAAAAACCAGAGAGAGAGGGAGATCGTGAGAGAGGAAGAAATCGGGAGAGGGGGAAGAAGAAAACAGAGGAGAAGCAGAGGACCTGGAGGCCGGCGAGGTTGGACGCTGCGGGGTGGCTGCGGCTCAGGAAGAGGAGCTCGGGCTCCAAGAGAATGTCCTCTTCCCTGGGATGACAGGAGGCAGAAGAAAGTGAAGGTTTGTTGGTAGCTGAAATCGAGGAGGAGGGGATCGGTGGCTGGTTCGAGTGGATCGAGGGGAGGGTATGGTTGGCCCTTTGCTGAAAACAAGGGAGATGGTCGGCTCGGCTGGTTGGGTGGAGAGATCGGGAGGGATCCCGAGGGGAACCAGAAGAGTGGCGGCGGCGATGGGACAAACCTCCTAGATCTTAGGGTTTGATCTGATCTGGGTAGGGGTTCGTCTATATATAGGGACAAAAGCATTAGTTTTGGACCCTCCGATCAAAATCAGACGGTCTCAGATAAATAGGTTAGGGAGCTCAATTAAGAAAACGGAGACGTTTTGTAGATGTTTGGGGATGATCCGGACACAACGGTAACGACTGTCCGGGTCGGGTCCGGGACAACTTTCGGACGCGCGTGCGAGGAGGTCCGATGCACTGCGCAAAGAGGGGTAGGCATGGGCCTAGGTGGACTGTGGAGAGTGGGTTGGGCTGAGACAAGAGGAGAGGAGTGCAGCCCGGCAACTGTTTCCGGAGACCGAAAATGTCCGATGTTAGACCGGCTAGTATTGCCGCTATATTTATCCGTTGGGGCGTCAAACGGACTCCGAACGCGATGAAACTTGGCAGGCGGTCTACTAGCAACAAAACAACACTGCACGCCAACTGTCATCCCATTCCAAGAACATTTTCCGGCCACTTATAAAATACTATTTCGGACATGCCGCGGGCGCGTGCAAGTGTGTCTGGGCTCAGAATGGATAACAGACGGAACTGGGAGAACCCGGACGGATGCAAGTTTTGAAAACATGATGATGCAGTGCACAAGATGCAAAGATGAAATGCAACGGACCAAACAAATCACACGACGAAACCCGGAAACCCTGGAAGGCATCTGAAGCTTCGGTCTTGGGGCGTTACAGAGATCGTAATGGCTAAACCCTAGAAGTCTAGCCTATGAATATTGTAATGAGTATATGTGGTCTAAAACCTAAGGGTATGATGAATAATATAATAATCCTCTATTTACTAGCCTGGCCTCGGCTTATATAACGTACCAGAGGCCTAGGATTACAAGAGTCCTAGTCGAATACGTCGGTGGAGAGGAGTCCTTGTCTTCATCACCAAGTCTTGTGGAATCTTCCTCGTATATGTCTTCGGTTATCTGAACTGGCCCATGAGTAAACGGCCATGGGGGTCCTCGGCCCAATCCAACTGATCGGGAGACGATGTGGTGAGTACCCCCTAGTCCAGGACACCATCAGTAGCCCCTGAACCGGTCTTCAAGTTGGGGACGCTCCTCGGTTCTTCCGAACTGTCTTTCGTCTTCGGTCGTCGGTCTTGAAAACTGGTTCAACAAATCTTCCCATCTTCTATCTTGAGGATTGCCGAGCTAAATCTGAAGATCTCACACGTCGGGTATCCAAGGAGCCCTTTAAGTCTTCGGCCTTTATCAATGCCTCATTATTTTTATGCCACACCTTGGCTTTGAAGTTGTTCCCGGGCGGCAGTGTCCTGATACGTCTCCAACGTATCTATAAGTTTTTATTGTTCCATGCTATTATATTATCAACCTTGGATGTTTTATATGCATTTATATGTTATTTTATATGATTTTTGGGACTAACATATTAACCCAGAGCCCAGTGCCTGTTTTTGTTTTTCCCTTGTTTCAGTGTTTCGCAGAAAAGGAATATCAAATGGAGTCCAAATGGAATGAAACCTTCGGAAAAGTTATTTTTGGAAAGAAAGCAATACAGGAGACTTGGAGTGCACGTCAGGGGATCAACAAGGAAGCCACAAGGCAGGGGGCGCGCCCTCCACCCTCGTGGGCCCCTCGTGGCTCCCCTGATGTATTTCTTCCGCCTATATATATCCATATACTCTAAAACTATTGGGGAGCACAATAGATCGGGAGTTCCGCCGCCAGAAGCCTCCGTAGCCATCGAAAACCAATTTAGACCCGTTCTGGCACCCTGCCGGAGGGGGAATCCCTCTTCGGTGGCCATCTTCATCATCCCGGTGCTCTCCATGACGAGGAGGGAGTAGTTCTCCCTCGGGGCTGAGGGTATGTATCAGTAGCTATGTGTTTGATCTCTCTCTCTCTCGTGTTCTTGAGGTCATACGATCTTGATGTATCGCGAGCTTTGCTATTATATTTGGATCGTATGATGTTTCTTCCCCCCTCTACTCTCTTGTAATGGATTGAGTTTTCCCTTTGAATTTATCTTATCGGATTGAGTCTTTAAAGATTTGAGAACACTTGATGTATGTCTTGCCGTGGATATCTGTGGTGACAATGGGATATCACATGATTCACTTGATGTATGTTTTGGTGACCAACTTGCGGGTTCCGCCCATGAACCTATGCATAGGGGTTGGCACACGTTTTCGTCGTGATTCTCCGGTAGAAACTTTGGGGCACTCTTTGAGGTTCTATGTGTTGGTTGAATAGATGAATCTGAGATTGTGTGATGCATATCGTATAATCATACCCACGGATACTTGAGGTGACATTGGAGTATCTAGGTGACATTAGGGTTTTGGTTGATTTGTGTCTTAAGGTGTTATTCCAGTATGAACTCTAGGGATGTTTGTGACACTTATAGGAATAGCCCAACGGATTGATTGGAAAGAATAACTTTGAGGTGGTTTCGTACCCTACCATAATCTCTTCGTTTGTTCTCCGCTATTAGTGACTTTGGAGTGACTCTTTGTTTCATGTCGAGGGATAGTTATATGATCCAATTATGTTATTATCGTTGAGAGGACTTGCACTAGTGAAAGTATGAACCCTAGGCCTTGTTTCAACACATTGCAATACCGTTTGTGCTCACTTTTATCATTAGTTACCTTGCTGTTTTTATATTTTCAGATTACAAAAACCTTTATCTACCATCCATATACCACTTGTATCACCACCTCTTCGCCGAACTAGTGCACCTATACAATTTACCGTTGAATTGGGTGTGTTGGGGACACAAGAGACTCTTTGTTATTTGGTTGTAGAGTTGCTTGAGAGAGACCATCTTCATCCTACGCCTCCTACGGATTGATAAACCTTAGGTCATCCACTTGAGGGAAATTTGCTACTGTCCTACAAACCTCTGCACTTGGAGGCCCAACAATGTCTACAAGAAGAAGGTTGTGTAGTGGACATCAAGCTCTTTTCTGGCGCCGCTGCTGGGGAGGTGAGTGCTTGAAGGTATATCTTTAGATCTTGTAATCGAGTCTTTTAGTTTCTTGTTTTATCACTAGTTTAGTTTATAAACGAAAATTACAAAAAAAATGGAATTAAGTTTGCCTCATACGCTTCATCTTTTTAATATCTTTCGTGAGTATGATCAAAAGGAAAATTGTGCCAAAGTGTTAAAAGAAGAATGCATTAAAATGTTTGGCACTAAATATTTGAATGATGAGCATGATTGCAATGTTGTTAGTATGAATTCCTTGAATATCCATGATGCTAATGATATGCAAAGCCACAAGCTTGGGGAAGCTATGTTTGATGAAGATGATATTTTTTGTCCCCCAAGTTTTGATGTGCAAATTTATTATGATGAAAGCATGCCTCCTATTTATGATGATTATATTGATGAAAGTGGATTTGGAGAGGTCATGACTTTATTTTGTGATGAATCCACTATTTCGGAAGAGGTTCCAATTGATTATGAGAACAAAGTTGCTATCTATGATGATTATTGTGATGACTTGTATGCTATAAATAATAATGATATCCATGAAGCTTGTCATCATTATTTTAGTTTTCAATTGAGTTATGCCTCACATGATAACTATTTTGTTGAGTGTGCTCCCACTATTATTTTGCTTATGTGGAGAGTAATAAAATTTCTATGCTTGTAGATCATGAAAAGAATGCTTTATGTGATAATTATATTGTTGAATTCATTCATGATGCTACTGAAAATTGTTATGAGGGAGGAATATATACTTGTAGGAATTGCAACAATATCAAGTTTCCTCCCTATGTGCTTAAAGTTTCAAAGTTATGCTTGTTTTGCCTTTCTATGCAAGTTCATTCTTGTCCCCCCAAGTTGCTTGCTCACAAAATCCCTATGCATAGGAAGTGGGTTAGACTTAAATGTGCTAGTCATATTCTTCATGATGATCTCTTTATGTTACAATTCTTATCTTTTATGTGAGCATCGTTGAAATCATCATGTCTAGCTAGGGGCGTTAAACGACAATGCTTGTTGGGAGGCAACCCAACTTTATTTTTGTTCCTGTTTAGTAATAAATTAATCATCTATCCTCTGTTATGATTGAGTTTTTATGTTTTAATTAGTGTTTGTGCCAAGTAGAACCGTTGGGAAGACTTGGGGAAAGTCTTTGTGCTCATCCTGTAAAAAACAAAAAGTTTAGCACTCACGAGAATTGCTGCCATTTTTATTTGGAAAGTACTATTTAGTTAATTATTTTTGAAGATGATTAATTGATAAATTCCTCTCGTCCAGAAATTTATTTGATAATTTTATGAGTTCCAGAAGTATACGTTTGCTCCAGATTACTACAGACTGTTCTGTTTTTGATAGATTCTGTTTTCGATGTGTTGTTTGCTTATTTTGATGAATCTATGAGTAATATCGGAGGGTATGAACCATAGATAAGTTGGAATACAGTAGATATTACACCAATATGAATTTAGAATTAGTTCACAACAGTACCTAAGTGATGATTTATTTTCTTATACTAATGGAGCTTATGAGTTTTCTGTTAAGTTTTGTGTTGTGAAGTTTTCAAGTTTTGGGTAATGATTCGATGGACTATGAATAAGGAGTGGCAAGAGCCTAAGGTTGGGGATGCCCAAGGCACCTGAAGGTAATATTCAAGGACAACCAAGAGCCTAAGCTTGGGGATGCCCCGGAAGGCATCCCCTCTTTCGTCTTTGTTCATCGGTAACTTTACTTGGAGCTATATTTTTATTCGCCACATGATATGTGTTTTGCTTGGAGCGTCATTTTATTTTATTTTGTTTTGCTTGCTGTTTGAATTAAATACCAAGATCTGAAATTATTAAATGTTAGAGAGTCTTCAGATAGTTGCATAATTATTCAACTACTCATTGATCTTCACTTATATCTTTCGGAGTAGTTTGTCATTTGCTCTAGTGCTTCACTTATACCCTTTTAGAGCATGGTGGTGGTTTTATTTTATAGAAATAGATGAACTCTCATGCTTCACTTATATTATTTTTAGAGTCCTAAACAACATGGTGATTTGCTTTGGTTATGAATTTAGTCCTAATATGATGGGTATCCAAGAGGGATATAATAAAAACTTTCATATAAGTGCATTGAATACTAAGAGAAGTTTGATACTTTATGATTTTTTTGAGATATGGAGATAGTGATATCAAAGTTGTGCTAGTTGGGTAGTTGTGAATTTGAGGAATACTTGTGTTGAAGTTTGCAAGTCCCGTAGCATGCACATATGGTAAACGTTGTGTAACAAATTTGAAACATGAGGTGTTATTTGATTGTCTTCCTTATGAGTGGCGGTCGGGGACGAGCGATGGTCTTTTCCTACCAATCTATCCCCCTAGGAGCATGCGTGTAATGCTTGGTTTTTGATGACTTGTAGATTTTTGCAATAAGTATGTGAGTTCTTTATGACTAACGTTGAGTCCATGGATTATACGCACTCTTACCCTTCCATCATTGCTAGCCTCTTCGGTACCGTGCATTGCCCTTTCTCACATTGTGAGTTGGTGCAAACTTCGTCGGTGCATCCAAACCCCGTGATATGATACGCTCTTTCACACATAAACCTCCTTATATCTTCCTCAAAACAGCCACCATACCTACCTATTATGGCATTTCCATAGCCATTCCGAGATATATTGCCATGCAACTTTCCACCATTCCGTTTATCATGACACGTTCATCATTGTCATATTGCTTAGCATGATCATGTAGATGACATAGTATTTGTGGCAAAGCCACCGTTCATAATTCTTTTATACATGTCACTCTTGATTCATTGCATATCCCGGTACACCGCCGGAGGCATTCATATAGATTCATCTTTTGTTCTAGCATCGAGTTGTAATCATTGAGTTGTAAATAAATAGAACTATGATGATCATCATTTTCTAGAGCATTGTCCCAAGTGAGGAATATAAAAAAAGGTGAAAGGCCATAAAAAAGGGAAAGGCCATAAAAAAAGAGAAGGCCCAAAAAATGAGAGAAAAAGAGAGAAGGGACAATGCTACTATCCTTTGCCACACTTGTGCTTCAAAGTAGCACCATAATCTTCATGATAGAGAGTCTTTTGTTTTGTCACTTTCATATACTAGTGGGAATTTTCCATTATAGAACTTGGCTTGTATATTCCAACAATGGGCCTCCTCAAGTGCGCTTGGTCTTCATGAGCAAGCAAGTTGGATGCACACCCACTTAGTTTCTTTTGTTGAGCTTTCATACATTTATAGCTCTAGTGCATCCGTTGCATGGCAATTCCTACTCCTTGTATTCACATCAATCGATGGGCATCTCCATAGCTCATTGATTAGCCTCGTTGATGTGAGACTTTCTCCTTTTTGTCTTCTCCACATAACCCCCTCATTATATTCTATTCCACCCATAGTGCTATATCCATGGCTCACGCTCATGTATTGCGTGAAAGTTGAAAAAAGTTTGAGATTACTAAAGTATGAAACAATTGCTTGGCTTGTCATCGGGGTTGTGCATGATGAGAGCATTCTTGTGTGACGAAAATGGAGCATGACCAAACTATATGATTTTGTAGGGATGAACTTTCTTTGGCCATGTTATTTTGAGAGGACATGATTGCTTAGTTAGTATGCTTGAAGTATTATTATTTTTATGTCAATATGAACTTTTCTCTTGAATCTTTCGGATCTGAATATTCATACCACAATTAAGAAGAATTACATTGAGATTATGCAAATTAGCATTCCACATCAAAAATTCTGTTATTATCATTTACCTACTCGAGGACGAGCAGGAATTAAGCTTGGGATGCTGATACGTCTCCAACGTATAAATTTTGATTTTTCCATGCTATTATATTATCAACCTTGGATGTTTTATATGAATTTATATGCTATTTTATATGATTTTTGTGACTAACCTATTAACCCATAGCCCAGTGCCACTTTCTATTTTTCCCTTGTTTCAGTGTTTCGCAGAAAAGGAATATCAAACGGAGTCCAAACATAATGAAACCTTCGAAAAAGTTGTTTTTGGAAAGAAAGCAATACAGGGGACTTGGAGTGCACGTCAGGGGATCAACGAGGAAGCCATGAGGCAGGGGGCGCGCCCACCCCCTGGGCGCGCCCTCCACCCTCGTGGGCCCCTCGTGGCTCTCCTAATGTATTTCTTCCGCCTATATATATCCATATTCCCTAAAACTATCGGGGAGCACAATAGATCGGGAGTTCCGCCGCCAGAAGCCTTCGTAGCCACCAAAAACCAATCTAGACCCGTTCCGGCACCCTGCCGGAGGGGGAATCCCTCTTCGGTGGCCATCTTCATCATCCCGGTGCTCTCCATGACGAGGAGGGAGTAGTTCTCCCTCGGGGCTGAGGGTATGTACCAGTAGCTATATGTTTGATCTCTCTCTCTCTCTCTCGTGTTCTTGAGGTGATACGATCTTGATGTATCGCGAGCTTTGCTATTATATTTGGATCCTATGATGTTTCTTCCCCCCTCTACTCTCTTGTAATGGATTGAGTTTTTCCTTTGAAGTTATCTTATCGGATTGAGTCTTTAAAGATTTGAGAACACTTGATGTATGTCTTGCCATGCGTATCTGTGGTGACAATGGGATATCACGTGATTCACTTGATGTATCTTTTGGTGATCAACTTGCGGGTTCCACCCATGAACCTATGCATAGGGGTTGGCACACGTTTTCGTCGTGATTCTCCGGTAGAAACTTTGGGGCACTCTTTGAGGTTCTATGTGTTGATTGAATAGATGAATCTGAGATTGTGTGATGCATATCGTATAATCATACCCACGGATACTTGAGGTGACATTGGAGTATCTAGGTGACATTAGGGTTTTGGTTGATTTGTGTCTTAAGGTGTTATTCAGTATGAACTCTAGGGCTGTTTGTGACACTTATAGGAATAGCCCAACGGATTGATTGGAAAGAATAACTTTGAGGTGGTTTCGTACCCTACCATAATCTCTTCATTTGTTCTCCACTTTTAGTGACTTTGGAGTGACTCTTTGTTGCATGTTGAGGGATAGTTATATGATCCAATTATGTTATTATCGTTGAGAGGACTTGCACTAGTGAAAGTATGAACCCTAGGCCTTGTTTCAACACATTGCAATACCATTTGTGCTCACTTTTATCATTAGTTACCTTGCTGTTTTTATATTTTCAGATTACAAATTGATGCATATTTATGGCTTTATAACAATGATTACGGAAGGCAACCCTTGTATATTAAATACAAATGACGTTGATATGTTTGTTTTGACTCTGTTGCGACCGTTTATCAGTTGGAAGTGGCCCATCGTCGGCTTCTACCCCTTTGTAGATACTACGCAGGGTGTCTCCGCAATAACAAGACAACCCTTAGCCGACGTCTCGGTGCCCGAAGGCAGTTGTGTTAGCGGAAACGAGGCAATCAGATATGTGGGCTTTATAACTTTCACTTAGTCATAGGAGCTTTAAACTGGGGAAGCTAGCTATGATCCCCCGGTTAGTGTTCGGCGACATCCGAGGTCAAGCCGTAAACACTTCGGCCAATGTTATGAATGACCCGTCATTTAACACAGTCATCGCTGACCAGTTTATGCTTAGTGTGACAGTCAATTTTCGGCTTTCTCCACTAAGGTGCTTAACCATGTGAGCTGGAAGCACAATCGTAGTGCTTCTCCCTTTGCACACCTAGCCGAACAAAGCGGAACGTAGGAGGCAAGCGCAGGAGCCAGGCAACCCAACTATTGATCGAAGACACAATTCGAAATTGATGCATATTTAGCAATATGCGAGAATGTTTTTGCCGAATCTCTAAAGGTGTCCGGCGTTGCACTGCGAGACTTGTGCTGAAAACGCACAAATAGTTTAAAAGTGCCATAAGCTTGGAAAACCAAAAAACATCAGTAAAAACTTGACGTCCGAACAATATCAAGTGTTTGATGCCAATCCGAAAGTTGGAAAAAAGAAAAAATTATGCTTCTGCCATGCTTTAACATGACACACCCGATCTCAACACTTCAAGCGGGCCAGCCTACGACTTCGAGCTCCTTATCCCAAAGGCGGAGTACTTCTTCGAGGCCAGTTTAGCGAACTAAACTCGAGTGGCTTTTTAGAGAGAAGACAGGCTATCTGGCTATTGACCATACACTCGAGTCAAAAAAGGAGTGGTAGAAAAAGACTTTGCAACAACCAAAAATAAAACACATTTACTATAAAACAACTCATATAAATTTTAAGAGCCCCCAAGTGACTTGGGTAAAAGAATTTTATGTATAATGATTGTATGTACCAATGTACTTATATCATATCTGTGTTCACCCGAATTTTAAACGCGCCTTAACCGACCGTAGGCTTCTCCCTCTTCGGTCAAGGACCGAAAAGTGTCATGTACTCCACCTGTTGAAAGCATTGACGGTGTTTCCGATAACCAGGCAATCAGGCCATAAGGCTGTAACAGATAAAGCGCGCTCAGGGAACTTATGCTATTTTACTGACGAAGTGTAAGAAGCATCTTCGAAGAAAATAGTACCTCCACCGATACCTTTCTTTGGTTGCTCATTGTTACTATGAGACTTGTGCAATAGATTTTTTTTGTACTCATGAGTTCCGTTGTGTGCCGACCATTATTGAAAACAATAAGAGCGCTAGCTTTCGGCTTCACCCAGTCTGAGGTACTAACTCGGATGACCCGGTAGTAACAATCGCAGAGGTGCTCACGTTACCGCCTAGCTGAACAATCGGGAACGTAGGGGTAAGCACAGGAGCCAGGCAACCCAGCTTGTGAAACACTTAAGTCAACATGGTGCATATTGTGGCGTAATACACGAACAAGGAACGAATCCATACAAGTATAATCATATGCAAGAGGAAAGGCTTCATAAAGGAAGCCCCCAGGTAAACTGGGTATTTGAATTTGCTTGCAACAAACAAGGTTTTGACAAAGAAATTTTTTCGCAAATGACTTTTTGTCAAAAAAGCATAATGCTTGGTCGAACCGAACAAAATTTAAAACTGAAAGTTTTTGAGCGTGAAAATGACTTAGCTGTTTAATGTGCTTGATGTTGATGACGCTGGCCGAGATTGTGGCGGGACGAGATCCCAGCCCCCAAGCCGGCCCCGAGATGACCGAGTAAAGAGCTCGGCTTGATGAAGTGGTGACGCAGCATAGTCGATGTGCGAGGTGAAAACCCCAGTCCGACCGCGGCGACGGAGCAAGCCGGCAGTGTGACGCCAAAGCCCCCAGCATGTGTCAATGAAGTGATGATGAAGCCCCCGGTCCAGCCGAGGTGATGCGGTAGGTCAGCAAGGTGACGACACAACCCCCACATTAGCACATTAGTGCGCCAAGATAATAGCGCTGCCCGGCCGAAATCATTTACCTGTGCACAAAAAATAGTGCAATCCGGAGATAATAATAATGATGATACTAATAATAAATCTCTGCATAATTAATAACTAGCGGGTTACCCGCGCATTTGCGCGGCTAGACTTGTTATGTTTTTGGGCACATCAATGTGATAAGGATCAACATTCTGCAATGCAAACCATATAATTCCATACTAATTTTCATATTCTCTTCTACTTCTCTTCATTCATCACTATTTACCACCACCAATATTTGCTCCGAGGGCCAATAGTTATTTTAGCTGCCAAGTTACCATAGATATATCATTCTAAAATGTAGAAAAGGATTGAAGTTGAAATGGGCATATTGATGAAACATTATGAAGCCAAGGTTAAAATTTATATCTTAGCCACCAACTTATCATGGGTATATCTCTAAAACTGCATAAAAGGATTGTAGTTGAAATGTGCCCCTTGACGAAATATGATCAAGATCTGGCGTGTGACAGGAAGTTCCTAACTAATGGCATTGAGGTTATTTAGCGTCCTACAATGCAAAAAAATTACCATGAATTATTTTTCCTAAAGTTCATGCCCTCTTCCTATTCTGTGTCCCTGCAATTTTGGTTTCCTCTCGATCTTCCATGCATGGTCTAGATGCTTTGGCAATATCCTCTTACTTTTTTTAACACACTACATACGCAAGTGCTCATACATACGCACATACACTCACCCCCTATAAACGCACACACGCACACCCTACCTTTATGAGCACCTTTAAGAGACTGAGCCGGCATAACATCTTAAAATTTACGAAGTCACCGTAGGCGCCTCGTCGTCGACGGGAACGTCTCCTCCTACTGAAAGCGCATCGCCAGCAATATCCTCTTACTTTAGTTGTCATTGTAGGCACCATCTTGTCATAGATTCTATTTTTTAATGTTTTTCTACAGCAACTTATGTTTTAATCAATTGATATCAGATTACTAATTTATTTTATTTCATACTCAAATCTACATGTTGTAGTTTATATTTGAGTCCAATAGTTGAATTTTCTATAATGAAAATTGATTTATGATTTTTTTATTTACTATTTTTAACTTCACATACAAATTGAGTCGTCTTCTTTGACCATCTAATAAGAAAATCTAGTACTGTTTTCATCAATCTGACTTAAAATCTTGATCAACTGTGCTTACATATATGGTCTAGCTTAACATCACAAATTATTCAGTGGCTTCTATTTTTGTAGGGATGATTGAACAATCGCTCGCATCACCCCGGTATGTCCAGCAATGTTGCTGTATATGGGATGTTCCAATGGGGTTGCGCTTACGTAGTTTTCATATGGTTGCTACCATTGTCCTTCTGTTGGTTGCCCGCTAAGTCCGTTTATGTCCACGATAGATGTGCGCAAATGTATAGGATTAATATACTGCTCGTGCTATGTACGTACGTACCATGTCAGAGGACCCTACATGTTAATTTTTTTCTTGGTTTATTAGTAACATGCGTGCATAATGTTTTTCCAAGTAAAAACATGCCCATAAGAAATAAATATGTTACTATTTAACCAAATGATCACAGATATATATCATATTGATGCATATTCCATCTACATCATAATAACATGTGTATTTAAGTTCTTACAAAAATATATATGTTGGCTGGCTGGTACGATCATGTGCTTTCAAACTAACATACCAGTTGGCTGCTGAAAGATTAAACCATGACACGTTCTGTTCGTTTGTCATCTTCCTCTCTCTTGCGGACATGACCATGTATTGTAGATCCAGCACTACCAGAAACTTACCTAATCCTTCGCCGCATTGAATGCTCGGTTAGACATGGCAACTATCGTTGCACCAGAGCTAGTGGCCTCAACTGCAACCAAGGCCATAGCCTAATGAGGAAGTCCAATCACTGAGATCACCCACACGCTCAGACCATGCGTTGCATCTTTAGACCAACATTGGTGAGTCTGAGGCTAGTACAGAAATTCTCCTCCGGTTCCACCTTAAACCTAGTACATAAGAAGAAAATGTTAGATCTAGTGGGCTTTTCATCGAGCAGCTAGTGAACAATTCGGAGAAACCATGAGAGCATGGCTCCTAGCGAACATACCAGAGTAAATGAGAGGCCTCTCAATCTAGGACAGGGAATTGACTCAACATTAACTGCTGCAAGAATAGAATTTTCTTGTAGATCATCAATCCTGCCGAAAATAACCCCGATGAAACCCATTAATACACTATAATCAACTGACGTAGATAAATGTTGTGGAGATTGCATGATCTAAGAATCATGCCTACAAAAATTTGATTGCAAAGTCACAAACGGGACCTACTGACATCAAAAAATTGATTCATCATCAACGCTGGCAAATGCCAATTGGATTATGTCAATTGGATTCGTCATCAACGCTCGCAAATGCCAATTGGTAATGGGTGGAAGGACTCAGGCGAATAGGTGATACATGTCCCTCTGAACAAAGAAATAGGGAAGCTGGCGATGGAAGCCTCGCCGGAGATGTTCATAGTCGACCTACGACCCCGTTCCGACATGGCAAGGGTGCCATGCTTGATTGAAGAAGGCGCCAGAGGCTGCCGCGCTCCATTGAAGAAGGCGAATCAGGGAAGTGCTGCGTGTCGACGAGGTCACGGCCGCGAGTCGGCAGGGATTGGGATAGCCAAGCAAGGATGTTTTTTACGGGAAGTCAATGAAATCTCTCGGTACAAAGGAAACCTCTCCAATGGGCAAGAAGTGGCAGGTTGCCCATGTGTAGCGTGGCTTCCTTTTATTATTTTTCTCGTCGTATTAGTATCCAAAACAGGATGTCCTTCCCCTGCACATAATTGTGGTTGTACTTTCCATACTAATGTCGATGTAGGGCATCGGCGTGATACGGTGAAGGCGTGGCAAAGCCTGACTTCACAGGCCGGTCTGAGTTCCGGAGGCGGCATTTGCCGAACTGTATACGGAAACTGACCGAACCACCACGCGATCGTTGTTAATGTGGCCACCATTTGATAGACCTGTGTCGGGTTTCGGGTTCCGGCAGACTCTAGAGGTTCAAACACTAGGGTGCGCGCGGAGATCTCTTCCCTACCGATCTACGTCTGATCCTCTCATGCGAACTAAGATGAAAATGATGAACAACACAAGAGACACGATGTTTATACTGGTTCGGGCCACTGTTATGGTGTAATACCCTACTCAAGTGTGTGGTGTGGTGGATTGCCTCTGGGACTGATGATGGACAGTACAAGGGAAGAACAGCCTCGCGAGAGGTGTTCTTGAGCTGGTGCGATGAACTGCTAGGGTGAGTTCAGTCGCCTCTCTCTCTCTGCTGGGGTTCTACCAGATCTCTCCGGGGGTCTCCCCCTACTCTGTCGTGGCTAGCTCTATTTATAGAGGCCCTGGGCCTCTCCCCAAATAATGAGCGGGAAGGGCGCCAACAATTGGCCATTTCGAAAGGGAACATGTAGTACAAGTTATCCTGACCAAAGGTGGTCTTCGGCTGCCAAAGGCACTGACGATGACGCTGTCTTGAGCTCCACAGTGACCTCCGTCCTGCCGTCCGGCTGGTCTTGGTCTCATTGCACCGGAATGGTAACCTTTGCCTGATGCCTTGACCTGTGCTTGCCCCCTTTGCACCAAAGGGAAAACAAGGACACTGCGCAGGCCGGCGCCCGCCTGGTCTCGATCGTCATGGCTTGTGTCACGGGTTCCTTGCGAGGTACCCCTGCCTTGATCTCTCTGCCTCCTCGCGAGCCTGCCTGATGAGGATGCCTCTGAGGAAGCTTCCTGTCGTCCGCCCCGCGAGGCTTGGCCCCTCGCGAGGGTCTTTGAGCTTGAGCTGATGAAGATGGGCCGCGCTGGGCCCCCGCTTGAGCCACACCGCAGGCTGCAGACAGGCAAGTCTGGGGATCCCCGTTCCCAGAACACCGACAGTAGCCCCCGGGCCCAAGGCGCGCGCGGGCTTGGCTTAGCAGAGAAGCGAAGGGGCAAGCATGAAGCGCCGCGGGCCCTAACAGCCTACGACCTTGGGCGCCGCGTGGCGGTTGATTGGGCGTGGGCGTCTGCACTTCCCACGATGCCTCGGCAACTGCACGACTTGACAAGTCCCTGCATGTAAAGATATGGGTCATGATTACCTGAGGTCATGGTGCTCGGCGGTTGGCCTTCCCCGGCTATAAGTACGGGGCCGCGCGAGAACCCAGTTGTCGTGGTTGCTCCCCCCGCCGCCCGCAGTGGTCCCTCCCCAGGCGGCAGAGCAGGAAGAGAGCCGGTGGGGGCCGAGGTGGCCGATGTCGAGGTGGTGGCACCGTGTGAAGCCTCGAAGGCGGCATCTCCCGAGGCCCGCCCTGGGGCGGCGGTTGATGCAGGGTTTTGGCCTTCGACTCCTGAGGTCGGGGCTCCCGAGCCCCCAGCCGTTCTTCGCGAGGCGACGCCCGACGGTGCCCCCAAAGCTGACTCCTCCGGCGCCAACAATCCTGAGGCTTCTTCTGCGCCCTAGGCCGACCCCCGCCCCAGGCGCATGGGTCGGTTTCGTATAGACTTCGAGGCCCTTCGTAAGAGGAAGGAGGCCTCAGGTGGCAGCGACATCCCTTGCCGCTTGTTGAAGCGCAGGAAGTACTTTGCCATCGACGAGTAAGCCTTCTTCTCTCCCTGCTTACTTGCTATGTTATCCTCGTGGCTGACCGTGGCCCTTCAGGTCCCGCCTTGCTGAGTCCGTCGAGTCGACCCAGGAGCCAGCCCCAGCAGCTTCGCCCCCTTTGCTGGCTCCGGGTCCGCCAAGCTCAGGTGGCGCCCTCGCCGCTGGACCGGTTGGTGGAGTGATCTGCTCCATAGGGCGCCTGGAGCTTGCTCGCCTGATGCCCTTTCTTCGCGAGTCTCCTTGGGGCGTGTCAGGCTTGCCCCATGCCCCTTCTCTAGTCATAGAAGGTGAATGGCTGAGGTCTGTCCTTGGCTCCTCCGTGGGTGGATCGACGCCGGGCCGGACTCTCAGGGCGGTCCATCCGGCGACGGCTGGGGCGGCAGCCCCCTGCCCCACGCCTGGAGGGGGCTTACCGCCTCGGGGCCCTCTACATGCTCCAGCGGAAGAAGGTGATGTGGAAGAGATGCTCAGGCATGCTCGGGAGTGTCGTGCCCTTCGTGAAGAGTTCCTCCAGGGGCGGCGGATGCGGTGAGCCGAATCGGGGCAGAGCTTGCTGACAAGGATGCGCGCCTTGAGGCCGAAGGTTTGCGCCTTGTTGAGGAGAAGTGCAAACTAAAGGTTGCCGTAGCCCTCGCGCATCATCAACGTGATCTTGACAACGCGAAGGCTGAGGCGTCGCTGGCAGCTTCGCGGGAGGCCTGCTCCCTGGCCGTTGAGGAGGCTCGGGAGGCAGACTGGCGGCGCAAGGATGTGGAGGAGCGCGCACGGGAGCTCCAAGCCTGGAGCAACTCCCTGGAGCAGCAAGTGGAATTGCGCCAGGTGGCCATTGAGTCGATGGGGGCGGCCTCTATCGACCGGGTGGAGCTTCTAAAGCGCGAGGAGGTGCTGACGCTAGAGGCCGCCGAGCGCAACCTTGACCTTGAGCGTCTGGAGACGAGGGAGCGCCTGGTGGCCCAGGCGGAGGATGACGTTGCCGTGCGCGAAGCCCGAGTCCAGGAATAAGTCGATTGCCGCGTGGCGGAAGCTCGCTCGGCCCTCGAGCGCGAACATAGGACGAGGTTGGGGCTGATCAAGGCCGAGGCCGAAGGCAGGACCGCAGCCCTCAGGGCCAAACTGACCGAAGCAATGCGGCGTGCGGACTCCTCCGCAGCCGCCCTCGGCACGGTGCAAGCGGAGCTGTCCTCTTCCCGGGCCGAGCATCTTCTTCTTCAACAGAGGGTCGATGACGCCAAGGCTGTCGCGCAGCGAAGTGAGGACGAGCTCCGTCGGTGGCGGGTTCTAGAGCATGTGCATGCCCTACATGCTTCAAACGCTCCGAGAGAGGGCCAACACAGCTTTGGGCTATGTCTGCGAGGCTGCTACTAGGGAGCCGCACGAGGTCAACTACGCCGGCAACCTCCAATTTTTCACTGATGTGGTGACGCTTCTAGAGAACCGGTCCGAAAGGTCCCGCTGGCTTGTCGAAGAGAGGAGCCGAGCCTTGCTCGGGCGTGCCTTCTCCCGTGTCTTCAGCTATCTGCAGGATAGGGACCCCCACTTTGACTTCGACACTGCCATCGCACCCGTGCCCATTGCCGTCCGAGGTGACCTGGTGCGATGGGTGGAGGACAGCGTGGAAGCCCTCGTCAAGGCCTTCGCGTCTGATGACGATGGCGTGGTCGTGGGTGCCAATGAAGGCGACGTTGTGGACGATCCTGGAGATGATGGGGATGCTGGCGGCGGTGGTGACAATGTCGACGACGCCACTGACGCTTCCGAGGGCGCCCCAGAAGACGTGGTGAGTGATATGTCCGACTGACCGCATGTCTCCGCAGTTTATCCTGCATGAAGAAGACTCGGGCTTGGCCCTGAAGAATATAAGAGCATTTTGGGAGGGGAGGCCCCTCATGTAAAGATTTGTAATCCGTACTCTGGTGAGCACAACATTATGCGTGAGTTTAGTCGCTAGCCCGGTGATGGTTCGGTTGATTCGTTTACCTTCCGGCCCTGGCGTGCCCTGAGCGGGCCTGCGGCGGGATGCTACGCCTCCGGCGTCCCTCGATTAACCTGCTGATCCTGTGACGAGGACCTCCGGAGAGGGTGCAAAGACAGTGGTCCTGGCTGTATGCGTGCCTGGCCCGTCCCGACTCACGAGGGGCTCGTGAGGGGGGGGGGCAGCTGACGCTACCTTGGGACGTAAATTTGAAACCAGAACGCGAGAGATTGCTCGAACGAGACTAAGCACCCCCTCCCCGAATGCACGCAAGCTTCGAACTCAAATCCAACTTAAATCCAAACCAAAGAAACTTGCTGACAAGGAAGAAGCAAAAAAGCAAAAAGGCGGAAGAAAAACAAAAAAGCCGCGTCCAGCGCCTAGTCTAGTCTTCGATGTCTTCTCACCAGGGCGGAGCTAAGTGCTGCCACTGGGCGTGGGCGGGAGCCCTAGGGCCTGAGGCCGGCGCTCCTGAGACTCCGGGGCGTGTACAGCCCCACCCATTATTACGTGAGAGTGTCACGGGGCGGCGAGCTTCACAGGCACTGGGCCTTCTTCACAGGTACTGGCCTTGCTTCATATCGCCAGACGAGGGCCCCGCCTTGCGCCTCACTCTGCCGCCATTGACGGCGACCGGAAACCAAGGACGACGCCAATGGGGTAGAGCGGTCCCCAGCGGTTCTCTCTACGACCACGGGTCCTCCACCGGGGGCAGGCCATGGGGCACCTCCCTGACAGAGGGC
This sequence comes from Triticum aestivum, assembly GCF_018294505.1. NCBI lineage: Eukaryota > Viridiplantae > Streptophyta > Magnoliopsida > Poales > Poaceae > Triticum > Triticum aestivum. Next base: position 69,535,705 of record NC_057800.1, read on the forward strand.
CTACCTCCGGAGAACATCTTGACCCGACCGCCGCGAGGGGGAGCCCGGATCTCGGCCCCTTTCCTGCAGCCCCATGCACCCTCCTCCCGAGGGATAAGAGGTTGCAGCGTTGGGGCAGCCATCCGCTGCGGCGACCTATACCTCCTGCGACCCATGGTTAGCGTAAGCTTGCTCCTGAGGGATGAGTGGTACCCGATAGTTGCCACTGTCGGCGGATTGTCGATGCTCTCTTAGGGTTCCTGAAAGAGCTCGGCTTCTGGCGCCTCCTCGTCCCAGTCGGGCCCGAGGAACGAGTCGTGACCTTCTTCCACCTCGCGCCCTTGATCCACCATGCGGGGTACGTAGGCCTCCGGGGTGACCACCTCGTGGACCTCGCTGTAGCGCCCCGCATGCCACGCAGTCTGGCTTGGGGCGTCGCCTTGTATGTGATGACGCGGTGGTTCACCGAGGCAAAAGGCCACGACGCGCATCCCTTCGTTGGCCTGGAGAAGGGCCGGCACGATCTGCCACCCGGTGCCGGCGGAGGTGTTGGTGCTGGACCGGCCCTGGGGCCCGCCGGAAATCGCGTGGGCGCGCATAATGCCATCATGCGACCTGTCCTGGATCTGGGGCAACAGCTGGATGCAGAAGGGGGGCGCTCCCGAGGCGGCGGCGTCCAGGAGCTCGGCCACTCGCTCCAACAACACGTCGCGGCCGCCTTCCACCAAGCGGCACCATAGTAGCTCTCGGGCCACCGTGAGCGCGGCCCTGGAGTTCGCCTGCTCCCGTCGGGTGTATGGCGCCGTAGCAGCGGCGTGGTTCGAGGCCCTTGCTGCGGCCCGCACCTGCCGTGGCGTGAGGGCAGGTGGCGTCTGGCTGCGTCGCCCACGCCCCGCAGCGCCCTCCGGAGCGCGAGCTGTCTGAGGCGCAAGGTTGAGGTCGCCCTGAGACGGTGACATGGCATGGGCGGGCCACGCCGCCCAGCGGTTGGCGTTGGCAGCCGGGTTGCTTGACATCTGGGTGGAGAAGCGGCGGAACGTGACGCGGAGGAAGGAGGACTCCGACGCACCCCTACCTGGCGCGCCAAATGTCGGGTTTCGGGTTCCGGCAGACCCTTGAGGTTCGAACACTGGGGTGCGCGCGGAGATCTCTCCCCTACCGATCTACGTACGATCCTCTCGTGCGAACTAAGATGAAAATGATGAACAACACAAGAGACATGATGTTTATACTGGTGCGGGCCACCGTTGTGGTGTAATACCCTACTCCAGTGTGTGGTGTGGTGGATTGCCTCTGGGGCTGATGATGGACAGTACAAGGGAAGATTAGCCTCGCGAGAGGTGTTCTTGAGCTGGTGCGATGAACTGCTAGGGTGAGTTCTGTCGCCTCTCTCTCTCTCTCTCTCTCTCTCTCTGCTGGGGTTCTACCAGATCTCTCCGGGGGTCTCCCCGTACTCTGTGGTGGCTAGCTCTATTTATAGAGGCCCTGGGCCTCTCCCCAAATAATGAGCGGGAAGGGCGCCAACAATTGGCCATTTCGAAGGGGAACATGTAGTACAAGTTATCCTAACCAAAGGTGGTCTTCGGCTGCCAAAGGCACTGATGATGACGCCGTCTTGGGCTCCACGGTGACCACCGTCCTGCCGTCCGGCTGGTCTTGGTCTCGTTGCACCGGAATGGTAACCTTTGCCTGATGCCTTGGCATGTGCTTGCCCCCTTTGCACCAAAGGGGAAACAAGGACACTGCGCAGGCCGGCGCCCTCCTGGTCTTAATCGTCATGGCTTGCGTCACGGGTTCCTCGCGAGGTACCCCTTCCTTGATCTCTCCGCCTCCTCGTGAGCTTGCCTGATGAGGCTGCCTCTGAGGAAGCTTCCTGTCGTCCGCCCCGCGAGGCTTGGCCCCTCGCGAGGGTCTTTGAGCTTGAGCTGATGAAGATGGGCCATGCTGGGGCTCCGCTTGAGCCACGTCGCAGGCCGCAGGCAGGCAAGTCTAGGGACCCCCGTTCCCAGAACGCCGACAACCTATGATGAAACAAACCAGAGTAATAATTCCTTGGGAAAAATAAACCCAAGCAAGAAAAAAAATACTAGGATTAATAGCACCTGGTTTATCTGTTGTGGCAATCTGGAGAAAGGTTACTCCCAAAATTGGGATTCGATCCGCACACCCATTGCCTGGTGGGTGATGAAGCGGTGGCATGGCGATGCTGGCAAAGGTTGGCTCGCCGAGGCAAAGCTCGTGGTCCAACTAATGTGATGAAGCTGGTCGGCTGGTGACGCCGAAGTCTCCGAAGTAAGTTGATGAAGAGATGGCGAAGCCCTCGGTCTAGCCGAGGAGACGGAGCAGGTCGGTAAGGAGACGTTGCCACTGCCATGTCAGCCGAGGTGTTGAAGAAGTTCGGCGTGATGGACATCGGCTTGAAGAAGCAACAGTGCGGCCATGCCGATGCAGGTTGTAACTTGTGACGCGGTCAATGCCGGCTTGATGAAGTGACCATGCGGCGATGCCTGTGTGCCCACTCCGTGTAGTCCGTGGGGTGGCGATGTTGGTGATGATTTATCCTTGGTGATTCCTAACTCTTGTTCGCTCGCCGAGATGATGATCCGAAGAAGTTGAGCTCGGCTCAAAAAGCGACGACGTGTCTAGCACAGGTCGGCAGCCATGGAGCAATATTGCCGGACTGGTTTGACACCAGCATGACGGTGAAGATTACTTCAAAGGAGGCTTAAAATTTTATGGGCACGTGTTTAAAAACAACGCATAATACCCTAGAAGAAAATTCGTTTAAGAAGGTTGTCCAATATCACGTTCATAAAGAAACATGAATTCGGGTCGGATCCGTATTCGCGCAGGAAACAGATCCGAAAATTGGTCCACTCATCACAAGGTTCCCGAAGTTTGAACCGTCAAATCGAGCTGAAATTTTGAGGGGTGGTGGATATGGAAATTCCACAGCTGATCAACGGTTGTATCTTCTAAAGGACGTCCGAGCTAGGTGCTAGAGACCACGCCCTAAACTCGTCCAGATTCCCTTCCAGATTTGACAGGGTTCCGGTATATCATAGATTGCCCGAGATTCCTCCATCGGAACTCGACGAAATTTTGCATGATTGTTGTAGACTCAATTCCGTACAATTCCACCAAAGGAATCGTCAAAGCGATGCTCGAGGAGGTGGTGGCAGCGGGTACAAGTTCGATGTTCGAAAAAACAGCACGGTCGCCCGAGGGCAATGTTGACGTTGAGCCCCCGAGCTCCATGGATGATTCCTCCAAGATCTTGATAGAGATCGGAGTTGATGTTGATGAAGGCACCCATCCGAACATGACGATCAGAGATGGAGCACAGTCCTCGGTCGAGCCAAGGTGACCAGTCAAGCCAGCAATGAAGATGCCGACATCGCAGTTGATCTGCGGGCGATCCATTGATCCTTTTCCGATCACACAACGGAACTCTCAATGAAAGCACCATTGTGGGTGTCAAAACCGGCGGATCTCGGGTAGGGGGTCCCGAACTATGCGTCTAGGATCGATGGTAATAGGATACGGGGGACACGATGTTTACCCAGGTTCGGGTCCTCTCTATGGAGGTAATACCCTACTTCCTACTTGATTCATATGAGTATTACAAGAGTTGATCTACCACGAGATCGTAATGGCTAAACCCTAGAAGTCTAGCCTACGCATATGGTAATGAGTATATGTGGTCTAAAACCTAAGGGTATGATGAATAATATCATAATCCTCTATTGACTAGCCTGGCCTCGGCTTATATAACATACCAGAGGCCTAGGATAACAAGAGTCCTAGTCGAATACATCGGTGGAGAGGAGTCCTTGTCTTGATCACCAAGTCTTGTGGAATCTTCCTCGTATATGTCTTCGGCTGTTCGAACTGGCCCATGAGTAAACGGCCATGGGGGTCCTCAGCGTAATCCAACTGATTGGGAGACGATGTGGTGAGTACCCCCTAGTCCAGGACAACATCACTGGGCTTGCGGGGCCCATCCAGGGAGGTGGCGGCGCTCACTGTCTCCCCCGCACAGGAGGTCGACCGAGGCCATGGCGAGGCCGACAACAGGGAAGCTGGGAGTGGCTGCGGGGAAGGATGCCGGGGGCGGAACTGGGCGTGGCCCCTCCGGATCCGGGTCGGAGCAGAGCAAATCGGGGCTCTGGCGATGGATGCGAAGGATACGAGGCGGCGGCGGCCATGGCAGGCTCCTGGGGGCGGCAGTGAAGCACCTGCGAAAGAGAGAGAGAGAGAGAGAGAGAGAGAGAGCTTAGAGAGGGAGGCTGAAGGGGAAGGAGAAGGAAGCAGAGAGGCAGGGCGACATGGCTGGCCTGAGAGGTCGTCGCCGACGGCTGGCTCCGGCGAGGCCGTCGACGGGTGGTGGCGCTCGTGGCCGAGGTGAGGAGGCGGTTGCCTCTGCGAGATGATGCTGGACGCGAGGCGAGCGCTCCTGTGCTACGGGTGGCGGCGTGGTTCCGGGCCCGGGCGGGCTCCAAATAGGTCCGGCGGGCCTGCGGCGAAGTGGGGCACGGGGAGGACGCGTGGAGGCTTCCGATTGGCTGCGCGCGACAGCTGGCGGCGGCGTGGTCTATGGGATGACACCAAGTGGTGGAGAGGAGGTGGCCGGCGCCGGATTACGAGGAGAAGGTGGGAGGTGGTGGCGGCTGATGATTTGGGGATGCTGAATTCGAGGAGGGGGATTAGCTGCTGCCCAAAATGGCAAGGGGGGGGGTTAAATAGGAAAAGGGAGGGTTAGGATTAGGAGGGGTTTTCATCCGTTTTCAGACCGTTCGATCGCCATCGGACGGTCCTGGAGCGGAGATGGATAGGTAGATGGACTAGGTGGGCTGTGTAGGAGGGTTGGGCTGAGAGGAAAGGGGAGAGATGCAGCTCAGCACAGTTTTCAGAGACCGAAAACGTCTGACGTATGACCGGCTATAATGCCGCTATATGTTTAACGGTTGGACTATCAAACGAGCTCTGAATGCGACAAAAATTGACAGGCGGTCTATCTACACTATAATAAGACTGCACACCAACTTTCAACCCATTCCGAGAACATTTTCCGGCCACTTATAAAATACTATTTCGGACGTGTCGCGGCCGCGTGCAAGTGTGCCTGGGCTCAGAACGGACAACGGAAAGAACTGGGAGATCCGTACGAATGCAAGTTTTGAAAACATGCAGATGCAATGTGGATGATGACATGGCAAGATGCAACACGCAAGCGAATGACAAGGCAACAATAGCGAATAATTGGAAGACACCTGGCGCAACAGTCTCGGGGCGTTACAGATCAAGCCCACCAAAACTACCTTTAAGGGACTAATACCAGGTGTAGAGGCCCGCTGCACGGGCTCAATCACATTGGAAATTGTCTTTGGATCACTGGACAACTTCCAAAGCGAAGACTTGATCTTCGACATCGTCCCCTTCCGCAGTGTCTATCACGCACTGCTCGGACGAACCGCATTTGCTCGCTTCAATGCGGTGCCACACTATGCCTACCTCAAACTTAAGATGCCCGGTCCATGCAGTGTCATAAGAGTCAATTGAAACATGGAACGCTCCCTCCGTACCGAGAAGCACACCGCGGCCCTGGGAGTGGAAGTACAGGGCGGCCTTATCAGGAAAAACATTAATTTGGCGGCCAAGCCCCCGGACACTGTTAAACGAGTCCAAATTACTCCGCAGCAAGACAGCTCGGCTCGTCAGGAGTTGGACTAGCAATTCAGCCTTCGTCTCAGTCCCGACCGAACTACAGCGTATGTACTGCGCGTACCTAACTACGCACTAAAAATACCATGGGCAAAGACGGAGGCATAACTCAATCATGGTCCACAATACGGCTCGACCGTATCCGGGCACTCATACTTCCCCTTTTTCTTTTTTTTAGGTTTCTTTTCCACAGGCCCCTCACGACGGCCTCATCATCGGTCCTTTCGAAGGATAAACTTACCAAGGAGGCAAACAGTATAGACGTGTGGCAGAAACATCTAGATGATCTTTTTGACGATCACTTTGCCAGTTGGAAGGACCCGCACACAGCTTCCTCTTGTTCTTGGCATGTTAAATAGCCCTGTTGCTTATCGCATTATTTGTACAAATATGCTTTGACGTATCAATCAGATTATAATGGAAACAGTTTGCGGCCCAACATATGTGGCACTAGCTTACTCCTTCATTATATTTAAACTTTTTTTAATTGCACCCGTACACTTTGGTACGACCTAACCCGCCAGGGGCTCCTTTGTGCTCCATATGTTGGCAACAAGTCCGAACACTTTTTACAATACAATTCGATGCCCCGAATATTGCATTATATGCATCGGCTCTGAATCATGTCTTTGGTCAATAGTTGGGTTGCCCGGCTCCTGTGCTTGCTACCTTACGTTCCGTTTTATCGACTAGAGTAGTAAAGGGAGAACTACTGCGATTGTGTTTCTGGTTCATTTGGATAAACACCTCAGTAGAGAAAGCTGAAAACTGACTGTCATGATGCGGCGAGAGCTGGTCAGCTATTCGGTGGCTAAAATCTCTTACGATTTTTCCGCAATACGCGACGAATCGGCTTCCACCCGATTAGGTGTTTACAACCCCTAGTCCGGATAAACAAACTAGGGGTTGCGCCTATACTCCTATTAGTCAAACACCTATGGCTAAGTGAGGGTGATAAAGCCACATAGTCCGATTGCCTGGTTCGATGCACTAAACACCTCCTTCAAGGACCAAACTCTTAGGTCAAGTGTGTTTAGGTTCCAATCCAAACACCCCCATACTATCTACGTGGGGGCTGAAGCCGACGACCGGCCAACTCTTAGATTTAAATAAACGGCCACACAGGAGGAAATATTTTTGAAAAACAATAAGCAATGTATTACATATAGGCTTTGTTCCACAATACAGGATTGGATAAACACAAATACATTCATTCAATGATAATTTCCTTCACACACTGGCCCGCTACAATGCGGGATCCTTCCAGGACGTCATCAAAATAGCGCTCGAGCGTGCGGTGCTCTTTTCCCTCAGGCGGCCGCTTGGTCGCAAGCTTGACGGCGTTCATCTTCGCCCATTGCACCTTGACGCGGGCGAAGGCCATCCGCGCACCTTCGATGCAGACCGATCCCTTTATGGCATCAAGCCGAGGGCAGGCATCAACCAGCCGCTTCACGAGCCCGAAGTGGCTGCTGGGTACGGCTTGGATTAAATCCTTCATGGCCAATCCGGCCACCCTATGCAGTTCAGACAACTGTTTCAGCTAATCACTCAGGGTCACCGGATGCTCTGGCGCAAGGTATTGCGACCAGAACAGCTTCTGCGACAAGCTCCCCTCATTGGCTCGGAAGAACTCTGCAGCATCAGCCAGACTGCAAGGCAGATCCACAAACGCTCCTGGAGAACCCCAAATTCGGGTCAGTAAGAGGTACCTTTTCTTCACAAATTTGCTCTGCATAATAAAGGTCTTACCCGCCGCAATTTGCTTGGCCTCCTAGACTTCCTGGAAGGAGCCCTGGGCTTCAACCCGGGCCTCTTGTGCGCTTTGGTGGGCCTTAGCAAGTTCGGACTCTTGGTCCGCAATCTTTATGGTGTCCTCGAGATCCTTCTAAACCTTCCTGACCCTTGACTCGTGTTTTTTGTGGGCGGATTGTTCCTTCTCCGCCTTCTTCCGGGCCTCGCTCAGAGCCTTCTGCTACCTCTTGAGCATGCGTTGGTTTTCCCTTGAAGAGGAAAGGGTGATGCAGCAAAGTAGCATAAGTATTTCCCTCTGTTTTTGAGAACCAAGGTATCAATCCAGTAGGAGACTACACGCAAGTCGCCTAGTACCTGCACAAACAAACAAGAACCTCGCAACCAACATGATAAAAGGGGTTGTCAATCCTTTCACGGTCACTTACGAAAGTGAGATATGATAAAGATAATAAGATAAATATTGTTGGTATTTTTGAGTAGATTGGAAAGTAAAGATTGCAAAATAAACGGTAACAGAAATGGTAGTTATTGGGAGAATAATATAATGGAGAATAGACCCGGGGGCCATAGGTTTCACTAGTGGCTTCTCTCAAGATAGCATATTCCACGGTGGGTGAACAAATTACCGTCGAGCAATTGATAGAAAAGCGAATAGTTATGAGAATATCTAGGCATGATCATGTATATAGGCATCACGTCGGTGACAAGTAGACCGAAACGATTTTGCATGTACTACTATTACTCCACACATCGACTGCTACCCAGCATGCATCTATAGTATTAAGTTCATAAGAACAGAGTAACGCATTAGGCAAGATGACATGATGTAGAGGGATAAACTCAAGCAATATGATATAAACCCCATCTTTTTATCCTCGATGGCAACAATACAATACGTGTTGTTTCCCTTTCTGTCACTGGGATCGAGCACCGCAAGATTGAACCCAAAGCTAAACACTTCCCCCATTGCAAGAAAGATCAATCTATTAGGCCAAACCAAACTAATAATTCGAAGAGGCTTGCAAAGATATCAAATCATGCATAAAAGAATACAGAGAAGAATCAAATATTGTTCATAGGTAAACTTGATCATAAACCCACAATTCATCGGATCTCGACATACACACCATAAAAAGAATTACATCGAATAGATCTCCAAGAGAATCAAGGAGAACTTTGTATTGAGATCCAAAGAAACAGAAGAAGCCATATGGCTAATAACTATGGACCAGAAGGTCTGTGGTAAACTACTCACACATCATCGGAGAGGCTATGGTGTTGATGTACAAGCCCTTCGTGATCGATTCCCCCTCCGGCAGAGCGCCAGAAAAGGCCCCAAGATGGAATCTCACGGGTACAGAAGGTTGCGGCGGTGGAAATAGGGTTTCGTGGTGCTCCTGGATGTTTTCAGGGTATATGGGTATATATAGGAGGAAGAAGTAGGTCGGTGGAGCTGCGAGGGGCCCATGATGGTGGGGGAGCGCCCTCCCACGTGGGGCGCGCCCTCCTGCCTCGTGGCCTCATCGTTTCTTTCTTGACATCCACTCCAAGTCTCCTGGATTGCGTTTGTTCCAAAAACGATCCTCGCGAAGGTTTCATTCCGTTTGGATTCCGTTTGATATTCCTTTTCTGCGAAACACTGAAATAGGCAAAAAACAGTAATTTGCACTGGGCCTTTGGTTAATAGGTTAGCCCCAAAAATAATATAAAAGTGCATAATGAGGCCCATTAAACATCCAAAATAGGTAATATAACAGCATGGAACAATCAAAAATTATAGATACGTTGGAGACGTATCAAGCATCCCCAAGCTTAATTACTGCTCGTCCTCGAGTAGGTAAATGATATAAACAGATTTTTTGATGTGGAATGCTTCCTAACATAATTTTCAAAGTAATTCTCTTTATTGTGGCATGAATGTTCAGATCCGAAAGATTCAAGATAAAAGTTTAATATTGACATTAAAATAATAGTACTTCAAGCATACTAACTAAGCAATTAAGTCCTCTCAAAATAACATGGCCAAAGAAAGTTATCCCTACAAAATCATATAGTCTGGCTATGCTCTATCTTCACCACACAAAATATTTAAATCATGCACAATCCCGATGACAAGCCAAGTAATTGTTTCATACTTTTGACGTTCTCAGAATTTTTCAATCTTCACATAATACATGAGCGTGAGCCATGGATATAGCACTATAGGTGGAATAGAATGGTGGTTGTGGAGAAGACAAAAAGGAGAAGATAGTCTCACATCAACTAGACGTATTAACGGGCTATGGAGATGCCCATCAATAGATATCAATGTGTGTGAGTAGGGATTGCCATGCGACGGATGCACAAGAGCTATAAGTGTATGAAAGCTCAAAAAGAAACTAAGTGGGTGTGCATCCAAATTGCTTGCTCACGAAGACCTAGGGCATTTTGAGGAAGCCCATCATTGGAATATACAAGCCAAGTTCTATAATGAAAAAATCCCACTAGCATATGAAAGTGACAATATAGGAGGCTCTCTATCATGAAGATCATGGTGCTACTTTGAAGCACAAGTGTGGTAAAAGGATAGTAGCATTGTCCCTTCTCTCTTTTTCTCTCATTTTTTTATTTGGGCCTTTTCTCTTTTTTATGGCCTATTTTTCTTTTTTCTTTTTTTCATCCAGAGTCTCATCCCGACTTGTGGGGGAATCATAGTCTCCATCATCCTTTCCTCATATGGGACAATGCTCTAATAATGATGATCATCACACTATTATTTACTTACAACTCAAGAATTACAACTCGATACTAGAACAAAAATATGACTCTATGTGAATGCCTCTGGTGGTGTACCGGGATATGCGATGAATCAAGAGTGACATGTATGAAAGAACTATGAACTGTGGCTTTGCCACAAATACAATGTCACCTACATGATTATGCAAAGCAATATGACAATGATGAAGCGTGTCATAATAAACGGAATGGTGGAAATTTGCATGGCAATATATCTCGGAATGGTTATAGAAATGCCATAATAGGTAGGTATGGTGGCTGTTTTGAGGAAGATATATGGTGGGTTTATGGTACCGACGAAAGTTGCACGATACTAGAGAGGCTAGCAATGGTGGAAGGGTGAGAGTGCGTATAATCCATGGACTCAATATTAGTCATAAAGAACTCACATACTTATTGCAAAAATCTATGAGTTATCGAAACAAAGTACTACGCGCATGCTCCTAGGGGGATAGATTGGTAGGAAAAGACCATCGCTCGTCCTCGCCCGCCACTCATAAGGAAGACAATCAATAAATAAATCATGCTCCGACTTCATCACATAACGGTTCACCATACGTGCATGCTGTGGGAATCACAAACTTTAACACAAGTATCTCTAATTCACAACTACTCAACTAGCATGACTCTAATATTACCATCTTCATATCTCAAAATAATCATAAAGAATCAAACTTCTCATAGTATTCAATGCACTCTTTTATGAAAGTTTTTTATTATACCATCTTTAATACCTATGATATTAGGACTAATTTTATAGCCAAACCAAACTACCATGCTGTTCTAAAAGACTCTCAAAATAATATAGTTTAATCATGAGAGATCAATAATTTATATAAAATAAAACCACCACCGTGCTCTTAAAAAGATATAAGTGAAGCACTAGAGCAAAATTATCTAGCTCAAAAGATATAAGTGAAGCACATAGAGTATTCTAATAAATTCCGATTCATGTGTGTCTCTCTAAAAGGTGTGTACAGCAAGCATGATTGTGGTAAACTAATAAGCAAAGACTCAAATTATACAAGACGCTCCAAGCAAAACACATATCATGTGGTGAATAAAAATATAGCCTCAAGTAAAGTTACCGATGGACGAAGACGAAAGAGGGGATGCCTTTCGGGGCATCCCCAAGCTTAGGCTTTTGGTTGTCCTTGAATTTTACCTTGGGGTGCCGTGGGCATCCCCAAGCTTAGGCTATTGCCACTCCTTATTCCAAAATCCATCAAATATTTACCCAAAACTTGAAAACTTCACAACAGAAAACTCAACAGAAAATCTCATGAGCTCCGCTAGTATAAGAAAACAAATCACCACTTAAGGTACTGTAATAAACTCATTATTTATTTATATTTGTGTTAAACCTTCTGTATTCCAACTTCTCTCTGGTTCATACCCCCCGATACTAGCCATAGATTCATCAAAATAAGCAAACAACACACGAAAAACAGAATCTGTCAAAAACAGAACAGTCTGTAGTAATCTGTAGGTTTCGAATACTTCTGTAACTCCAAAAATTCCGAAATAAATTGGTGGACGTGAAAACTTTGTCTATTAATCATCTTAAAAAAGAATCAACCTAATTGCACTCTCCAGTAAAAATGGCAGCTAATCTCGTGAGCGCTAAAGTTTCTTTTTTTTACAGCAAGATCGCAAAGACTTCCCCCAAGTCTTCCCAAAGGTTCTACTTGGCACAAACACTAATTAAAACATAAAACCACATATAAACAGAATCTGTATTAATTATTTATTAATAGACAGTAACAAAAAGCAAGAAACAAGAATAAAATTGGGTTGCCTCCGAACAAGTGCTATCGTTTAACGCCCCTAGCTAGGCATTGACAATTTCCATGATGCTCACATGGAAGACAAGAATTGAAGCACAAAGATTGCATCATATAGCATGTGAAAAACACATCTAGGTAAGGCATCTTATAGGAAAACAAATTATCATAGCAAGCAAAAACTAGCATATGCAAGTAAGAGGAAAGAAACAATAGCAATCTCAACATGACGAGAGGTAATTTTGTAACATGAAAATTTCTACAACCATATTTTCCTCTCTCATAATAATTACATATGGGATCACATGCAAATTCAAAAAAATAGCTATCACATAAAATATTTTCAACAAGATCCACATGCATGCAAAGTTGACACTCTTCCAAAATAGTGGGATTAACATTAACTAAAGTCAGGACCTCCCCAAACCCACTTTTATCAAAAATTTCATAAGATTGAACATTTTCCAAATATGTGGGATCTAAATTTGACACTCTTCCAAACCCACTTTCAATATTGCAAACATTATTATCAATATTATATTCGTCATGGGGCTTAAATAAATTTTCAAGATCATAAGAAGAATCACCCTAATCATGATCATTGCAACAAGTAGAGGACATAGCAAAACTAGCATCCCCAAGCTTAGGGTTTTGCATATTATTAGCACAATTTACATCAATAGAATTTATAATAAAATCATTACAATCATGCTTTTTGTTCAAAGATCTATCATGAATCGCTTCATCAAGTAATTCATCACACTTTTTAGATTCATGAATTTCAAGCAAAACTCCATAAACATAATCTAGTGCGCTCAACTCACTAGCAATTGGTTCATCATAATTGGATCTCTTAAAAAGATTAGAAAGAGGATGAGGATCCATAACAATAGATATTTAGCAAGCGAAGATGCAAGCTAATAGAAAGCACATGGTAACACAAGCAAACAAAAGATCGAACGGAAGAAGGGCGAATAAAACAGCAAAGGTGAAGTGGGGGAGAGGAAAACGATAGGCAAATGGCAAATAATGTAATGCGAGGGATAATAGTTTGCGATGGGTACTTGGTATGTCTTGACTTGTGCGTAAATCTCCCCGGCAACTGCGCCAGAAATGGCTAGTTGACAGGAGATCAAATCTTGACTTGACTTGGTGCAAATCTCCCCAGCAACGGCGCCATAAATCCTTCTTGCTACCTCTTGAGCATGCGTTGGTTTTCCCTTGAAGAGGAAAGGGTGTTGCAGCAAAGTAGCGTAAGTATTTCCCTTAGTTTTTGAGAACCAAGGTATAAATCCAGTAGGAGACTACATGCAAGTCGCCAAGTACCTACACAAACAAACAAGAACCTTGCAACCATCGCGATAAAAGGGGTTGTCAATCCCTTCACGGTCACTTACGAAAGTGAGATCTGATAAAGATAATAAGATAAATATTTTTGGTATTTTTGTGTAGATTCGAAAGTAAAGATTGCAAAATAAACGGTAACACAAATGGCTAGTTGTTGGGAGAATAATATAATGGAGAATAGACCCCGGGGCCATAGGTTTCACTAGTGGCTTCTCTCAAGATAGCATATTCCATGGTGGGTGAACAAATTACTGTCGAGCAATTGATAGAAAAGCGAATAGTTATGAGAATATTTAGGCATGATCATGTATATAGGCATCACATCCGTGACAAGTAGACCGAAACGATTCTGCATCTACTACTATTACTCCACACATCGACCGCTATCCAACATGCATCTAGAGTATTAAGTTCATAAGAACAGAGTGACTCATTAGTCAAGATGACCTGATGTAGAGGGATAAACTCAAGCAATATGATATAAACCCCATCTTTTTATCCTCGATGGCAACAATACAATACGTGTTGTTTCCCTTTCTGTCACTGGGATCGAGCACCACAAGATTGAACCCAAGGCTAAGCACTTCTCCCATTGCAAGAAAGATCAATCTAGTAGGCCAAACCAAACTGATAATTCGAAGAGACTTGCAACGATATCAAATCATGCATAAAATAATTCAGAGAAGAATCAAATATTGTTCATAGATAAACTTGATCATAAACCCACAATTAATCGGATCTCGACAAACACACCACAAAAAGAATTACATCGAATAGATCTCCAAGAGAATCAAGGAGAACTTTGTATTGAGATCCAAAGAGAGAGAAGAAGCCATCTAGCTAATAACTATGGACCCGGAGGTATGTGTTAAACTACTCACACATCATCGGAGAGGCTACGGTGTTGATGTAGAAGCCCTTCGTGATCGATTCCCCCTCCAGCGGAGCGCCGGAAAAGGCCCCAGGATGGGATCTCATGGGTACAGAAGGTTGCGGCGGTGGAAATAGGGTTTCGTTGTGCTCCTGGATGTTTTCAGGGTATATGGGTATATATAGGAGGAAAAAGTATGTCGGTGGAGCTGCGAGGTGCCCACCCCCCTAGGGCGCGCCCTCCTGCCTCGTGGCCTCCTCGCTTCTTTCTTGACGTCCACTCTAAGTCTCGTGGATTGCATTTGTTCCAAAAAGATCATCGCGAAGGTTTCATTCCTTTTGGATTCCGTTTGATATTCCTTTTCTGCGAAACACTGAAATAGGCAAAAAAAACAACAATTTGCACTGGGCCTTCGGTTAATAGGTTAGTCCCAAAAATAATATAAAAGTGCATAATAAAGCCCATTAAACATCCAAAACAGGTAATATAATAGCATGGAACAAACAAAAATTATAGATAAGTTGGAGACATATCACCTTCTGGAGGGACTCCACCTCGGCCGCAGCTCCTATGAAGCATCATATTAATGTGATCAACACAAACAATTCACATTTTAATGATATGAATAGGTCATTACATACCTTGCTTGTCCTCAAGCTGTTTTTTGACGCGGCCGAGCTCTTCATCAGTCTGCTCCAGCCTCTGCTTCAGTTCGGCTAGTTCGGCAGAATGGGAGGTCGTAGCTAGCATCGACGCCTGCTTATTCACATACACATATATGATTAGTCTCCTGCAAAAATTATTTGATCCTCTGTCCGGCATTTCTTTTCGAACACCGGACAGAGTCTTAGGGGCTACTGTCTGTACTACGACGTTCTTTTTGCATAATTGCATCACGTACCTCAAAGCTTGTTAGAAGGCTGGCGCAGGCTTCGGTCAGTCCGCTAAGAGCGAACTGAACCCTCTCTACGATCGTAACCATAAGGATACGGTGTTCGTCTACAATGGAAGCACTTTGGAGCGCTTCCAGTAGAGTATCCGGTGCCTCCAGATGGACAAAGGTCACCGGTGGAATAGGTGCACCTCCTTCTTTCGAAGGAGGCTGCTTACCTGATTCCGGAGCCGTACGAGCTTCCCGAATAGTATTTGGCTGGGGGCCGAATGGGGTATGGCCCTGTCGCTAGTCTCCAGGGGGTCTGCTCCCCCATGTGTCCGGCGGACGAGGTTTCACCCTCTGGCACCACCTCGGTGGCCTCCTGTACCTCTCCCTGGCCTGGGAGGGTCCTTCGGGACAACACTTTGGCGGCGTCCATAGTCTTGGGGGAGGAGGCCGGCGGAAGCGACCCGTTGTCCATCACCTTTGGATCCAGCGAATTCCCCGAAGATGAGGATCGCTGGAGGTGAGCGAGAGCCGGACTGCAGCACATGAAACATATTAAAACCACGAAGTAGAAAAGCTGGATATATATGTGTGTAAATACCTTTGAGTACTTACGATCCGGCCAGGGGCTTCTTCCTGGGACGCCACTCAGGGCTGCTGTCGGTGTCCGATTTGGAATCGTCCGCAAGGGAGACTCTCCCTTTCTTGGACGCCTCTGCCTCCAGATCCGTGGAGGCCGCTGTCGGTGTCAAAACCGGCGGATCTCGGGTAGGGGGTCCCGAACTGTGCGTCTAAGGCGGATGGTAACAGGAGGCAGGGGACACGATGTTTTACCCAGGTTCGGGCCCTCTTGATGGAGGTAAAACCCTACATCCTACTTGATTAATATTGATGATATGAGTAGTACAAGAGTAGATCTACCACGAGATCAGAGAGGCTAAACCCTAGAAGCTAGCCTATGGTATGATTGTATGTTGTCGTATGGACTAAAACCCTCCGGTTTATATAGACACCGGAGGGGGCTAGGGTTACACAAGGTCGGTTACAAGGGAGGATATATACATATCCGTATTGCCTAAGCTTGCCTTCCACGCCAAGTAGAGTCCCATCCAGACACGAGATGAAGTCTTCAATCTTGTATCTTCATAGTCCAATCAGTCCGGCCAAAGGATATAATCGGGCTGTCCGGAGACCCCCTAATCCAGGACTCCCTCAGTAGCCCCCAGTAACCCCTAATCCAATGTCCAATCTTCATAGTCCAATCAGTCCGGCCAAAGGATATAATCGGGCTACTGAGGGAGTCCTAGATTAAGGGGTCCTCGGGCGTCCGGGCTATGTGACGTTGGCCGGACTAATGGGCCATGGAGATACAAGACAGAAGACTTCCGCCCGAGTCCGGTTTGGACTCTCCTTGGCGTGGAAGGCAAGCTTAGCGTGCGGATGTGAATATTCCTTTCTCTATAAACCGACTCTGTACAACCCTAGCCCTCGCCAGTATCTATATAAACCGGAGGGTTTAGTCCGTAGAGGTAATCATAATCATACATGCTAGACAATTAGGCTTTAGCCATTACGATCTCGTGGTAGATCAACTCTTGTAACCCCTATACTCATCAAAGTCAATCAAGTAGGACGTAGGGTATTACCTCCATTAAGAGGGCCTGAAACTGGGTAAACCCTCGTGTCCCTTGTCTCCTATTACCACCGATCCTTAGACGCACAGTTCGGCCCCCCTACCCAAAATCTGCCGGTTTTGACACCGACACCCGACGTTTTCGGAAATCACAGATCACATCTGAACTCCAATCACACCGAATTTTCTGATCTAATCGATCTTATCGATCACCGTGAGTCCAATTCAGATTTATGTTTCACTGTTGACCCCGATGGAGAATACTGACCGGTAGGGGTAGGTTGTTGTTGGGGAACACAGTAATTTCAAAATTTTCCTACGCACACGCAAGATCTATCATAGTGATGCATAGCAATGTAAGTGCATCTAGTGCCACCCCTAGTTGGTTTTGGAGTATTGACGACAAACCTAGTTGAGGGACTAATGTGTTTGTGAGAATTGCAGGATAACACAGGTAGAAGTCCCTCATTGATTCGGTTTTCCTACCAGAGATGACCCCTAAAAATGTAAGAAGACATTGAAGTCAAAGGTGGTATGTGAAGACATTCACATTGAAGACTATGACAAGAGAAGACATCGCATGAAGACTACGGAGCGCGAAGACTTAGTTCTTTCATCGTTCTTTTTCTTCTTTGTTGAGTCATAGGAACCACCTCACTGTTAAGTGGGGTCCAAGTGAACCAGTCAGAATGACTGAAGTGATGCTTAACCAAAATCCTATGTCTTCGAGTGAAGACTATGAGAGCAAATCTTGTCCAGAGTTGGATAAGTCAGCTTTGCTTGTAGCTCAAGTAAAGTTGTCGTGTGTGTTTGAAATCTGACCGTTGGAACACGTGTCAGTTCCTTAGTGACCAAGGGTCATTTCGGACAAATCAGGTCGGGTTGCCTAGTGGCTATAAATAGCCCACCCCCTACAACCATAAAAGGTTGGCTGCTCAGAGTTAGTGCACGGCTTTTGTCGTTTGAGAGCAACCCACCTCGAAGCCTTTGAGAGAGAATTCCTTGCGAGGATAAAGCCCTAAACACCCAGAGCCAAAGAGTGTTAGGCATCACTTAAGTCTTCCTGTCTGTGTGATCTGAAGACTTATTACACTTGAGGACTGTGAATCCTCCAGCCGGTTAGGCGTCGCGTTCTGAGCATCCAAGAGTCATTGTGGATCGCCGGTGAACGAAGTCTGTGAAGGTTTGGAAGTCTACCTTGAAGACTTACCAGAGTGATTGGGCGAGGACTGGGTGTCCTTAGCTCAAGGGGAATAAGGTGAAGACGAGGTCTTCTGAGTTGAATCTCAGCCTCCCTAACCAGACGTACAGTTGTCACAGCAACTGGAACTGGTCCAACAAATCATTGTCTTCAACGAGTCACTGGTTTCATCCTTCCCTTCCCTTTACTTACTGTTGGTCCTTGTGAAGTCATTGTATGATTGCTTTATCTTTTGTCTTCACTGAGTGACTGCTTGTTCTGATTGGCTTCACAATATCTTCCTACCTGATCTTTACTGCCTAGCTGCTATTAGTCATTGTGCTTTCACTCCATTGAATACTTGACTATGGTTTGCCTAGTGTAGTCTACCTTCCGCTGCATGGTAATAGGTTTATTTCTATCGTTTGTCTTCGAAACTTCCATGTTTTGAAGACTTTCATAAAAATCGCCTATTCACCCCCCCCTCTAGTCGATCACTAGCACTTTCAATTGGTATCAGAGCAAGGTACTCCCTTGTTCTGTGTGATTCGGTTTAACCACCTGGAGTTTTAGCTATGTCGACTGCAGGGATAATCAAAGTCTCCGCTGCGTGCCCAGTCTTCGATGGAACTGAATATCCCTACTGGAAGAATAAGATGCGCATGCATCTTGAAGCCATTGATGTCGACCTATGGTATGTCGTCAAGAATGGCGTTCCCAAGGCTGGTGAAGGTGTCACCGCTGCTGATGTCAAGAAGTTCGTTCAACTGGACTCCACTGCCAAGAACATCATCTGTGGTCATCTGACCAAAGGACAGTATGGCCGTGTGAGTGCTTTGGAAACATCTAAGCTAGTCTGGGACTGGCTCTCCAAGGTCAACGAAGGCGTCTCAACCCAGAGAGATCAGAGAATCAGTGTCCTTCGCAACCTCTTCAACCGCTTCAAGAGAAATGACAATGAGAATGTTCAGCTCACGTTTGATCGACTCACTGACATCACAAATGAGCTTCAAGCCCTCGGCGCCACTGAGATCACCAAGCATGAAGTTGTCAAGACACTCCTGAGATCACTTGACAGCTCGTTTGACACCCTAGCCCTGATGATTCAAGAACGTCCTGACTTCAAAACACTCGATCCGTCTGACATACTTGAGAGGCTCAACACACACGAGTTTCAGCTTTCTGAGAAAAGAGACATCTACGGTCCCAACTATGGGCGAACTCGTGCCTTGAAGGCAAAAGCTGTCTCCTCATCTGAAGAAGAGTCTGACAGCAGTTCTGATGATCCTGAAGACATTGGAAAGGAGCTTGCTATGCTTGTGAAGAAGTTCCAAAAATTCACCAAGAAGAAAGGCTTCAGAAAGTCCTCACGATCAAGCTCAAGGAATGATGAAGCTTCTGCTCATGACTACAAGAAGAGAACATGCCACAAGTGCAAGAAACCTGGCCACTACATCTCTGAGTGTCCGCAGTGGGACAATGAGAACAAGAAGAAAAAGAAGAGCAAGGAGTATGATTCTGACGACAAGAAGAAGAAGAAATACTCAAAGTCTTCTTCCAAGTCCTCCTCAAAGTCTTCATCACACAAGAAGAGCTCATCTGGCAAGGCACGTGCGTTTGTTGGCAAGGAAATGGATTCAGAGGAGGAGTCCGCTTCTGAGGAGGCGGAGGTGGAGTCTGAGGAGGAGTCCGATTCTGGCGTTGCGAGTCTGGCTACAGCATACGTTGCCAAGTCCATCTTCAACACTGAAGACAATGACTCCGTCACCGACACCGATGCAAATGACAAGGACTACTCCGCTCCTACCTACTGCTTCATGGCACGCGGTGCCAAGGTAAACACACGCACTACTCACTATCAAACTTCCAGTGAAGATGACTCTGATTGTGGTTCCAAACCCAGCTACAAAACACTTGCTAAAATTGCAACTGAACAACAGAAAGCTATGGAACATATTCAAAAACTGTTAGACAAAAGCGATGACCTGTTAGACGCTGAAATGACTCGATCTCAGTCCTTAATTGAAGACATAAAAAATCTTCACGTTAAGTATGAGGAACTTGAAAGTCGTCATGAAACGCTCTCAACAACTCATGAAAAGCTTTCCTATGATTATCTTCAAAGGAAGCAAGATCTTGAGAAATTGAGAGCGGCTCATGAAGATCTTCAAAAGGAAAACGAGTCACTTCGCGCCAAACAGATCAGTTCAGCTCAGGAAGGATTTGAACCACCATGTATTAAATGTATTGAGCATGACAACGCTACTTCTGTTGCTGGTTGTTCTACTGCTGCTACTATTGCAATATCTTCAACTGCTGATGTGCCAACTAACCCCTCTGCTGAGGATGCCACTGCTATTGCTGATGAGAATGCTAGGTTGAAGACATTGCTTGAAACAGGGATGTTCAAAAGCCTCAAAGGGCATCAGACACTATGTGATGTCCTCAAAAGGCAGATCCTGAACCGAAACCCTAGGAAAGAGGGTGTTGGGTTCGAAAGGAAAATGAATGCTGATGGCTCTTACTGGAAACCTGAGCAGTACCCCAAAACCACATGGGTTGCTGCAAAGGGACCTTCAGTGGATCCATCCACCCTATCTGGCTTCACTTGTGCTAATCCCATTGTTATTGATGAATCCTTTGATGCAAACTATAAACTGTTTAAGAATCAGAAGGGTGAAGTGTTTGCCAGGTATATTGGTACTAACTGCAGGAATGGACCGCCTATGAAGAAGGTCTGGGTGCCGAAAAGGTGTTTGGAGAATCTTCCTGTGAATGTCATCATGACACCACAGGTGAAGAAGACAAACCCCAGACCACAGGCTTCATACGGTCCAAAGGCTTCATATAGACAGAGGACTCACCTGAGTCGCACTAACGCAAATGTTTTGCAGGGAAGCCATACTCAGGCCTGTGAATATGAGCGCGTTTCATCAAACCGCCATGTTCATAAGACCAAGAACTATTCTGCTTATTCTTATGAGTACTATTGTCCACCTGCAAGACTTTTTGCTAGGGCTCCAAAGCCAAAGTTCTCAGATGCTGCACTTAGACTCATTGCTTCGAAGCCACCCTTGAAGATGTGGGTGGCTAAGAAAGCTTAACTCTCTTTTGCAGGGAAAGGTCTCCAGCCGAAAACCAAAATCGTCTGAAGCTATTGCTGGGGACCTTAAACATCTTGTAGGGCGCAAGATCAAATGCCCAAATGGTCTTATTATGTACTTTGTTCCTGAGTCGCTTGCTACTTGCCCTATCAGTCCTAATCTCGATCTAAGCTTTCATAATCCACTGGCTCGTCAAATGTTTTTGCTTCACAATTCTCTTCGTGAAGCCTATCCCCCTAACTGCACTGTAGGGTACGACACCAGCTGCTTCAGAATGGATTATTGATAGTGGGTGTACCAATCACATGACTGGCAAGCGAAGCCTTCTTATGGACTCAACCTTACGTCCATCTGACAAAAGTCACATCACATTTGCTGACACTGGTAAAAGTAAGGTATTGGGTCTAGGTAGAGTTGCAATCTCAAAGGATCAACACATGGATAAAGTCATGCTTGTTGAATCCCTTGGTTTCAACTTAATGTCTGTCTCAATGCTTTGCGATTTAAACATGATTGTGATGTTTGGAAAATATCGTTGCCTTGTTCTAATGGAATCTGACAAGTCTCTAGTGTTTGAAGGGTATCGGAAAGATGATTTGTACGTGGTAGATTTCTCAGCAGGACCACAGCTTGCCGTATGTCTTCTAGCAAAAGCTTCAGAATGCTGGCTCTGGCATCGGAGGCTAGGGCATGCTGGCATGAGGAACTTGCACACTCTTGCAAGAAAGAAGCATGTCATAGGCATCGAGGGCGTCAAGTTCAAGAAGGATCACTTATGCGGTGCCTGTGAAGCAGGAAAGATGACGAGGGCCAAGCATCTCTCGAAGACAATCATGACAACGACTCAACCCTTCGAACTGCTCCACATGGATCTTTTCGGTCCCACTCATTACTCAACTCTTACTACTACTGCTTGTCTCTATGGCTTTGTCATTGTTGATGATTATTCAAGATATACTTGGGTGCATATAATCCTCTACAAGACTGAAGTGCAGGATGTCTTCAGACGCTTCGCCAATCGAGCAATGAACAACTATGGCGTCAAGATAAAGCACATCAGAAGTGACAATGGCACTGAATTCAAGAACACTGGCCTAGATACATATCTTGATACTTTGGGCATCACACATGAATTCTCAGCTCCGTACACGCCACAGCAGAATGGCGTCGTCGAACGCAAGAACAGAACACTTATTGAGATGGCTCGGACGATGCTTGATGAATACAAGACTCCAAGAAAATTCTGGCCTGAAGCCATTGATACTGCATGCCATATCATCAACCGTGTTTATCTTCACAAGCTTCTGAACAAGACATCCTATGAGCTCCTTACTGGCAAGAAGCCAAATGTCAGTTACTTCAGAGTATTTGGTGCCAGGTGCTGGATCAAGGATCCACATCACACTTCAAAATTTGCACCAAAAGCACATGAAGGTTTTATGCTTGGATATGGAAAGGATTCGCACTCCTACAGAGTCTTCAACCTCTTTCACTATAAAGTGGTTGAAACTGTGGATGTGCGGTTCGATGAGACTAACGGCTCGCAAAGAGAGCACCTGCCAAATGTGCTAGATGAAGTTCCATCCAGTGAATCAATCAAACTTATGGGAACTGGAGAAATCATACCTTCTGAAGCTCAGCCTGAAGAGGAACTTATCATCTCCGCACCTGATCAACCTGAAGACAATGCTCAGCCTGAAGACAATCCTTCTAACGATGACAATGATCAGCAAGAGCAAAATCTTCGTCCTGTACATCCTCGTGTTGCAAATGAAGTACAGATTGAGAGAATAATTGATAGCATCAATGCACCAGGTCCACTCACTCGTTCAAGGGCAACACAGCTAGCAAATTTCTGTGGGCACTTCGCATTTGTCTCAATATCTGAACCCAAGAAAGTTGATGAAGCCTTCATGGAACCTGAATGGATTCAAGCTATGCAAGAAGAGCTTCAACAGTTTGAGCTGAATAATGTATGGGAACTGGTTAAGCGTCCTGATCCTCGCAAGCACAATATAATAGGCACCAAATGGATATATCGCAACAAGCAAGATGAGCATGGTCAAGTTGTCAGAAACAAAGCTCGTCTCGTTGCTCAAGGATATACTCAAGTTGAAGGGATTGACTTCGATGAGACATTTGCTCCTGTGGCTAGACTTGAAGCCATACGCATACTGCTGGCCTATGCAAATCATCATAACATTCTTCTGCATCAAATGGATGTGAAGAGCGCTTTTCTCAATGGCAAGATTGACGAAGAAGTGTATGTTGCACAACCGCCTGGCTTTGAAGATCCAAAACATCCTGATATGGTGTACAAGCTCAACAAGGCACTGTATGGCCTCAAACAAGCCCCTAGGGCTTGGTATGACACACTCAAAGACTTCCTGAAGAGCAAAGGCTTCAAACCTGGTTCCCTCGACCCCACTCTCTTCACGAAGACATATGATGGTGAACTGTTTGTGTGCCAAATATATGTGGATGACATTATCTTCGGCTGCACCAATCAGAAATACACTGACGAGTTTGGATATATGATGCAAGAGCAATATCAGATGTCCATGATGGGTGAGCTGAAGTTCTTCCTTGGTCTTCAAATACGTCAGCAACGCAACGACATCTTTATATCTCAAGAGAAATACCTCAAAGATTGCCTGAAGAAATTTGGAATGCAAGATTGCAAAGGCTACACGACGCCAATGCCAGCCAAACATCATCTGGGTCCCGACGACAATGGTAAAGAGTTCGATCAAAAGGTATACCGCTCCATGATTGGTTCCTTACTTTATTTATGTGCATCTAGGCCAGATATCATGCTTAGTGTTTGCATGTGTGCCCGGTTCCAAGCGGCACCAAAGGAATCGCATCACTTAGCTGTGAAGCGAATTCTCAGATATTTGGCTCACACCCCAACACTAGGATTATGGTATCCAAAGGGCTCAGAGTTTGATCTAGTTGGATTCTCGGATGCTGATTATGCTGGTGACAAGGTGGATCGCAAGTCTACATCAGGCACATGTCATTTTCTGGGACGATCACTTGTATGTTGGTCTTCAAAGAAGCAGAACTGTGTATCTCTCTCCACTGCTGAATCTGAATACATTGCTGCTGGATCTTGCTGCGCTCAGCTTCTATGGATGAAGCAAACACTCAAAGACTATGGCATTCACCTGAAGCAAGTACCACTCTACTGCGACAACGAAAGCGCCATCAAGATTGCCAACAACCCAGTTCAGCACTCGAAGACAAAGCACATTGAAATTCGTCATCACTTTCTCAGAGATCATGTTGTGAAGGAAGATATTGATATCATACACGTCAACACTGAAGAGCAATTGGCAGATATCTTCACCAAGCCCTTGGATGAGAAGAGGTTTTGCAAGTTACGGTGTGAGCTAAATATCTTGGAATCCTCAAATGTCCTGTGATCAGGCACACATCCTAACACTTATGCATGTTGATGACTTAGATGTGCAACACACGAAGTAAAGTATATCTTCAATCAATGAAGACTTACATTCTGAGTGTGAATACATTAACGTGGAATTTGACTTCGGAGCGCCACGATAATTGTGCGCCGTGTCTGGGTCTAATACTTCCTATACGGTGGGTAACGCCACCACCAAATTCTTCTGTTTGAAGTGTTTTACCCATGGCGTTACATGTGCTATGTCTTCACATTTTGTTTGTCTTCATTTTCAACTTGTCTTCATGATTATCTTCACTATGTTGACTTGATTGTCTTCTGATATATACATACTAGTGTTCTGTCCTCTACAGCATTCACTTATAGCTACGTCTTCCTTGTTGAATCTTTTGAACTAAGTGAATGTGATCGGACCCTAATCTCTCTATGCTTTCTATCTCAAACTCTATCTGTCCAAATCATATGCATTCTATTGAAACTGTCGAATGTCTTCTCTGCGTCCTAGTCAGCAGAAGATACAGAGACAAACATTAAGTCCGTTTTCAATGCTAATTCCTTCACCTGAAACCCGGAGAAGTGGGAACGACCACCCGACAATCCAGGCGTGCGTGGGAACGTGGAACAACCTCCGATATGTTGCATGATGGCCACGTGTCCTTCAGATGTGAATCGCCAGGGGCACCTGTGTAATAACACTGTGCCGTCCCTGTCCCTATAAATACACGCCTCACCACAGTCATTATCCTTTCTTCCACTCTCGCACAAACCCTAGCGCCACCGCTAGCCCTCGACGACGCCGGCGACGAAGCGCTTAGCTGCCGCGACCTCACCGACGCCGTCTTCACGCCGGCCGCGGACATCGTCTTCTCCGCCGTCGCCGTAGGTGTCCTCCGTCGCCAAGTTAGGGCACGGACGATCGAACTGCTCGGCCTCCTCTCCCACTCCGTCTAGCAGTTCTTCGTGTGGTAAATAAAACTTCCTTTTTACGGCCCCTTTGATCCTATAGATTCATCACTTTCTACCACAAGCAGTTTCTGTTCACACAAGTTGGATCTATTTCATACTGCATCTCATAATATGCCTAGTATGTTCACTTATGCTTCACAAAGTAGTTAGATTCCTCACTTGTACTTATTCGTGGATTCGTACAAATCTGGAACCAACTCTCTATCTATGAGTGAATGTCTTCGCACTATGAGGTCAATGTCTTCTAAACTGATTTATCTTCAAAATCTTCTGAGAATGCATATGACCTCTTCCCCTTCCCTCGCACCTTAATGCTGTCACAGGTACATGTCCGTGGGAGAATCCCTTGGTTCTCATAGTCTGCATTCGTTTGCAGAATTCTTACAGCATCACATTAACTCTCCCGAAGCCAGTTCCTGTTTGACCAGAAAGCGGAAAGCCTTTGAAGCCTTTAAACGTGTTGAAGCCCTTCAGTTTAAGCTTCATGGCACCAGAGAAACCTACAAGAAAGGGTGGCAGACAGCGTCGTGGCAACACCTCAAGAGATTTGCCTCCTGACCTCTATGAGCTGTACAAGACAGATCCAGAGGAGGACTACAATCAGCGAAAAACTCGAATCCAATGGATTCGAAGATATTGGGCAGAACAGTGGTTCAAGTACAGGTTCGTGACCCAGGAGTATGCTGAGAAGAATGCCATCAAACGACCATGGGGAGACATTCTATACAGAAATCTTCAACCCAAGTCCAAAGATGAAGCCATTGAACAAGGCTTCTATCCTTGCATGGTCCGTGGACCGCAGCCTGCGGATGCAGACCCATCTTCATTACTGTGGTGCCGCGATGATAATCTGTTCAAGCGCAACCTTCAGTTTGCCAGGAACTCGGCCAAAGAGAACAAGAAGTCACGAGGCTTAGACTAGAATCCAGGCCCCTCTGCTCCTCGTGCTGATGGCACACGCGAAGCTGAACCCAATCTTGTTGGGCCCTTCTACAACCTGGAAGGTCTCATCACTCATATCATGGTTCAAGAGACAGTCGTGGATGAGCCTGCAGATGACGTTGAATCTGATGAAGTGCCTGCACCGCCGAAGCCAAAGAAACTGAAGAAGCCTAAAGCTTCAAAGCCTGCTCCTGCACCAAAGGTCTTACAGACGAAGCCTCTGGCCACTGCACCTCCTGAACACAGTGTGCAGTCTGAAGATTTGTCACGCATCTCCAAGCCCTCGAGATTAAAGATGCCCTTGCAACCCACCAGCCAAGAACTGACTGCTGCTGCTATTCTGTGCAACGACGCCATTGATCTGTCCAGCGATGAAGATCTTGCAGATGACGCTCTTGAGCAACTGATCAAGAGCAAAGAAGAAGCAAAAAATCTTCAATGAGTTGCCTCTCTTTGACGTAGCAATCCTTCACAACTTCATTGATGAGTGATTTGAAACCCCCAATCTCAGCTTTGATGATCTGCAACTTTCAATTGGCCTCAGCGTCGCTTTCACTGGCGCCATTGCTTCTGAGCTAGCTCTAGCTCAGTGCATCGTTGAACTGAAGCAAAAGATCGACTATGAGAAAGCTCAGTTCAAGCAGCACATGGCAAAGCTCAGCGTGCAAGATGTCAAGAACTTCAAGACTATGCTGCACGAGCTCAAGGAAGCCTTTCTCAAGAAACGCGAAGAAGCTAAAGGTTCTCGTGAGCGCATGAAGAGTCTGGCTGACAAGTGCGTGCAAGCCTACAATGAAGCTGAAAAGCGCAAGGCTCTTGGGTGTCCTGGCATCGATCCCAAGATGGCTGGAAAGAAGAAGAAGAAGCCAGCTGTGGCCGAACCCGAAGCAACAAGGTAGGAAGCCCATCCCATTGTCTTCCCAGCCAGTATGACAGGCTCGAAGCCTAAGGTCCCCATAGTGGCTTCAGAATTAAAGAAGACAAGGGCTGCCGAGGCTGAAGCCAGAAAGAGGAAACATCCTGAAGCTTCTGATGTCGCTCCCTCCAAGAAGAAGCGCAAAACCAAGAAAGATTGGGCTGCTCCTACAGAGCCCCTTATTGTTGAGCCCATCTCGGTTGCTCGTCCTGCCTCTTCGCATCAAGAACGACGGATGGTAATTCATGAGCCTGCTTCCATAGAGGCTCCTTATAGCTGAAGACATTCCAACAGTTGACCCCACCACTGCTGAAGACATTGGTCACCATGACAATGTTGAAGATGATGAAGTCCTTCTTTAGATCGAGCACCAATTGGTATCATCGCCTGTGCTTACGCACAGCGAACTCATCAGCATTGGTCGTCCTCTGACGCCAACTGCTCAGGATGCATCGTGGGCTGATCACCCACAGAGACAAGACACTCCAAGCTCTCCCCAACCACAAGCTACCCCAACAATGCAAGATGATGATGACTTTGTGGCCCAGCACAATCCATCTCCACAAGCGTCGCCCACATTATGCAGGCTTCGCAAAGGACCAAGGCCCCAAGTCACTCCCACAATGCACGTGTCTGAACCCGAAGCCAAAATGGCTGAAGACATTCCGGCTGCATCAGCCGATGAAGAAGAAGATGAAGAAGAAGCCCCAAGAGACACAAGAGTTGCTACACCCCCGTCTCGCCAAGATGTTGTTCTCAAGGAGAACGTGACTGACCCTCCAGCTTCTGAAGTGGAGGTTAACAACCGTGAAGTAACCACCAACATCACTGCTGACGCCAATGATGTTGTCATGGTTGACGCCAATATGGCGCCGGAAGCCAATGAGGCGCCAGAAGCCAATGAGGCACCAGAAGTCAATGCTGCAACAGCTGAAGTCAATGTTGCAGCACCTGAGGTCCAAGTATCTGAAGCACATGTGGCCCCTGAAGCCCATGAAGACAATGCCAATGCCCCTGTTCCCCCTCCAATACCTCACACAATGGAGCTGGCATTTGATCGTGGTCAGCCAGTTATTGTTCGATGGCCCATTCTGACTCCTCCGCCTGCTGCTGGTCCACAATTTGAGTACCACGTCGAGCACGGGCCTCAAGTCCAAAAGCCCAAGCCAAGACTTCCACGTTTCCCAGGCACTGCCACTTTACCTGGGGTCTTCAATGCGAATGGCTTCGTGGCACATAATACCTTCTTCAATAGCTCCAAGAACCCTTATACCAGACCGTGCATTTTCTTAGATTAGTTCTGGAGCTATCAGCAGCGCAGCTACTATTCCTGTGTCCTATACAATCAAGGGCGCATATTTCCACATATGCGCCTCGACTCTGAAGCTATAGCTGGTCTGCCCTGCCTCAAAGAAGCATTGGATTGTTTCAGAGATGCTGGTCTGTTGTAGTTCATCACTGACAAGGAGCACTGGAATGAAGAATTGCTGCTTCAATTCTATGCCACTCTTCATATTCGAGGCTACAACAGGGATCCGAAGACTTGGGTCCTTGACTGGATGACAGGCAATGTCCATCATGAAGCTAAAGCTCTTGATATCATTGAGCTCACGGGCCTGCACACTCCTGGTGAATACTATGAACTAGGTTGTCAACAACATCAAAATGCCTTGGAAAGCATCTTTCAGAAGCCAGAACCCAACATGAGTCAAATGTTGAGCATGATGAAGCCTCTGCCTCACGATGCTGAATACCCATCTGAGTTCTTTGTTGAAGACCTAGAGTACCTGCCTCGCACCATTTACCACATCATCAGGAAGACTCTATGGCCTGTCAAAGGACACTCATCTGCAGTGAAGCTTGAAGGAGCAATGAAGACTTTGGTTTTCTATATCTTCAATGGCATCAGCTTCAATGCTCAAGACTTCTTCATCAGGCAGTTGGCTGCGTCTGGCTCCGACATCTTTGGGTTGAAATTCTATGCTCCATGGGTCATGCGTCTGATCAAGCGTCACTCAGCCTTCAACTATCAGTCGTCTGCGCGCAATCATCTTATATTCTTGCCCGAGGTTGATCTGTCAGTTGAAGCCATTTACCCAGAGCCTGCTAAGGATCCCATTTATCTTCACAATGCTGATCACCAAAGCTTCACCCAGCCCATTGAAGGAATTCCAGCAGTGTCTCGTGTTTATCCCCTTGCTGGAAACACACGTGCCCCTCGTGCTCAAACTGATGCCACTGGTAGCACCATTGCGCAAAGGCCTCAAAGACGATCTCGTGTCCTCAATGACCGAGAGCTTCTCATCGCGCTGCATCAGAAACAGGACAAACATCACGACTGGCTTAAGCGTCAGATGCAAAGCCTCTTGGTGGATGTCAACCGCATTCGCAATCTTGCCACCAAGAATGCCTTTGTCACTCATGAAACCTGTCGGAGGTCGTGGAAGAGTTTGACCCTACTGAGTGCTGAAGCTGATCTGCACAACGATGGCTTCACTGAACGCTTCAAGTTTGACTCAACTCCTCCCAGAAATGCTCACTTGCGTCGGACTCCCTCACTTGAAGACTCTGAATACTCGTCCTCAGCTGCGACCGTAAATGCCAGAGTCATCGATGACCAAGATGATGCAACTTCACCTCCTCCAACTTAGTGCGTGACGACACTGCACCAAGTTCCTCTACACCACCGGATCTCACCGACGACCCTGCTGCCTCGCATGCACCTCATGGGAACGAGTAGGCGCTCTATGTCTTCAAACCTTTTTGGTCCTCACTGACAAAAGGGGGAGAAGCATATGAGTTGATAGTCTTCAAGCGGGTCCATATGGGTGGTTGTTTTACTTTTTGCTACTTTTGCCAAGTGCTTACAACTCTCGTTTTCGATACATTTGGTTCTCTGAGTTGTAACACTTAAACTCGATGGTCGTCTGCTACTTATTTGCTATTATGTGATGCGATGATAAATTCTGCATGTGCGACGATAAATTCTGCACTTAGATCATTTTGCAGACGTCCATTTTTCATTATGCATGTCATTATCTTCACATACTTTTCTTGCATAATGAGTTGTCATCATAAGTTGAAGAGGATCTCCACAAGTACAACCTGCCATGTGCATTTGCATACCAAAAGCAAATTACTTATATGCACATCTTCAGGGGGAGCCTTTGCCACTTATGATGACAATCCCCTATCCTTTACAATTTCACATATTTTATTCCCAGTTGAAAACTTCAACTAGTTTGTCATCAATCACCAAAAAGGGGGAGATTGTAAGTGCATCTAGTGCCACCCCTAGTTGGTTTTGGAGTACTGACGACAAACCCAGTTAAGGGACTAATGTGTTTGTGAGAATTGCAGGATAACACAGGTAGAAGTCCCTCATTGATTCGGTTTTCCTACCAGAGATGACACCTAAAAATGTAAGAAGACATTGAAGTCAAAGGTGGTATGTGAAGACATTCACATTGAAGACTATGACAAGAGAAGACATCGCATGAAGACTATGGAGCGCGAAGACTTAGTTCTTTAGTCGTTCTTTTTCTTCTTTGTTGAGTCATAGGAACCACGGTACTGTTAAGTGGGGTCCAAGTGAACCAGTCAGAATGACTGAAGTGATGCTTAACCAAAATCCTATGTCTTCGAGTGAAGACTATGAGAGCAAATCTTGTCCAGAGTTGGATAAGTCAGCTTTGCTTGTAGCTCAAGTAAAGTTGCCGTGTGTGTTTGAAATCTGACCGTTGGAACACGTGTCAGTTCCTTAGTGACCAAGGGTCATTTTGGACAAATCAGGTCGGGTTGCCTAGTGGCTATAAATATCCCACCCCCTACAACCATAAAAGGTTGGCTGCTCAGAGTTAGTGCACGGCTTTTGTCGTTTGAGAGAAACCCACCTCGAAGCCTTTGAGAGAGAATTCCTTGCGAGGATAAAGCCCTAAACACCCAGAGCCAAAGAGTGTTAGGCATCACTTAAGTCTTACTGTCTGTGTGATCTGAAGACTTATTACACCTGAGGACTGTGAATCCTCCAGCCGGTTAGGCGTCGCGTTCTGAGCATCCAAGAGTCATTGTGGATTGCCGGTGAACGAAGTCTGTGAAGGTTTGGAAGTCTACCTTGAAGACTTACCAGAGTGATTGGGCGAGGACTGGGTGTCCTTAGCTCAAGGGGAATAAGGTGAAGACGAGGTCTTCTGAGTTGAATCTCAGCCTCCCTAACCAGACGTACAGTTGTCACAGCAACTGGAACTGGTCCAACAAATCATTGTCTTCAACGAGTCACTGGTTTCATCCTTCCCTTCCCTTTAGTTACTGTTGGTCCTTGTGAAGTCATTGTATGATTGCTTTATCTTTTGTCTTCACTGAGTGACTGCTTGTTCTGATTGGCTTCACAATATCTTCCTACCTGATCTTTACTGCCTAGCTGCTATTAGTCATTGTGCTTTCACTCCATTGAATACTTGACTATGGTTTGCTTAGTGTAGTCTACCTTCCGCTGCATGGTAATAGGTTGATTTCTATCGTTTTTCTTCGAAACTTCCATGTTTTGAAGAGTTTCATAAAAATCGCCTATTCACCCCCCCTCTAGTCGATCACTAGCAATTTCAAGCAACGAAAGGGGAAAAGTGTTGTCCATGTACCCTCATAGACCATAAGCAGAAGCGTTATGACAACGCGGTTGATGTAGTCGAACGTCTTCACGATCTGACCGATCCTAGCACCGAAGGTACGGCACCTCCGCGATCTGCACACGTTCAGCTCGGTGACGTCCTGCGAACTCTAGATCCAACTGAGTGTTGAGGAAGTGTTTCTTCAGCACGACGGTGTGATGACGGTGATGATGAAGCTATCGGAATAGGGCTACGCCTAACCACTGCAACGATATGACTGAGGTGGATTATGGTGGAGGGGGCACCGCACACCGCTAAATAATGTCAACTTGTGTGTTCTAGGGTGCCCCCTACCCCCGTATATAAAGGAGCAAGGGGGGAGGCCGGCCGGCCCTAGGGTGCGCCAAGGAGGGGAGGAATCCTCCTCCTAGTAGGAGTAGGATTCCTCCTTTCCTAGTACTACTAGGAGGGGGGAGGAAGGAGTGGGAGAGAGGAAGGAAAGGCGGGCGCCACCCCCCTCCTAGTCCAATTCGAACCCAAGGGGGAGGGGGCGTGCGGCCTGCCCTGGCAGCCCCTCTCAATCCACTAAGGCCCATCTAGGCCCACTAGTTCCCCAAGGGGGTTCCGGTCACCCTCCGGCACTCCGGTTTTCTCCGAAATCACCCAGAACACTTCCGGTGTCCGAATATAGCCGTCCAATATACCAGTCTTTATGTCTCGACCATTTCGAGACTCCTCATCATGTCTGTGATCACATCCGAGACTCCGAACAACCTTCGGTGCATCAAAACACATAAACTCATAATACTGATCATCACCGAACGTTAAGCGTGCGGACCCAATGGGTTCGAGAACTATGTAGACATGACCGAGACTCATCTCTGGTCAATAACCAATAGCGGAACCTGGATGCTCATATTGGTTCCTACATATTCTACGAAGATCTTTATCGGTCAAACCGCATAACAACATATGTTGTTCCCTTTGTCATCAATATGTTACTTTCCTGAGATTGGATTGTCGGTATCTCAATACCTAGTTCAATCTCGTTACCGGCAAGTCTCTTTACTCGTTACATAATGCAACATCCCGTAACTAACTCATTAGTCACATTTCCTGCAAGGCTTATAGTGATGTGCATTACCGAGAGGGCCTAGAGATACCTCTCCGACAATCGGAGTGACAAATCCTAATCTCGATCTATGCCAACTCAACAAACACCATTGGAGACACCTGTAGAGCATCTTTATAATCACCCAATTACGTTGTGATGTTTGATAGCACACTAAGTGTTCCTCCAGTATACGGGAGTTGCATAATCTCATAGTCATAGGAACATGTATAAGTCATGAAGAAAGCAATAGCAGTAAACTAAACGATCATAGTGCTAAGCTAACGGATCCCGTTCATCAAATGACAACACATGTCCATGGCTAGGAAACTTAACCATCTTTGATTAACGAGCTAGTCAAGTAGAGGCATACTAGGGACACTCTGTTTGTCTATGTATTCACACATGTACTAAGTTTTCGGTTAATACAATTCTAGCATGAATAATAAACATTTATCATGATATAAGGAAATATAAATAACAACTTTATTATTGCCTCTAGGGCATATTTCTTTCAATCTCCCACTTGCACTAGAGTCAATAATCTAGTTCACATCGTCATGTGATTTCACACCAATAGTTCACATCTTTATGCGATTAGTTCACATCTTCATGTGACTAATACCCAAAGGGTTTACTAGAGTCAATAATCTAGTTCACATCACTATGTGATTAACACCAAAAGAGTGATCATGTTTTGCTTGTGAGATAAGTTTAGTCTACGGGTCTGCAACATTCAGATCCATATGTATTTCACAAATTTCTATGTCTATAATACTCTGGACGGAGCTACTCTAGCTAATTGCTCCCACTTTCAATATGTATCTAGATCGAGATTAGAGTCATCTAGATCGGTGTAAAAAGCTTGCATCGACGTAACTCTTTATGACGAACTATTTTATCACCTCCATAACCGAGAAATATTTCCTTAGTCCTCTAAGGATAATTTTGATCGTTGTCCAGCGATCTACTCCTAGATCACTATTCTACTCCCTTGCCAAAATCATGCTAAGGTATACAATAGGTCTGGTACACAGCATAGCATACTTTATAGAACCTATGACTGACGCATAGGGAATGACTTTTCATTCTCTTTCTATTTTCTATTGTGGTCAGGTTTTGAGTCTTTACTCAACTTCACACCTTGCAACACAGGCAAGAACTCCTTCTTTGACTGTTCCATTTTGAACTACTTAGAAATCTTGTCAAGGCATGTACTCATTGAAAAATCTTATCAAGCGTCTTGATCTATCTCAATAGATCTTGATGCTCAATGTGTAAGCAGCTTCACCAAGGTCTTTCTTTGAAAAACTCCTTTCAGACACTCCTTTATGCTTTCTAGAAAAATTCTACATCATTTCCGATCAACAATATGTCACTCACATATACTTATCAGAAAGGCTATAGTGCTCCCACTCACTTTCTTGTAAATATAGGCTTCACCGCAAGTCTGTATAAAACTACATGCTTTGATCACACTATCAAAACGCATATTCCAACTCCGAGAGGCTTGCACCAGTCCATAAATGGATCGCTGCAGCTTGCACATTTTGTTAGTACCTTTAGGATTGACAAAACCTTCTGGTTGCATCATATACAACTCTTCTTTAATAAATCCATTAAGGAACACAGTTTTGACATCCATTTGCCAGATTTCATAAAATGCGGCAACTGCTAACATGATTCAGACAGACTTTTAAGCATCGATACGAGTGAGAAAATCTCATCATAGTCAACACTTTGAACTTGTCGAGAACCTTTTTGCGACAATTCGAGCTTTTGTAGATAGTAACACTACTATCAGCGTCTATCTTCCTCTTGAAGATCCTTTTATTCTCAATGGCTCGCCGATCATCAGGCAAGTCAATCAAAGTCCATACTTTGTTCTTTATACATGGATCCCATATCAGATTTCATGGCCTTAAGCCATGTCGCGGAATCTGGGCTCATCATCGCTTCCTCATAGTTCGTAGGTTTGTCATGGTCTAGTAACATGACTTCCAGAAAGGATTACCGTACCACCCTAGTGCGGACCATACTATGGTTGACCTACGAGGTTCGGCAGTAACTTGATCAAAATTTCCATGATCATTATCATTAGCTTCCTCACTAATTGGTGTAGGAATCACTAGAACTAATTTCTGTGATGAACTACTTTCCAATTCGGGAGAAGGTACAATTACCTCATCAAGTTCTCCTTTCCTCCCACTCACTTCTTTCGAGAGCAACTCCTTCTCTAGAAAGGATCTACTCTTAGCAACAAAGATCTTGCCTTTCGGATCTGTGATAGAAGGTGTACCCAATAGTTTCTTTTGGGTATCCTATGAAGACGAACTTCTCCGATTTGGGTTTGAGCTTATCACGCTGAAACTTTTTCACATAAGCATCACAACCCCAAACTTTAAGAAACGACAACTTGGGTTTCTTGCCAAACCATAGTTCATACGGTGTCGTCTCAACGGATTTAGATGGCGCCCTTTTTAACGTGAATGCGGTTGTCTCTAATGCATAACCCCAAAACGATAGTGGTAAATCGGTAAGAGACATCATAGATCGTACCATATCTAATAAAGTACGGTTACGACATTCAAACACACCATTATGTTGTGGTGTTCCAGGTGGCGTGAGTTGCGAAACTATTCCACATTGTTTCAAATGAAGACCAAACTCGTAACTCAAATATTTCGTTACCGCGATCAGATTGTAGAAACTTTATCTTGTTACGATGATTTTCCACTTCACTCTGAAATTCTTTGAACTTTCAAATGTTTCAGACTTATGTTTCATCAAGTAGATATACCCATATCTGCTCAAATCATTTGTGAAGGTCAGAAAATAACGATACCCGCCGCGAGCGTCAACACTCATCAGATCGCATACATCACCATGTATTATTTCCAATAAGTTAGTTGCTCGCTCCATTGTTCCGGAGAACGGATTCTTAGTCACCTTGCCCATGAGGCTTGGTTCGCAAGTATCAAGTGATTCATAATCAAGTGATTCCAACAGTCCATCAGCATGGAGTTTCTTCATGCGCTTTACACCAATATGACCTAAATGGCGGTGCTACAAATAAGTTGCACTATCATTATTAACTTTGCATATTTTGGCTTCAATATTATGAATATGTGTATCGCTACGATCGAGATTCAATAAACCATTTATTTTAAGTGTATGACCATAGAAGGTTTTATTCATGTAAACAGAACAACAGTTATTCTTTGACTTAAATGAATAACCGTATTGCAATAAACATGATCCAATCATATTATGCTCAACGCAAACACCAAATAATATTTATTTAGGTTCAACACTAATCCCGAAGGTAGAGGGAGTATGCGATGGTGATCTTATCAACCTTGGAATCTCTTCCAACACACAACGTCACTTTTCCCTCAACTAGTCTCTGCTCATTTTGTAACTCCTGTTTTGAGTTACTAATCTTAGCAACTGAATCGGTATCAAATACATAAGGGTTACTATGAACACTAGTAAAGTACACATCAATAATCTATATATCAAATATACCTTTGTTCACTTTGCCATCCTTCTTATCCGCCAAGTATTTGGGGTAGTTCCGCTTCCAGTGATCATTTCCTTTGTAGTAGAAGCACTTAGTTTCAGGCTTGGGTCTAGCTTTGGGCTTCTTCATGGGAGTGGCAACTTGCTTGCCATTCTTCTTGAAGTTCCCTTTCTTTCCCTTGCCCCTTTACTAGAAACTAGTGGTCTTGTCAACCATCAACACTTGATGCTTTTCTTGATTTCTACCTTCGGCGATTTCAGCTTCGCGAAGAGCTCGGGAATCGTTTTCGTCATCCCTTACATATTATAGTTCATCACGAAGTTCCAGTAACTTAGCGATAGTGACTAGAGAACTCTGTCAATCACTATCTTATCTGGAAGATTAACTCACACTTGATTCAAGCGATTGTAGATATGCAAATACTATCAGGACTAAGTTCATGATAAATTTAAGTTCAATTAATCATATTACTTAAGAACTCTCACTTAGATACACATCCCTCTAATCATCTAAGTGATCACGTGATCCATATCAACTAAACCATGTCCGATCATCATGTGAGATGGAGTAGCTTTCAATGGTGAACATCACTATGTTGATCATATCTACTATATGATTCACGCTCGACCTTTCGGTCTCAGTGTTCCGAGGCCATATCTGCATATGCTAGGCTCGTCAAGTTTAACCTGAGTATTCTGCGTGTGCAAAACTGGCTTGCACGCATTATATGTGAACGTAGAGATTATCACACCAGATCATCACGTGGTGTCTCGGCACGACGAACTATAGCAATAGTGCATACTTAGGGAGAACACTTATACCTTGAAATTTAGTGAGAGATCATTTTGTAATGCTATCGCTGAACTAAGCAAAAAAAGATGCATAAAGGATAAACATCACATGCAATCAATATAAGTGATATGATATGGCCATCATC
The DNA here is from genome assembly GCF_018294505.1 of Triticum aestivum. Taxonomy (NCBI): domain Eukaryota; kingdom Viridiplantae; phylum Streptophyta; class Magnoliopsida; order Poales; family Poaceae; genus Triticum; species Triticum aestivum. Next base: position 69,573,166 of record NC_057800.1, read on the forward strand.
ATCTTGTGCCTTTGATTTCCATCTCCAAAGCACCGTCATGATCACCATCGTCACCGGCTTGACACCTTGATATCCATCGAAGCATCATTGTCGTGTCGCCAACTATTGCTTATACGACTATCACTACCGCTTAGTGATAAAGTAAAGCAATTACATGGTGATTGCATTTCATACAATAAAGCGACAACCATATGGCTCCTGCCAATTGCCGATAACTCTGTTACAAAACATGATCATCTCATACAATAAAATTTAGCATCATGTCTTGACCATATCACATCACAACATGCCCTTAAAAACAAGCTAGACGTCCTCTACTTTGTTGTTGCAAATTTTACGTGGCTGCTACGGGCTGAGCAAGGACCGTTCTTACCTACGCATCCAAAACCACAACGCGGTATAGTGATTGCTTTTTGATCTTCAGAAAGGACTTTGTTCATTGAATCCAATTCAACTAAAGTTGGAGGAACAGACACCCACTAGCCACCTGTGTGCGAAGCACGTCGGTAGAACCAATCTCGCGTAAGCGTACGCGTAATGTCGGTCTGAGTCGCTCCATCCAACAATACCGTTGAATCAAGAATCAACTAGTGACAGCAAGCAATATGTATATACCCACGCCCACAACTCCTTTGTGTTCTACTCATGCATATAACATCTACGCATAGACCTGGCTCGAATGCCACTATTTGGGAATGCAGTAATTTCAAAATTTTCCTATGCACACGCAAGATCAATCATGGTGATGCATAGCAACGAGAGGGGAAGAGTGTTATCCACGTACCCTCGTAGACCGTAAGCGGAAGCATTATTACAATGCGGTTGATGTAGTCGAACGTCTTCACGATCTGATCGATCCTAGCACCGAAGGTACCGCACCTCCGCGATCTGCACACATTCAGCTCGGTGACGTCTCGCGAACTCTAGATCCAACTGAATTTCGAGAGAGAGTTTCATCAGCACGACGGCGTTATGATGGTGATGCTGAAGCTACCGGAACATGGCTTCGCCTAAGCACCGTAACGATATGACCAAGGTGGATTATGGTGGAGGGGGGCACCGCACACCGCTCAACAATGTCAACTTGTGTGTTCTAGGGTGCCCCCTGCCCCCGTAGATAAAGGAGCAAGGGGGAGGCCAGCCGGCCCTAGGTCGCGCCAAGGAGGGGAGGAATCCTCTTCCTAGTAGGAGTAGGATTCCTCCTTTCCTAGTCCTACTAGGAAGGGGAAGGAAGGAGTGGGAGAGAGGAAGGAAATGAAGGAAATATGCCCTAGAGGCAATAATAAAGTTGTTATTTATATTTCCTTATATCATGATAAATGTTTATTATTCATGCTAGAATTGTATTAACCGGAAACTTAGTACATGTGTGAATACATAGACAAACAGAGTGTCCCTAGTATGCCTCTACTTGACTAGCTCATTAATCAAAGATGGTTAAGTTTCCTAGCCATGGACATGTGTTGTCATTTGATGGACGGGATCACATCATTAGATAATGATGTGATGGACAAGACCCATCCGTTAGCTTAGCATAATGAACATTCAGTTTTATTGCTACTGCTTTCTTCATGACTTATACATGTTCCTCTGACTATGAGATTATGCAACTCCTGAATACCGGAGGAACACCTTGTGAGCTATAAACCGTTACAAAGTAACTAGGTGATTATAAAGATGCTCTACAAGTGTCTCCAATGGTGTTTGTTGAGTTGGCATAGATTGAGATTAGGATTTGTCACTCTGTCTATCGGAGAGGTATCTCTAGGCCCTCTCGGTAATGCACATCACTATAAGCCTTGCAAGCAATGTGACTAATGAGTTAGTTGTAGGATGATGCATTACGGAACGAGTAAAGAGACTTGCCGGTAACGAGATTGAACTACGTATTGAGATACCGACGATCGAATCTCGGGCAAGTAACATACCGATGACAAAGGGAACAACGTATGTTGTTATGTGGTTTGACAAATAAAGATCTTCGTAGAAAATGTAGGGACCAATATGAGCATCCAGGTTCTGCTATTGGTTATTGATCGGAGATGAGTCTTGGTCATGTCTACATAGTTCTCGAACCCGTAGGGTCCGCACGCTTAACGTTCTGTGAAGATTTGTGTTATGAGTTATGTGATTTGATGACCGAAGTTTGTTCAGAGTCCCGGATGAGATCGGGGACATGACGAGGAGTCTCGAAATGGTCGAGACGTAAAGATCGATATATTAGAAGGCTATATTCGGATATCAGAAAGGTTCCGAGTGATTTGGGTATCTTTCGGAGTATTGGAGAGTTATGGGAATTCGTATTGGGCCTTAATGGGCCATACGGGAAAGGAGGGAAAGGCCTCAAGGGTGGTCGCGCCCCTTCCCCATGGACTGGTCCGAATTGGACTAGGGAAAGGGGGCGCCCCCTTCGTTCCTTCTCATTCTCCCTTCCCTTTTTCCTATTCCATGTGGGAGGTGGAATCCTACTAGGACTAGGGAGTCCTAGTAGGACTCCACACTTTGGGCGCGCCCTATGAGGGTCGGCCTCCTCCTTTCTCCATCATTTATATACGTGGCCAGGGAGCACCCCATAGACACACAAGTTGATCATTAATATCTTAGCCGTGTGCGGTGCCCCCTCCACCATAATCCACCTCGGTCATATCATCGTAGTGCTTAGGTGAAGCCCTGCGTTGGTCGCTTCATCGTCACCGTCATCACATATGTTCAGATCACATATGCGGACGAAGCTCTCCCTCGACACTCAGCTGGATCAAGAGTTCATGGGACGTCATCGAGCCGAATGTGTGCAGATCGCGAAGGTGTTGTACTTTCGGTACTAGGATCGGTCGGATCGTGAAGACGTACGACTACATCAACCGCGTTGTCATAATGCTTCCGCTTACGGTCTACGAGGGTACGTGGACAACACTCTTCCCCTCTCATAGCTATGCATCACCATGATAGATCTTGAGTGTGCGTTGGAATTTTTTTGAAATTACCGTGTTCCCCGGCAGGAAAGGGGGGCGCCACCCCCCTCCTAGTCCAATTCGGACCCAAGGGGGAGGGGGCGCGGGGCCTGCCCTGGCATCCCCTCTCTCCCTCCACTAAGACCCATCTAGGCCCACTCATACGTCCATCATGCTTTTATATCGATATTTATTGCATTATGGGCTGTTATTACACATTATGTCACAATACTTCTGCCTATTCTCTCTTATTTTACAAGGTTTACATAAAGAGGGAGAATGCCGGCAGCTGGAATTTTGGGCTGGAAAAGGAGCAAATATTAGAGACCTATTCTGCACAGCTCCAAAAGTCCTGAAACTTCACGGAAGTTATTTCCAAAATATATAAAAAATACCGAGCACAAGAAGTACCAGAGGGGGGGCCACACCCTGGCCACGAGGGTGAGGGCGCGCCCTACCCCCTGGGCGCGCCCCCTGCCTCGTGGGCCCCCTGGTGGCCCTCCGATGCCCATATTTTGCTATATGAGGTCTTTCGTCCGAGAGAAAATCATAAGCAAGCTTACGGGACGAAACTCCGCCGCCACGAGGTGGAACCTTGGCGGAACCAATCTAGGGCTCCGACAGAGCTGTTCTGCCGGGGAAAGTTCCCTCTGGGAGGGGGAAATCATCATCACCAACGATCCTCTCATCGGGGGGTGGGGGTGGGTCAATCGCCATCAACATATTCACCAGCACCATCTCATCTCAAACCCTAGTTCATCTCTTGTATCCAATCTTTGTATCCAAACCTCAGATTGGTACCTGTGGGTTACTAGTAGTGTTGATTACTCCTTGTAGTTGATGCTAGTTGGTTTACTTGGTGGAAGATCATATGTTCAGATCCATTATGCATATTAATACCCCTCTGATTATGAACATGAATGTGCTTTGCGAGTAGTTATGTTTGTTCCTGAGGACATGGGAGAAGTCTTGCTATAAGTAGTCATGTGAATTTGGTATTCGTTCGATATTTTGATGAGATGTATGTTGCCATACCTCTAGTGGTGTCATGTGAACGTCGACTACATGACACTTCACCATTGTTTGGGCCTAGAGGGAGGCATTGGGAAGTAATAAGTAGATGATGGGTTGCTAGAGTGACAGAAGCTTAAACCCTAGTTTATGCGTTGCTTCGTAAGGGGCTGATTTGGATCCATATGTCTCATGCTATGGTTAGGTTTACCTTAATACTTCTGTTGTAGTTGCGGATGCTTGAAATGGGGGTTAATCATAAGTGGGATGCTTGTCCAAGTAAGTACAGTACCCAAGCACCGGTCCACCCACATATCAAATTATCAAACTACCGAACGCGAATCATATGAACGTGATGAAAACTAGCTTGACGATAATTCCCATGTGTCCTCGAGAGTGCTTTCCTTCATATAAGAGTTTGTCCAGGCTTGTCCTTTTCTACAAAAAGGATTGGGCCATCTTGCTGCACCTTATTTACTTTTATTACTTGCTACTCGTTACCAATTACCTTATCACAAAACTATCTGTTACTGATAATTTCAGTGCTTGCAGAGAATACCTTGCTGAAAACCGCTTATCATTTCCTTCTGCTCCACGTTGGGTTCGACACTCTTACTTATCGAAAGGACTACGATAGATCCCGTATACTTGTGGGTCATCACCCACTAGTTCCCCCGGGGGTTCCGGTAACCCTCCGGCACTTCAATTTTCTCCGAAATCACCCGGAACACTTCCGGTGTCCGAATATAGCCGTCCAATATATCAATCTTTATGTCTCGACCATTTAGAGACTCCTCGTCATGTCCGTGATCACATCCGGGACTCCGAACAACCTTAGGTACATCAAAACACATAAACTCATGAAACCGATCGTCACCGATTGTTAAGCGTGCGGACCCTACGGGTTCGAGAACTATGTAGACATGACCGAGACTCATCTCTGGTCAATAACCAATAGCGGAACCTGGATGCTCATATTGGTTCCTACATATTCTATGAAGATCTTTATCAGTCAAACCGCATAACAACATACGTTGTTCCCTTTGTCATCGGTATGTTACTTGCCCGAGATTCGATCGTTGGTATCTCAATACCTGGTTCAATCTTGTTACCGAAAAGCCTCTTTACTCGTTCCGTAATGCAGCATCCCGTAACTAACTCATTAGTAACATTACTTGCAAGGCTTATAGTGATGTGCATTTTCGAGAGGGTCCAGAGATACCTCTCCGACAATCGGAGTGACAAATCCTAATCTCAATCTAAGCCAACTCAACAAACACCATCAGAGACACCTGTAAATCATCTTTATAATCACCCAGTTACGTTGTGACGTTTGATAGCACACTAAGTATTCCTCCAGTATTCGGGAGTTGCATAATCTCATAGTCATAGGAAGATGTATAAGTCATGAAGAAAGCAATAGCAATAAACTAAACGATCATAGTGCTAAGCTAACGGATGGGTCTTGTCCATCATATCATTCTCTAATGATATGATCCCGTTCATCAAATGACAACACATTTCCATGGCTAGGAAATTTAATCATCTTTGATTAACGAGCTAGTCAAGTAGAGGCATACTAGGGACACTCTGTTTGTTTATGTATTCACACATGTACTAAGTTTCCGGTTAATACAATTCTAGCATGAATAATAAACATGTATCATGATATAAGGAAATATAAATAACAACTTTATTATTGCCTCTAGGGCATATTTCCTTTAGTTGTGTCATGACCTCATCGACTCCGATCATCAGAAAACATAGCCACATCGATCCCCATGTGCAATTGATCTCATCAACCATGCACAAGCCAATCTCATCAATGACAACAGATCTCATCTATCGCCTCCACATATCTATTATGCATACGATCCGGATTCAAATGCTATAGCAGAGGCTCTGATACCACTGTTGGGTTCTACGGTAGGGTGCGTCGACTGCAAACTAAAATTTTCCTGCGCGCAGAACAACCAATAACATGCTACGGGAGATGGATCACAGATTGTTACCACTAGACGCACAGTACCATGCAGCGGAAGAAGAGTTGGGGCAGCGCGTCCGCATGACTCGTATACTCCTCGTCTGATCTCCCTCGAACAGCCGGTCGTCGGTTCCCTCGTACAGTTTCGCCGGAGCGGCGCAAGTGCACCGCCTCTAACGGTATCCGCATGTGCAGGAGGAACACCGTGCGACGGACTGCTAGGTCCGATCACACAGTCGGCGATGAGTGGAGGTGGCTATTTGCAACACATGCAAACCCTAGTGACAGCGCCGAAGCGATCAATCTCATAAGTGTGCCGCACCCCCACTTTATATAGGCGTCCGTTGCGGGCTCAACGCTTGGGCCTCGCACGGACCCTAAAGCCCAAGATCTATTGGGCCTGGATCCTAGTCTGAGTAGGATCACTTCTGACTCGTGGGGTCGGACCGGGCCTCACAAGTTCCTTCCCTTAAGCGCGCGACCCATTAGGTTCTCATTCACTTGGTCGCGAGTCATATCACATCCAACTCAGCTGGTCGGTAGCGGCCTCTAGCAAAGCATGCCGACTCCAAGTGTCCGATGAAGCTGGTTAGGCGAACCGTACATCACACATATGTTCCCTTTGCCATACAATATATATTGTTGGGCTCAAGGCGAGTATGTCATCCTTGTGCTAGCCCGACATTTTTCTCATTCCAGTGATGTCGACCACAAACTGGATTATCTCATAATCCTAATATCACGGCCATGCTTATCTTGGTCGGATCACACGAGGGGCCCAGAGTATATCTCTCCTGATCGGAGGGGAAAATCCCAGCTTGCTCGACCATGTCTCGCAGCATGGGTCTGGACAAGCTCGAAACCTACCTTTGTAACTACCCAGTCACGGAGTAGCATTTGGTTGGCCCAAAGCAAGTCTGTCACCATCCCGAGTACATGCGCCAGCTCAGGTCTTAGGACATAGAACGTATGTTGTACTAGAGACTCGCAGATGACATATCGTTGCGTCTCATAGTTGGGTCTGTTCGACTCTGACCTTATCTCAACTCGGATCGGACTACGTCGAATCCGACCAGATCCTTCTGAATCCTTATTATCCGGTTAGCATCCAATGCTCCATGGCTAGTGAGACCAAGCCATCGACCATGTCATATTCTTGTCTAGTCGGCTGCGCGTCCAGACAGCCCTTTCGACTAGGGACCTCTTGGACGTTCATCATACAATGCATAATCCCACAAACAAGTCACGTACTTGCTGATACACATCATTGATAATGTCTAAGGACTATCTTTATTCATAAACACATAGAAAATATCATCATACATGATTGCCTCTAGGCATATCTCCAACAGCAGTAAGGTTCAAAACATCCATGATAACTTCATGAATATTAAGTTTGTTGGGTACCTTCACTCAAGTAACACACCGCCTATGTTACTCAAGTCCGATATCAAGAAAGCCCTCAAGTCAGTGAGATGGGACTACATTCTTGAACTTTTACAAAATTTGGGATTCTCATGCAAACTTTTGTTGATATTCTTGACCACAACCTCCTCTAGGGTGATCCTTAATGTGGTCTCGGATGATCCTTTTTATCATAGTACATGCCTTAGTCAAGGTGATCCAATCTCGTTGGTACTATCTATGTCTGCATACGACCCCTTGCAAAGTTGCAATAGTTGCTTAGCATGGCAACCGTCGAGGTAACGAGGTCATCTCCCACAGGGTAGGTTCATAGTGACTAAAATGCTAAAATCTAAGTGGAGCCCTTTGGTACAACACGTATTTCAGAAATTATTTATTTTCATTTAAAAGTGTACAACATGTATTTCAGAAAATGTCACTGTGTATTCTGAAAGTGTTCAAAAACACGTACTTTTTAAAAAAAATGTACACCACCATGTATGTCATAAAATGTGTTTCACGTGCGCTCTAAAAATATACATTGTATACCGATAAGAAAGTATACATGATTTAAAAAAATAAAAACCACAAAGAAACAAAAAAAGAATGAAAGCAAGAAAGAAGCAAAGAAAACCAAGTATAACGAACAAAGAAAGAAAAAACTGACAAAACCCAAGGAGAGAAGCAAACAAAACAAAACTAAAATGAAAAAAGAGGAAAAGCCAAAAAATAGTGATAAAACAAATAATAAACCAACCAAAAAGCAAAATAAAACGAAAAACGATTTGTTTAAAAGAAAACCGGACCGGGTGCACGTACTACAATGTCTACGAGCAGCGACACTACTGTCCTAAAAGGACCAGCCCGCTACTGGTCAACCGTAGGCTATTTCCTATTAAGAATCGGTACGGTTGATATATAACTGTCGCACCAAGGACGAATATAGTGGACCAGGCCAGTACCGAGATGACTGTTTCTTTCAAAACCGTTCGTTCGTTTTACTCTTTTTTCTATATCTATTTATATTTTCGAAGAAATATTAATATTCTTAAAATCTTAAACTTACTGTAATTATCTTTAAAAATAAGAATTTGAAAAAAATAATGTTAAGTCAGAGCAAAAAATTATTAGCTTCAATTTAAAAAATGTTGGTAACATTTAAAAAATGTTTGTGGCATCTAAATATGTTAAACAAATATTTAAAACAATGCTCAAACACATATTGAAAAAAATAATCAAGTATTTGAAAAATGTTACATGTGTATTAAAATTGTTCCAGAAGAATACAAAACGTATAGCGTATATGCAAAAAGTAGACCTAAAAACACACTGTATAACTAAAAAATGTTAATCATTTAAATTTTTTTATGTTAAACATGTCTGAAAAATGTCCCTAGTGTATAGGAAAATGTACGCTAATTTTTTAAAATAATACATTTTTATTAATTTGCACAAATATTACGCCCAAAAAATAATTTTCAAAAATAATACACCGTCGGCCCGCTGCTGGCCGACTGGGCCTAGTCACCCCACAGCAGGCCGAATGGGCGTAGTCAGCCACTAGCAGGCCGACAGCTGGCCCGCCTGCCATGTGTCGGTCGCGCATTAGGCAGGCCACGTCGCGAGGGGGAGGAAGGGAGCTGTCGGTGCGGGCGGTCACGGGCGCGCCCCTGTCGGCCTACCGCGGGCCGATCGGCCTGCTGCTAGCCGACAGGGTGCGGCCCCACCTCGCGCGGCTGGCCCGGCTCCCTGGCCCTCCTTGCGGCTCCTTTCCTCATTTTGCTCCACACGAGCTTCTGTTCTTCTTCTGTTCTTTCCTTCTCCTCTCTCTACACGAAAATACCTCCAATTTCTAGACCTAAATGAGCTAGTATTTTGCGGATTTGGCACCGTGAATGGATTCAACTTAGTTAGGGCAGTCAAAAGAGGCCTCGATCTACTGATGGGGTAGCTCGCGGTGGTCGTGGTGAGCATTTTGGTGGAGTTCTTTTCCAGCTCATTGTGGGAGATTGTTGCGGCGGTGGAGGTGGAGGTGGTGGTGGTGAAGTTGGGGCAGTGTGGTGAAGGTGGTGGAGGTGAAGCTTCGGCAGTTTGGTGGCCGTCATTCAATAATTTACTTTTATTTGAGGCCAATAGAGCGAGACTCCGATTGTGTGCGGTGGTTACAAGGTTGTGAACGAAGGGGATGCAATCTCGTTGCTTTAGTGCTTCCCGTCATGAAGGAGGTCACTGTACATGAAGGCGAGGGTGGCTACGATCCTGGTTAGAGCAGTGTAGGGAGGTTGTTATCTATGTCAAATGCTGGAGATGATGGTTACTACCAAGGACAGAGCTGTCAGGTAGAAGGAGGAAATGCTTATGGTTATGAACCAGGGCAGAGTAGTCAAGTAGAAGGAGGAAATGCCGATGGTGATTACAATGGCGAGGTGGACGCTGATGAGGTAGATGGGCACTTGCAGGACCAGATGGAAGAAGAAGACACCGATGTTGACAGGGGTCATGCCGATGATTCTGACGAGTCGGATGAAGAAGAAGATGCAGAGGAGGTCCCGAATCCTGCATCGTGGAATCATGACTTCTCATCTGCAATGGTCGTGAACGATGGACATGATTCTGCCTGGCAATATCACCAGAACAATATTGCGACGGGTGCTATGTATACCAACAAGCAAGCTCTGAAGGATGCAATAACAAACTGGGCAATGTCCACGCAAAGGGTTTTCATTGCTCAGGTGTCAAGTCAGAAATACCTGACAATGGTATGTACGAACGCAGATTGTCCTGCGAGGGTGCACGACTTTCTCCCTAAGTATGGCACTAGTTGGGTGATCAGTGACTTAGTTAATCACACTTGTCTTATTCCCTGCATCCCTCAAGATCATGCCAACCTTTCATCGACGCTTATTGCTTGGTTGTTTTATGATGAGATAGTGCAGGGCAAAGTTATGGAAGTGAAGGCAGTCCAGACAAAAGTCTTCGCCAGGTTCAAGTACAAGGCATGGAGGGCTAAGCATGTGGCGCTTGAGAGGAGATTTGGTTCTTATTTTGGAAGCAGAGGAGTAAGAGGGAGAGGAAGAAGCTAAGCTAGTAGTAGTATGTTTTGAATTTGTATTAAGTGTGGCACTATGTTCTAAATTTATATTAAGTGTGGTACTATGTTCTGAATTTTTATGTGCAGGAATGTCGGAAATGTGGTTGCTGAATGGGGACATTGATAGGGGTCATCGTGCTGCGATATGGTATGAGCGCAAGCTTGAGCCTCTGGTCACTCGCACTCCTAAGGAGCACTGGATGATACACCCAGGATGGGTTCAGCGGTACGTGCTTTATTAATTTGCGCACTGACATGCATATTAATGGGAGACACTAACTAAAATGTTCTCTGATGAATATTGAAATGGGTCGGCCTTTTACCTTTCGCGTGTCTAGTTGAATCTATCCCCGGTGAGAAACGCCTCGCCATCGACTCCTCCTTGTTGAGCTGCTTAGTGGACCGTTGGAGGCCAGAGACCCACACGTTTCACTTCCGATGGGGAGAGATGGCTCCTACTCTAGAGGATGTGTCACTTTTGCTCGGACTACCGTTGGCAGGTCATGCCATAGGACCGTTGGACGCACCGGCTGGTTGGGAGTGAGGTCTTACACAACGTTTTCATGGTGTTTTTCCAGATGCTCCGGATCCGGTATGGGAGCATCATGGACCTACGAATGATTGGTTGCTCAATTTCCAGGTTGTTTCCCCTACCTCTTATCTTCAAGTTATCGTGCATATGGTTTTACAGAAAATACATGCGGCTTACTAAAAATTTCTCTTTGCTTAATGCAGATCCAGAAGTTTCGGGCGCCATTGAGCAGATCACTCGAAGCCTGGAGGCCTACTTAATGTGGCTTTTCGGCAAGGTGATGTTCACAGAGAACCATGTCACCACTATTAGCGCGCTCTACATCCCTATGGAACTCAAGATAGCGAGCGCTCAGACGGCAGATCAGATCAGACAGAGGAGTTGGGGTTCGGCGGTCTTAGCGGCTACATACCGAGGTATGTGCAACGGTTGCCAGCTTACATCGAGAAAGCCAGCCCTTCTTGGATGCCCTCTATTCCTACAGCCGTGGTCGTGGGAGAGGTTCTCTATAGGGCGCCAGATGTACGTGTTAATCGGCCTATAGACGCCATGTTTGATGCTGACGGCATCGACATGCCTACTTTTGGTCCGTGTTGGACACGTCGCGAGGTATGTATCATGTTATAGTTTAACGCAACTTTTGTGTGCACCAGAGATAGTTCAATGCTAGCGGCTACTAACATTTGTTTTCTACAAAGACGCTTTGCTAGTGATTAGACTAGAAAGGCATACACGGCATTGAACGAGCAGTTCGATACATACACTCGGGTCATCTGGCAGCCCTACACGGAAGCAGCCATAAATGCGAGATACCCTGGTGGTATGTCCGTGCTATGCACAAGGGACAGAGATTACTGGATGACGAAATCAAAGATCATCTTCGATGTCTTCATCGAGGAGATGGCACAACAGAGGGTTATGAGGCAATTTGGTCTTCTACAGTTGGAGCTACCTCCCCCTACAGAGAACCCGGTGCCAGCACACATCCACAGGTATTAACCAGTTTTTCAATGTTGCATTATTTTTCATCGTACTCAATCCGAAGCATTAGGTAATTGTTGAACACACACCATAATTTTAGGATGACAAGGAAGGGCATGACCGGGACAACTGCTGACTGGCTAGTTAGACTAGAGTCGTATGTTATAGAATGGGAGACAGCAAACACACATCTATGGCACGAGAATCACAATTTTGATCTCAATGAATTCAATCTCTATTTACGGCGCTACATGACCGGAACACGGTTACGCATCGTTGATGAAGGAAATATGCCCTAGAGGCAATAATAAAGTTATTATTTATTTCCTTATATCATGATAAATGTTTATTATTCATGCTAGAATTGTATTAACCAGAAACATAATACATGTGTGAATACATAGACAAACAGAGTGTCACTAGTATGCCTCTACTTGACTAGCTCGTTGATCCAAGATGGTTATGTTTCCTAGCCATAGACATGAGTTGTCATTTGATTAACGGAATCACATCATTAGGAGAATGATGTGATTGACTTGACCCATTCCATTAGCATAGCACTTGATCGTTTAGTTTGTTGCTATTGCTTTCTTCATGACTTATACATGTTCCTATGACTATGAGATTATGTAACTCCCGTTTACCGGAGGAACACTTTGTGTGCTACCAAACGTCACAAGTAACTGGGTGATTATAAAGGAGCTCTACAGGTGTTTCCAAAGGTATATGTTGGGTTGGCGTATTTCGAGATTAGGATTTGTCACTCCGATTGTCGGAGAGGTATCTTTGGGCCCACTTGGTAATGCACATCACTATAAGTCTTGTAAGCATTGCAACTAATTAGTTAGTTGCGGGATGATGTATTACGGAACGAGTAAAGAGACTTGTCGGTAACAAGATTGAACTAGGTATTGAGATACCGACGATCGAATCTCGGGCAAGTAACATACCGATGACAAAGAAAAAACGTATGTTGTTATGCGGTTTGACCGATAAAGATCTTCGTAGAATATGTAGGAGCCAATATGAGCATCCAGGTTCCGCTATTGGTTATTGACCGGAGATGTGTCCCGATCATGTCTACATAGTTCTCGAACACGTAGGGTCCGCACGCTTAAGGTTTCGATGACATATATATTATGAGTTTATGAGTTTTGATGTACCGAAGGAGTTCGAAGTCCCGGATGAGATCAGGGACATGACGAGGAGTCTCGAAATGGTCGAGACGTAAAGATCGATATATTGGACGACTATATTCGGACATCGTAAAGGTTCCGAGTGATTCGGGTATTTTTCGGAGTACCGGAGAGTTACGGGAATTCGTCGGGGAGTATCTGGGCCTTATTGGGCCATACGGGAATAGAGGAGAGAGGCCAAAAGGAAGGAGGCGCCCCCCCCCCTCTGGTCCAAATTGGACAAGGGGTGCAGCCCACTTTTCCTTGTTCCTCTCCCCCTCTTTCCTTCTCTCCTACTCCAACAAGGGAAGGAGGAGTCCTACTCCCGGTGGGAGTAGGACTCCCCCCTTTGGCGCGCCCTCCTCCTAGGCCGGCCACCTCTCCTCCACTCCTTTATATACGGGGGCAGGGGGCACCCCAAAGACACAACAATTGATCTCTTGATCTCTTAGCCGTGTGCGGTGCCCCCCTCCACCATAATCCACCTCGATCATATCGTAGCGGTGCTTAGGCGAAGCCCTGCGTCGGTAGAACATCATCATCGTCACCACGTCGTCGTGCTGATGAAACTCTCCCTCAACACTCAGCTGGATCGGAGTTCGAGGGACGTCATCGAGTTGAACGTGTGCAGAACTCGGAGGTGCCATGTGTTCGGTACTTGATCGATCGGATCGTGAAAACGCACGACTACATCAACCACGTTGTGCTAATGCTTCCGCTTTCGGTCTATGAGGGTACGTGGACAACACTCTCCCCTCTCGTTGCCATGCATCACCATGATCTTGCGTGTGCGTAGGAAATTTTTTGAAATTACTAAGTTCCCCAACAGTGGCATCCGAACCAGGTTTTATGCGTTGATGTTATATGCACGAGTAGAACACAAGTGAGTTGTGGGTGATATAAGTCATACTGCTTACCAGCATGTCACACTTTGGTTCGGCGGTATTGTTGGATGAAGTGGCCCGGACCGACATTACGTGTACGCTTACACGAGACTGGTTTTACCGCCGTGCTATGCACACAGATGACTAGCGGGTGTCAGTTTCTCCAACTTTAGTTGAACCGAGTGTGGCTACGCCCGGTCCTTGAGAAGGTTAAAACAGCACTAACTTGACAAACTACCATTGTGGTTTTTGATGCGTAGGTAAGAACTGTTCTTGCGCAGCCCGTAGCAGCCACGTAAAATTTGCAACAACAAAGTAGAGGACGTCTAACTTGCTTTTGCAGGGCATGTTGTGATGTGATATTGTCAAGACGTGATGAGATATAACTTATTGTATAAGATGATCATGTTTTGTTGAAGTTATCGGCAACTGGCAGAAGCCTTATGGTTGTCTCTTTATTGCATAAGATGCAAGAGCCAAATAATTGCTTTACTTTATCGCTATGCGATAGCAATAGTTGCAAGAGCAATAGTTGGCGAGACGACCATGTGACGACACATTGATATAGATCAAGATGATGGAGATCATGGTGTCATGCCGGTGACGATGGTAATCATGACGATGCTTTGGAGATGGAGATCAAAGGCACAAGATGATGATGGCCATATCATGTCACATATTTTGATTGCATGTGATGTTTATCTTTTACATCTTACTTTGCTTAGTTATGACGGTAGCATTATAAGATGATCTCTCACTAAATTTTAAGATAAAAGTGTTCTCCCTGAGTATGCACCGTTGCCAAAGTTCGTCGTGCCCAGACACCACGTGATGATCGGGTGTGATAAGCTCTACGTCCATATAAAACGGGTGCAAGCCAGTTTTGCACACGCAGAAATACTCGGGTTAAACTTGACGAGCCTAGCATATGCAGATATGGCCTCGGAACACTGGAGACCGAAAGGTCGAGCGTGAATCATATAGTAGATATGATCAACATAATGATGTTCACCATTGAAAACTACTCCATTTCACGTGATGATCGGTTATGGTTTAGTTGATATGGATCACGTGATCACTTAGATGATTAGAGGGATGTCTATCAAATGGGAGTTCTTAAGTAATATGATTAATTGAACTTTAATTTATCATGAACTTAGTCCTGGTAGTATTAGCATATCTATGTTGTAGATCAATAGCTCGCGTTTAGCTCCTCTGTTTTATTTTTGATATATTCCTAGAGAAAACTAAGTTGAAAAATGTTAGTAGCAATGATGCGGATTGGATCCGTGATCTGAGGATTATCCTCATTGCTGCACAGAAGAATTATGTCCTTGATGCACCGCTAGGTGATAGACCTATTGCAGGAGTAGATGTAGACGTCATGAACGCTTGGCTAGCTCAATATGATGACTACTTGATAGTTTAGTGCACCATGCTTAACAGCTTAGAATCGGGACTTCAAAGATGTTTTGAACGTCATGGATCATATGGATGTTCCAGGAGTTGAATTTAATATTTCAAGCAAATACCAGAGTTGAGAGATATGAAGTCTCCAACAAGTTCTATAGCTAAAAGATGGAGGAGAATAGCTCAAGCAGTGAGCATGTGTTCATATTGTCTGGGTACTACAATCGCTTGACTCAAGTGGGAGTTAATCTTCCAGATAAAATAGTGATTGACAGAATTCTCTAGTCACCATCACCAAGTTAGTAGAACTTCGTGACGAACTATAGTATGCAAGGGATGACGAAAACAATTCCCGAGCTTTTCATGATGATGAAATCGATGAAGGTAGAAATCAAGAAAGAGCATCAAGTGTTGATAATTAACAAGACCACTAGTTTCAAGAAAAGGGCAAAGGGAAAGAAAGGGAACTTCAAGAAGAACGGCAAGCAAGTTGCCGCTCAAGTGAAGAAGCCCAAGTCTAGTCCTAAACCTGAGACTAAGTGCTTCTACTGCAAAGGGACTGGTCACTGGAAGCGGAACTGTCCCAAGTATTTGGCGGATAAGAAGGATGGCAAAGTGAACAAAGGTATATTTGATATACAGATTATTGATGTGTATTTTACTAGTGTTCGTAGCAACCCCTCGGTATTTGATATTGGTTCAGTTGCTAAGAGTAGTAACTCGAAACGGGAGTTGCAGAATGAACAGAGACTAGTTAAGGGTGAAGTGACGATGTGTCTTGGAAGTGGTTCCAAGATTGATATGATCATCATTGCACACTCCCTATACTTTCGGGATTAGTGCTGAACCTAAATAAGTGTTATTTGGTGTTCGCGTTGAGCATGAATACGATTTGATCATGTTTATTGCAATACGGTTATTCATTTAAGTAAGAGAATAATTGTTGTTCTGTTTACATGAATAAAACCTTCTATGGTCATACAACCAATGAAAATGGTTCGTTGGATCTCGATCGTAGTGATACACATATTCATAATATTGAAGCCAAAAGATGCAAACTTAATAATGATAGTGCAACTTATTTATGGCACTGCCGTTTGGGTCATATTGGTATAAAGCGCATGAAAAAAACTCCATGTTGATGGGCTTTTGGAATCACTTGATTATGAATCAGTTGATGCTTGCGAACCGTGCCTCATGGGCAAGATGACTAAGACTCCGTTCTCCGGAACAATGGAGCAAGCAACAAACTTGTTGGAAATAATACATATTGATGTATGCAATCCAATGAGTGTTGAGGCTTGCGGCGGGTATCGTTATTTTCTGACCTTCACAGATGATTTGAGCAGATATGGGTATATCTACTTGATGAAACATAAGTCTGAAACATTTGAAAAGTTCAAAAAATTTCAGAGTGAAGTGGAAAATCATCGTAACAAGAAAATAAAGTTTCTACGATCTGATCGCAGAGACGAATATTTGAGTTACGAGTTTGGTCTTCAATTAAAACAATGTGGAATAGTTTCACAAAACCATGCCACCTGGAACACCACAGCATAATGGTGTGTCCGAACGTCATAACCGTACTATTATTGGATATAGTGCAATCTATGATGTTTCTTACCGATTAATCACTATAGTTTTGGGGTTATGCATTAGAGACAGCTACATTCACGTTAAATAGGGCACCATCTAAATCCGTTGAGACGACGCCGTATGAACTGTGGTTTGGCTAGAAACCTAAGTTGTCGTTTCTTAAAGTTTGGGACTGCGATGCTTATGTGAAAAAGTTTCAACTTGATAAGCTCGAACCCAAATCGGAGAAGTAAATCTTCATAGGATACCCAAAAGAAAATGTTGGGTACACCTTCTATCACAGATCCGAAGGGAAGATATTCATTGCTGAGAATGGATCCTTTCTAGAGAAGGAGTTTCTCTCGAAAGAAGTGAGTGGGAGAAAAGTAGAACTTGATGAGGTAACTGTACCTGCTCCCTTATTGGAAAGTAGTTCATCATAGAAATATGTTCATGTGAATACTACACCAATTAGTGAGGAAGCTAATGATGATGATCATGTAACTTCAGATCAAGTCACTACCGAACCTCGTAGGTAAACCAGAGTGAGATCCGCACCAGAGTGGTATGATAATCCTATTCTGGAGGTCATGTTACTTGACCATGACGAGCCTACGAACTATGAGGAAGCGATGATGAGCCCAGATTCCGTGAAATGGCTTGAGGCCATGAAATCTGAGATGAGATCCATGTATAAGAACAAAGTATGGACTTTGATTGACTTGCCCAAAGATCGGCAAGCCATTGAGATTAAATGGATCTTCAAGAGGAAGACGGACGCTGATAGTAGTGTTACTATCTACAAAGCTAGAATTGTCGCAAAAAGGTTTTCGACAAGTTCAAGGTGTTGACTACGATGAGAGTTTCTCACTCGTATCTATGCTTAAGTCTGTCCGAATCATGTTAGCAATTGCCACATTTTATGAAATCTGACAAATGGATAAACAAAACTACATTCCTTAATGGATTTATTAAAGAAGAGTTGTATATGATGCAACAAGAAAGTTTTGTCAATCCTAAAGGTGCTAATAAAATATGCAAGCTCCAGCGATCCATCTATGGACTGGTGCAAGCATCTCGGAGTTGGAATATACGCTTTTATAAGTTGATCAAAGCATATAGTTTTATACAGACTTGCGGTGAAGCCTGTATTTACAAGAAAGTGAGTGGGAGCACTACAGTATTTCTGATAAGTATATGTGAATGACATATTGTTGATCGGAGATAATGTAGAATTATTCTGCAAAGCATAAAGGAGTGTTTGAAAGGATTTTTTCAAAGAAAGACCTCGGTGAAGCTGCTTACATATTGAGCATCAAGATCTATAGAGATAGATCAAGACGCTTAATAAGTTTTTCAATGAGTACATACCTTGACAAGATTTCAAAGTAGTTCAAAATGGAATAGTCAAAGAAAGAGTTCTTGCCTGTGTTACAAGGTGTGAAACTGAGTAAGACTCAAAACCCGACCACAGCAGAAGATAGAGAGAGAATAAAATTCATTCCCTATGCCTCAGCCATAGGTTCTATAAAGTATGTCATGCTGTGTACCAGACCTATTGTATACCCTGCCCTGTGTTTGGCAAGGGAGTACAATAGTGATCTAGGAGTAGATCACTGGACAATGGTCAAAATTATCCTTAGTGGGATAAGGATATGTTTCTCGATTATGGAGGTGACAAAAGGTTCGTCGTAAAGGGTTACATCGATGCAAGTTTTGACACTGATCCAGATGACTCAAAGTCTCAATCTGGATACATATTGAAAGTGGGAGCAATTAGCTAGAGTAGCTCCGTGCAGAGCATTGTTGACATAGAAATTTGCAAAATATATACGGATCTGAATGTAGCAGACCCGTTGACTAAACTTCCCTCACAAGAAAAACATGATCACACCTTAGTACTCTTTGGGTATTAATCACATAGCGATGTGAACTAGATTATTGACTCTAGTAAACCCTTTGAGTGTTGGTCACATGACGATGTGAACTATGGGTGTTAAATCACATGGCGATGTGAACTAGATTATTGACTCTAGTGCAAGTGGGAGACTGAAGGAAATATGCCCTGGAGGCAATAATAAATTTATTGTTTATTTCCTTATATCATGATAAATGTTTATTATTCATTCTAGAATTGTATTAACCGGAAACATAATACATGTGTGAATACATAGACAAACAGAGTGTCACTAGTATGCCTCTACTTGACTAGCTCGTTGATCAAAGATGGTTATGTTTCCTAGCCATAGACATGAGTTGTCATTTGATTAATGGGATCACATCATTAGGAGAATGATGTGATTGACTTGACCCATTCCGTTAGCATAGCACTTGATCGTTTAGTTTGTTGCTATTGCTTTCTTCATGACTTATACATGTTCCTATGACTATGAGATTTTGCAACTCCCGTTTACCGGAGGAACACTTTCTGTGCTACCAAACGTCACAACGTAACTGGGTGATTATAAAGGAGCTCTACAGGTGTCTCCAAAGGTACATGTTGGGTTGGCGTATTTTGATATTAGGATTTGTCACTCCGATTGTCGGAGAGGTATCTCTGGGCCCACTCGGTAATGCACATCACTATAAGCCTTGCAAGCATTGCAACTAATGAGTTAGTTGCGGGATGATGTATGACAGAACGAGTAAAGAGACTTGCCGGTAACGAGATTGAACTAGGTATTGAGATACCGACGGTCGAATCTCGGGCAAGTAACATACCGATGACAAAGGGAACAACGTATGTTGTTATGCGATTTGACCGATAAAGATCTTCGTAGAATATGTAGGAGCCAATATGAGCATCCAGGTTCCGCTATTGGTTATTGACCGGAGATGTGTCCCGGTCATGTCTACATAGTTCTCGAACCCGTAGGGTCCGCATGCTTAAGGTTTCGATGACAGTTATATTATGAGTTTATGAGTTTTGATGTACCGAAGGAGTTCGGAGTCCCGGATGAGATCAGGGACATGACGAGGAGTCTCGAAATGGTTGAGACGTAAAGATCGATATATTGGACGACTATATTCGGACATCAAAAAGGTTCCGAGTGATTCGGGTATTTTTTGGAGTACCGGAGAGTTACGGGAATTCGCCGGGGAGTATATGGACCTTATTGGGCCATACGGGAATAGAGGAGAGAGGCCAAAAGGAAGGAGGCCCCCCCTCTGGTCCGAATTGGACAAGGGGTGCAGCCCACTTTTCCTTGTTCCTCTCCCCCTCTTTCCTTCTCTCCTACTCCAACAAGGGAAGGAGGAGTCCTACTCCCGGTGGGAGTAGGACTCCCCCCTTTGGCGCACCCTCCTCCTAGGCTGGCCACCTCTCCTCCAATCCTTTATATGCGGGGGCAGGGGGCACCCCAAAGACACAACAATTGATCTCTTGATCTCTTAGCCGTGTGAGGTGTCCCCCTCCACCATAATCCACCTCGATCATATCGTAGCGATGCTTAGGCGAAGCCCTGCGTCGGTAGAACATCATCATCGTCACCACGCTGTCGTGCTGACGAAACTCTCCCTCAACACTCGGCTGGATCAGAGTTCAAGGGACGTCATCGAGTTGAACGTGTGCAGAACTCGGAGGTGCCGTGCGTTTGGTACTTGATCGGTCGGATCGTGAAGACGTACGACTACATCAACCGCGTTGTGCTAACGCTTCGGCTTTCGGTCTACGAGGGTACGTGGACAACACTCTCCCCTCTCGTTGCTATGCATCACCATGATCTTGCGTGTGTGTAGGAAATTTTTTGAAATTACTACGTTCCCCAACAGTTGAGCACTCTCACCCAATGAAGATACCTGATCCTACTCCGTCGGATATGCACCCAAGCTATGATACTTCGGGCTCTAGGCAGTACGCGGTAAGATATATTTTCTTTAAGTAATGTTGTCACATATTTTGACGTGCATACTTAATAATCGTCATGAAATTTTCTAGGCTACCTTGACACAGGAACTCTACGACGACGTGACCACCTTTGGACGATCACTGTCATCTGGACCTCTTCTTCACCATCGTCTTGTGCTACAGCCCTTCTTGGAACCAATGCAAAACAAAATACGGGTTGTCTACGAGGCTATCACGTGCACCCGGAGAAGCGACGTTGTTCAGCACCAGCAGCAGCAGCCGCGTCCCTCCATGCATCGACATCAACCACGTCCACGTCTGGCACATCAATCGGCAACGAGGCCACCTGTCCTGACCAACCTGGCAGCACCCGCAGCACTATGGCCCCACGTCGAGCTTCGTGTTTTCTCTACAGCCACAATAGCACGGTCCCTCGTCGAGCTTCGTGTTTGAGCCAGAGCAGTCGTCATAGCCAGCAGGTATGTGTCTTCATATTTATTGTCTTCAACATTAATTGAGGTGACCTCATTCTTCATGACTTAACGTTCCATCGTGCAGGAGCCTATGGATATCAGGCGTCTATGTCAGCATCACATGATACATGGGGGAGTGATCCACATCCCGAGGAGAACATATAGGCTCAGATGTCGCGGCACACCCAGTGGATGAACATGTTTTCGACTCCTCCACTAGGCCCCACACAGGATACACAGTATGACCAGGGAGAGTCTGAAATTCGTCCTCGTAACATTAGGGCACCCAACAGGTTGGGATGGACGCCGCCTGTAGATCCGCCTCCCCGCCAGGCCAGACGTCGTCGCTGACGCTTTTATCTATCAGTAGAGACATTACCATCTATTTCTGTATGAGACTTATGTCTATTCTATGTATGAGACAAATGACTACGTACTTATTATGAGACATATGCCTACTCTATTTTAGTAATCTGTTATCCGAACTACAACATCATATTTAGATAGAACATAATGCTCGTACAACAAGACAGTACAAACAACTAGATAGAACTACATCTAAATTAAACGGTACATACGACTTAACTTACAACATACATCATAAAAATTACATGAAGTCATCATCGTCATCCTCCATCGATGCAGAGCTCTTGCCTTCGACGATGAAGAACTCTTGCCCTTCGATGATGAAAAACTCTTGCCCTTCGATGATGCTGAAATCTTGCCCTTCGACGATGATGAACTCTTGCCCTTTGACGACGCAGAACCCAGAAGCGGCGGCATGAAGATATCGTCTTCATCCTCGCTGTCGGCACTCCATAAATAAGTATGTTCTGCTCCAAAGTTTAGGTACCTTCCACACTTTAGGTATCTTCTATGCAACCTCAGAAGTTCTTTCCGTATCTCCTCAAAGGTCCTGGAAGGCCACTGATGGTGTCCTGGACTAGGGGGGCACTCACCACGTCGTCTCCTGATCAGTTGGGTTGGACCGAGGACCCCCATGGCCGTTTACTCATGGGCCATTCCGGACAGCTGATGTATACACAAGGAGGATTCCACAAGACTTCGTGATCAAGACAAGGACTCCTCTTCACCGACGTATTCGACTAGGACTCTTATTATCCTAGGCCTCTGGTGCATTATATAAGCCAAGGTCAGGCTAGTCGATAGATCATTAGGACATTATTCATCATACCCTTAGGTTTTAGACCACAACATATGATTTCGAGGTAGATCAACTCTGTACTTGATACTCCATCAATATAAACAAGAGCAGGACGTAGGGTTTTACCTCCATTAAGAGGGCCTAAACCTGGGTAAAACATCGTGTCCCTGTCTACTGTTACCCATCGATACATGACGCACAGCTTGGGACCTCCTACCCGAGATCTGCCAGTTTTGACACCGACAATGATACTTTCATTGAGAGTTCCGTTGTGTGATCGGCAAGAGGATCGATGGCTCGCCTGCAGATCAACTGCGACATCGGCGTATTCGTCGCCGCCTCGACTGGTCACCTTGGCTTGACCGAGGACCGTGTCCTACCTCCAATCATCATGTTAGGACAAGGGCCTTCATCAATATAAACTCCGATCTCTATCAAGATAATGGAGAAATTATCCATGGAGCTCGGGGGCTCAACGTCAACATTGCCCTCGGGCGACCGTGCTGTTTCTCTGGACAACGAACTTGTATCCGCCGCCACCACCTCCCTGAGTGTCGTTTAACGATTGTTTCATTGTAGTTGTGCGGAATTGAGTCTACAACAACCCTGGAAAATTTCGTCGAGTTCCGATGGAGGAATTTATCGCAATCTACGATATACCGGAGCCCCGTCAAATCTGGACGGGAATCTGGACGAGTTTAGCGCGTGGTCTCCAGATCCCAGCTTGGAGGTGCTTTGGAAGATCCAACCGTTCATCTGTTGCGGAATTCCCATATCTACCACCCCTCAAAATTTCAGCTCGATCCGACCGTCCAAACTCCGGAAACCTTCCGATTAGCGCATCACTTTTTCAGATCTGTTTTCTGCGCGAGAACGAATACGACCTGAGTTCATCTTTTTTTATGAACGGGATTTCGGACATCCTTTTTTAAGGAAGTTTTGTATGGGGTATTGTCTTTTGTTCCCAAACACATCCCGCTAATTTTAATGTCTTTTCCAATATGATCTTCACCATCGCGTCGGTGTCAAACTAGCCCGACAACGTTGCTCTACGGCTGCCGACCTGCGCTAGACACGTCGTTGCTTTGTTGAGCCAAGCTCAACTTCTTCGGGTCATTATCTCGGCAAGCCGAACAAGAGTTCAGCATCGCGAAGGATAAATCATCACCAACATTGCCGCCCCACGGATTTCATGGAGCGGGCACACCGGCATCGCCGCACGGTCACTTCATCAAGCCAGCATTGACCACGTCATAAGTTACGACCTGCATCGGCATGGCCGCACTGTTGCTTCATCAATCCGATGTCCATCACGCCGAACTATTTCAACACCTCGGCTAACATGGCAGTTGCAACATCTCCTTACCGACTTGTTGCGTCTCCTCGTCTGGACCGGGGGCTTCGCCATACCTTCATCAACCTACTCCGGAGACTTCGGCGTCGTCAGCCGACCAGCTTCGTCATGTTAGCTGGACCAGGGGCTTTGCCTCGGCGAGCCAACCTTACCAGCATCGCCATGCCGTCGCTTCGCCGCCCATCAGGCAATGGGTATGCGGATCGAGTCTCAATTTTGGGAGTCACTTTTCTTCAGACTACTACAACAAATAAACCAGGTGCTATTAATCCCAGTAATTTTTGCTTGTTTGGGTTTATTTTTTCCAAGGAATTATTACTCTGGTTTGTTCCATCATCTGTACACAGGTCTATCAAATGGTGGCCGCATTAACGACGGTCGTGTAGTGGTTCGGTCAGTTTCCATACATAGTTCGGCGAACGCCGCATCCAGAACTCGGACCGACCTATGAATTAAGGCTTTGCCACGCCTTTAACGCATCACGCCGGCGCCCTGCATGGACATTGACTTCGGCGCCAGGCCACATATCTTTAAATAAATTATTTTGCGCAAATTAAATATGTGAGAATTTTTATATATTTATATTATTATTGTTGGCCTGCACTATTTTACATGTGCAGGTAATGGACTTCGACTGCGTCACGTGGTCTCTTCGGCAAGCCGGCGCCGTTGTCCCAATCGGCGTAAATCGGCTCGCGTGATCACCTTGTTGGTTGTGTTGCCATACCAACGTGTTCGGTTGCCTCGGGGACTTCGGCGTTACTCTGCCGGCCTGCATTGGTCGTGCTATGTCACCACTTTGGAGTGCCCAGCTCTTCGCTCCGCCACCTCAGGACTGGCTTGGGGAATGGAACCTCGTCCCACATCAAGTTCGGACCACGTCATCAATGCCGAACACATTAACCAGCTAAGTCGCTTTCATACTCAAAAACTTTCAGTTTTAAATTTTGTTCGGTTCGACCAAGCATTATACTTTTTTTGGCAAAAAGTTGTTTGTGACAAAATTCATTGTCAAAACTTTGTTTGTGACACACAAATTCAAATACCCTGTTTATTTAGGGGCTTCCTTTACGAAGCCTTTCCTCTTGCATATGATTATACTTGTATGGATTCATTCCTTGTTCGTGTATTACACCACAATATGCACCATGTTGACTTAAGTGTTTCGCAAGCTGGGTTGCCTGGCTCCTGTACTTACCCCTACGTTCCCGATTGTTTGGCTAGGCGGTAAAGTGAGCACCTCTGTGATTGTTACTACCGGGTCATCTGAGTTAGTACCTCCGACTGGGTGAAGCTGAAAACTAGCGTTCTTATTGTTTTCAATCATGGTCGGCACACAACGGAACTCATGATTACAAAAAATCTATTGCACAAGTCTCATAGTAACAATGAGCAACCTAAGAAAGGTATCGGTGGGGGTACTATTTTCTTCGAAGATGCTTCTTACACTTCGTTAGTAATATAGCATAAGTTCCCTGAGCGCGCTTTGTCTGTTACAGCCTTATGGCCTGATTTCCTGGTTATCGAAAACATCGTCGATATTCTCGACAGGTGGAGTACATAACACTTTTCGGTCCTTGATCGAAGAGGGAGAAGCCGACGGTCGGTTAAGATGCGTTTAAAGTTCGGGTGAACACAGATATGATATAAGTACTTCGGTACGTACAATCATTATACATAAAATTCTTTTACCCAGGTCACTTGGGGGATCTTAAAATTTATATGAGTTGTTTTATAGTAAATGTGTTTTCTTCTTGGTCGTTGCAAAGTCTTTTTCTACTGCTCCTTTTTTGACTCGAGTGTATGGTCAATAGCCGGATAGCCTGTCTTCTTTCTAAAAGCCGCTCAAGTTTAGTTTGCTAAACTGACCTTGGAGAAGTACTCCGCCTTTGGGATAAGGATCTTGAAGCCGTAGGCTGACCCGCGTGAAGTCTTGAGATTGGATGTGTCATGATAAAGCACGACAGAAGCACAATTTTTTCCAATTTTCGGATTGGCATCGAACACTTGATCTTGTTCGGACGTCAAGTTTTTACTGGCGTTTTTTGGTTTTCCAAGCTTATGGCACTCTTAAACTATTTGTGTGTTTCTAGCATAAGTCTCGCAGTGCAACGCCGGACACCTTTAGAGATTCGGCAAAAACATTCTCGGATATTGCTATATATGCATCGGTTTCAAATTGTGTCTTCGGTCAAATAGTTGGGTTGCCCGGCTCCTGTGCTTGCCTCTTACGTTCCGCTTTGTTCGGCTAGGTGTGCAAAGGGAGAACCACTGCGATTGTGCTTCCAGCTCGCACGGTTAAGCCCCTCAGTGGAGAAAGCCGAAAACTGACTGTCACAATAAGCGTAAACTGGTCAGCGATCCAATGACTATGTTAAATGACGGGCCGTTCATAACATTGGACGAAGTGTTTACAGCTTGACCTCGGCTGTCGCCGAACACTAACCGAGGGCTCGTAGCTAGCTTCCCCAGTTTAAAGCTCCTATGACTAAGTGAAAGTTATAAAGCCCGCTTATCTGATTGCCTCGTTTCCACTAACACAATCACCTTCGGGCACCGAGACGTCGGTTAACGGTTGTCTTGTTATTGCGGAGACACCCTGCATAGTATCTACAAAGGGGTAGAAGCCTACGATGGGCCACTTTCAACTGATAAACAGTCGCAACGGAGTCAAAATAAACATATCATAGTCATTTGTATTAAATATATAAGGGATGCCTTCCATAATCATAGTTATAAAGCCACGAATATGCATCAATTTGACTTCAGATTTTTGCCAAGTTGGGTTGCCTGGCTCCTGTGCTTACCCCTACGTTCCCGATTGTCCGGCTAGGTGGTAAAGGGAGCACCTCTGTGATTGTTACTACCGGGTCATCCGAGTAAGTACCTCAGACAAGGTGAATCCAAAAGCTAGCAATCTTAAAGGATCACATTGGTCGGCAACGACGGAAGTGAAAATTTTGGTTCATTAATACCATAGAGTTCGGGAACTTTCCCCGAACTAAATCCTCAGTATTTTCCTCCCACATTGATCGGAGGTGAGGTTTCATGATCATGATAAGCATGACGACCCAAAGAAAGGAACCGATAGCGGGACTATTTTCTTTGGAAGATATTTCTTATGTTAAAATGTAATATAACATATCTCTCCGTGTACCTTTATTTATAAAACCGTATGGGCGTATTGCCTTGTTTTCCATAAATCTTTGCCCTTATAACGGCTTTATAAAGTAGGAAAACACTCCTCGGCTACTGGCCGAAGAGGTTGAAATCGATGGTCGGTCAACAAAGTTTTGTACAATGCGGATCCGAGCATTAATGATGTAAAGTACTTGGATATATAGAGTCATTACACATAATTTGTGATTTTACTATGGATATCGATCCTTAATTCGGCCACCCGTGCCCGCATTAAGGCTCGGGGGCTACTGGGCTTCGGGCTTATCATTCACTAATATTAAAGGGCACATCGATCCCCTGATCTGGTGTTGCCTCCCGACCAGTGTCTCGGGGGCTACTGCATTGCCTATTCAATGCAGAAAATTCAAAGTGCTCAGTGTTCGGCTAGACCGGACTATGCGCAAACGCATCTTCAAACAACAAGAAGTACCATCTGGGACTTATTCGGCATCAAGCTAATATATCACGGCGACTTCTCACGACCCCCTCTCAGGGGCCCGTCTGCCGATCATTATTTCTAATATATTACACTACGGTCCTATTCCTACGTATGCTACCGAGGTAGGAGTTGATCCTCAGACCAATTTTGCAAATTGACCTGAGTCTCAGGGGCTACTAGGATCAGCAGTTTTATGTTTTCCTTCAGGTGCATCTCAGGTTTTAGACGGACACACACCTTGAGGGCTACTGGCTATATATCTCGGCAGAGAGTAAATTGCACCAATCAAAAATATTCACAAAAAACAACCCGCGGTCGGGGTGGTGCACCACCTCAGAAGCAGTCCGACATAAAGCTCGGGCGCCAGTGGCTGGCTCCATAGAGGGTATTTCCGGCATAAAGCTCGGATTCGAATGGCTCGTTCCATAGAGAACTTTTCAGCATTAAACTCGGATAACCTCCTTCAAACTTTTTCAAGCCAAGGTGATCTATGACACCTCGGATATAGTCTCGCGTTGGAGCTCGGATACAGTTCGGCGTTGGAGCTCGGATACATTCCAGCGTTCGAGCTCGAAAGCGGTCCGGCGTTGGTGCTCGGCTGCAAAAGATACCTCGAGTGCAGTCCGACGTTGGAGCTCGGATGCAAGAGGACACTGCCGCATGACAAACACTTCAAACCCGAGGTGTGGCATAAAAATAACAAGGCATTGATAAAGGTTGAAGACTTAAAGGGCTCCTCGGATACCCTACATGTGAGATCTTCAGATTTAGCTCGGCAATCCTCAAGATAGAAGATGGGAAGATTTGTTGAACCAGTTTTCAAGACCGACGACCGAAGATGAAGAATAGTTCGAAAGAACCGAGGAGCGTCCCCAACTTGAAGACCGGTTCAGGGGGCTACTGGCGGTGTCCTGGACTAGGAGGCACTCACCACGTCGTCTCCCGATCAGTTGGATTGGGCCGAGGACCCCCATGGCTGTTTACTCACGGGCCAATTTGGACAGCCGATGTATACACAAGGAGGATTCCACAAGACTTGGTGATCAAGACAAGGACTCCTCTCCACTGACGTATTCGACTAGGACTCTTGTTATCCTAGGCCTCTGGTGCATTATATAAGCCAAGGCCAGGCTAGTCGATAGATCATTAGGACATTATTCATCATACCCTCAGGTTTTATACCACAACATATGATCTCGAGGTAGATCAACTCTCTACTTGATACTCCATCAATATAAACGAGAGCAGGACGTAGGGTTTTACCTCCATTAAGAGGGCCCGAACATGGGTAAAACATCGTATCCCTGTCTCCTGTTACCCATCGATCCATGACGCACAACTTGGGACCTCCTGCCCGAGATCTGCTAGTTTTGACACCGACATCCACCCACACCTACTTAATGCGTGAGCCAGCTCATTCAGTAGGGTGTCACTACTGATGAGTTCTTCCCACGGAACTAATATGTTGTCAAACCTGAAATCAGCGGCTAAACACAAAAGACATTCGGACATACCAGTGTGAAAATTGCGATCAAAAGGATATCCGGACATCTTGGTGAGACTACGAGACTACGCTACAATGATTACCAACGTTAGTGCCGAGGGTGTTTTATAGGTTGAGAACACAAAGAAAGGCAGGAACTCGGTAGCGGGAACATATGGCGGGAAATACTGGCGGGAACTAGAGAGCGGGAAAATATGACGGGAATTATAGAGCGGGAACGAGCAAAGCGGGAAAATTTGACGGGAACAAGCAAAGCGAGGAAATATGACGGGAACGAGAGAAGCGAGAAAATTTGGCGGGAAGTGGCGGCCCGTGACATAGCGGGGATCGTACGGGGCAAAAATGATGCATGCACCAGTCGGCCCACAGCTGGCCAATTAGCGCCTATCGGCCTACAGCTAGCTGACTGGAGCCAGTCGGCCCACAGTTGGGCCTATCGGCCTACAGATGGCTGATTGCAGCTAGTCGGCCCACAGCTGGCCGACAGGAGCTGAACTGGTGGCCGACATGCCAATCGGCCAACAGCTGGCCGATAGGGCCTCAGTCGGCCTGCTGTGGGCCGACTAGGCCCAGTCGGCCAACAGCAAGCCGACGGTGTATTTTTTTTGAAAATTATGTTTTAGGCGTAATATTTGTGCAAATTAATAAAAAAATGTATTATTTTTTAAAAAATAGCAAAAGTACAAGGTATATGAAAAAAAATACAAGCTGTATGGAAACAAGTAGACATGAAAAAAATTATTTCAAAAAAGTATTGATCATTTAGAAAATGCTAAGCATGTGTATAAATATGTTCCTGATGTATAAGAAAAATGTGTAACGAGTATGAAAAAAATTACATAAAAATATAGTTTTGAAATTTTGCTTAATCATGTAGTTGAGAAGTGTTGAGGGATATAAAAATGATTTATAGGTATACTAAAGTGTGTGATGTGTACGAAAAATAAAATACACATCAAATCATATATTTGAAATAATGTTAATCACATATTTCGAAAATGTTCAACGTGTACAGAAGGACTGTGTAGATGTATATGAAAAATGTTGATCATGTATAAATAAACATTCCTGTTATAGAGGGAAAGAGGAAGAAAAAACCTGATGAAAACCATAAAAAAATAAACAGAAAAAATATAAAAACCGATAAAGAAAAA
The DNA here is from genome assembly GCF_018294505.1 of Triticum aestivum. Lineage (NCBI taxonomy): Eukaryota > Viridiplantae > Streptophyta > Magnoliopsida > Poales > Poaceae > Triticum > Triticum aestivum. The sequence continues at coordinate 69,603,280 of NC_057800.1, forward strand.
TAAATCAAAGAAAACCAGTCCAAAATAAGGGAAACAATGAAAACAAAAGCCAAGAAAGAAACATAGGAAACAGAGAAAACAAGAAGAAAAGAAAAAAGGAGTGAAACCAAGGAAGGAACAAAGGAAACCACTAAACAGTAAAGACAAAATGAAAAGCTGAAAGAAATGAAGAAAAGAAGAAAATCAATGAAAAAGAGAAGGAAACGATAAAAAACTGATGAAAAAAAAATAAAACAGGACAAACCGAAAGAAACGAAGAAAAAAGAAACCACAACACAGAGACCACCAATCAACGAGCGAGCGAGCGTGAACAAACGCTATTGCACGCTAGACGGAAAGTTTCAGGCGAGACAGGAGTTACTCTGGGAGCTGGAAATCACTGATTGAGGAGTAGTCTTTGCAAACATAACTTTCACCCCCTTGATTTGTTAAAAAAAAAACTCTCACCCCCTTGGGTTGTAACAAGTGATGTGTCACTTGTCGCAACCTGAGAGTTTCCTCTTCTTTCGTACATCCGTTTATTCAAAACGTTTTATTTCTTAAATTGTGCGTTCATATCTTAAACCGTTTTCATCCTTGAATTTCTCGCGTCGAGATCTTCAAAATTAGATATAATGTTGATAGGTTTTGACGAACTTTTTTTCATGAAAAATCAAAAAAAAAAACCAGGAGCACGTTTTTTTCCTTTCAAAAAGAGGCACGATCGTGCCTCTCATGAAAAGCACAACCATGCCTCTCACGAAAGCAAAATCGTGCCTCTCGTGGAAGAAAAAAGATTACAAAAAACATGTTTTTTCGTTTTTGAGAGGCAAGGGCGTGCCTCTCGCGAAAACACAACTGTGCCTCTCGGGAAAGAAAAAAAACGCGTTTTTCTTTCGTTTTCGAGAGGCACGGCTGTGCCTCTCGCGAAAGCACAACCGTGCCTCTCGCAGAAGGAAAAAGATAGAAAACGTATTTTTTCTCGTTTACGAGGGGCACGGCCATGCCTCTCGCGAAAGTAAAAACCGTGCCTCTCGCAAAAGAAAAAACAGAAAACTCGTTTCATTTCCGAGAGACACGGACGTGCCTCTCGCGAAAGAAAAAAACACATTTTTTGCGTTACTTTGTTTTTTTGAAAAACTTTTTTTGGTCAAAAAAATCCGCTTAAAAAGTTAAAAATGCGTGCAAAAAAATCCGAAGGGATCGCCCAGAACGTGACATGTGGAGGCGGTTAAGAGTGCACAAATTACGCGCTCTCAGCCCACCGACACTTGATGGTTGCGAGGCTCCCGATGAAGCGCTTGTCAACTAGTTGCTCCCCTGGGAGCTCATGTTCGGGACCTTAAGCGCCCGAACAGATGGCTGGCGCCCGCTGCAGCGCCTTGTTGGGCCGGCCTGCAATGGGAAAGGCAGCGAACAGAAATCGCGAGAAAAACGTAATAAGGTGGCTGCTTCAGTCTGCTGAGACTCAAACGTAATAAGGAGCTACAACAAATTCCAGCTTCTAAACAAAGAGTGCATGCACTTGATGCATCAGGGCAGCAACGCCGATGGAACCCATCTCCAGCCGGTTTTGGTACAATCAATGTGGATGGTGCACTAGCAAAGAACAGACGAGTGGGAGTGGCTGCTACAGTCTGCCTAGACTCAAACGGCAATTTTCTTAGCTCGTCAGCAGTTGTCTTTAAAGGAATTAGAGACCCTTTAATTTTGGAAACATACGCTTGCCGAGAAGCTCTATCTTTGGTGGAGAATCTCTACGAGCGGAATATCATGGTAGCTTCAGACTGCCAAGGTATGGTGCAAGATATTGATGAAGGTACAGGAGGTCCCAATGCGGCTGTTATACATGAAATAATAGACCGTAGAGCTAGTTTCTCTTCTTGCTCGTTTGTTTTTGAGCGAAGGAACAATAACTTCGAGGCTCATAATCTCGCTAAATTCCTTTATAATTTAGATATAGGTAGGCATATTTGATTGGGCACTCCTCATGACCCAAATCATGTACCTATGAACATTGTTTTGAATCAATAAAGCGAGCGAGATTTCTCAAAAAAAAAAACAGGTGGCTGCTTCAGTAATCGAACTCACATCGCTCGAGTAGGTAAGGCTTGTTCAAGCTTAGCTGACCACCACAGCAATTGGCCACCCATGATTTTAATAGCGCTAACAGTACATGAACTAGTATGACCGCACTATTTATTTATCATTTAACCTTTTTATTTACTTTTATAAAATAGTGAATTTTAAAACTTTCATCGATTTTGAGATAAAAGTACACAAACTTCAAAAAAGTTCATCAATTTTGAGAAATAGTTCATCATTTTAAAACAAATTGCTAAACTTTAAAAAGTTCACCGGTTTTGAAAAAACCTTTATGAAAAAGTTTAAAAAGTTCATCGGATTTGGAAAAGTTCATTTAATTTTGAAAAAGAAATTTATCAAATTTAAAAAGTTCATTGAATTAGAAAAAAGTTTATCAATATTAAAAAAATAAAACAGAAAAACAAAAACAGAAAAAAGGAAAAACAAAAAACAGAAAAAACGAAACAAAAAACTTAGCGCATCAAGTTCCTGTGGCAGGGTGGTTACCACAGTGCGCTCAATTTTTGCTCTTTAGTTACGCGAACAAAAAAGTGGTGAGCGAATTGGGCCGAGCCCAGCTAAAGGGGCTGCAGGCGCTGGCTGAAACAGTAATAACCGACACCTGTAGCGTCAAATAGGGTTTTCCAATTACTCTTACTGTAGTTCTCAAAAAAAATATTACTCTTACTGTACGCGAGATACAGTTCTCGCGCCTCCGAGTTGGCAGCCGAACCCCGTTTATTGCAGATATTCTTCTGAGGTTTGATGAGCTGAGCGAGAGTGGCTGTCTCAAAAAAAGAGCGAGCGTGTTTGTAAAAACAAAGGTGAAAAGTACGTATTTCTCAATTTCTTTTTTGAAAAGCCTATGTCATCCGCTAAAAAGGGCATTTTGTGTACAGATATTTCTTCGCCATGGACGGCACTACATGTGTGTAGTATACTACCAGTGTACAAGTACCATATACTAAGCGATTTGAGTAGGGATATCTCCTTCCGTTGAACTTTGTACTACTTGGAGACAGGGATGGACATGTCATCACACGCGTGAGAATATATATGTGTGTCTCGGCGAACCGATAGCAACTGCGTGCCCGCGTGCTTTGCCTGGCCGTGCCACATGCGAGTAGTAAATTGTTTAGCGCAATCCAATCCACGTCGGACTTTAGGTCGGACGCGGCTTGGTCGTCGAGTTAAAGGCGCCAGATTCGTGGGTCGTCGAGTAATAAACGGGGCAGTGTGTGGACGTGTGATGCGAGCATTGAGCAAAGCCGAGCAAAGGCATCCCCTGCGCTCGCCCCCTGCCGTCCGATCGTCCTTTCGGCCTCTCGAGTGTGTGAAGTTTTGGTTTGACCGCGGCCACGGTCCACGGAGTCCGAGAGAACGATAGGATCGGAGAAAGCATGCGCGTAAGGCCGGTCACAATGGGGAGGAACTTAGGAGTAACATCACGCATTCCAATACAATTTTGCTTATGTGGCACATATTTAATGAAGAGGGAGGTGCTTGTGATAACTAGCTAAGTTACCGGAACATCACACACTCCAAGAAACAATGAGTCTATAACCTAATAAATACATCGTTGCATGACACTACATAGTGACACTACATAGAGATAGTAACATAGTTTAGGAAAGTGTGTAAGTTACTAGCTTATGTTCTTGCCCATTGTGACCAGCTTAAAAAACCTGCGGGTGCTTTTCACCGGCCCGTCAGGTTCACCATTTGCTGGTGCCAGTGCCAATTGTCACCCACGCCCACGTGGGTGCCTACATGGCCCACGAAGAAGAGAAGATAAAATCGGAGCTCGGGACGAGACAAGAATCATATGATATCCGGTCCAACGTGGGTGCATGACCGGTGCTGTCCGGACGTTCAGTCCAGTTGTGGCTGTTGCAGGGTCAGGTGGTGAAGAAATTGTCAAGAGTCCAAATCACTGCAGCTCCAAATCGCGGCTCATATGCGCCGATGCGGCCACACGTATCGCTGGGATGGACCCCCGGGCTCGCCGGGCCTTCACGTAGACTTTGACCCGACTCTGATCCGGTCGATCATTTTTGGAGCCATGCCTTTCCATCCCTTTCCGGGATGGAACGGAAGCAGCGGCAGCATCTGCATCTGTACTCTTGCCTGGTGTTGCCTGTCTCTTTGTTTAACCGGGCAGAGACGCGTCGGATCTGGCTCGTGTGCGTGTCTTCTATTGCCCCTTCGGCTGATTGATCGATCGCTTTCGGCTCCCAAATCGATCGTGTGGAGGGAATATATGATCAGGTGCAGCTTGGACTGGGAGCAGACAGCATGCCTTTGCTTGTTTTGGGTTGTGATTGGCCACTTGTCTGTGGGTTCTGACTGATCCCCTTTGTTTGTTTTATGCTCCTTCTTGCTGCTTATTGCTGCACTATAGTTACTCCTAGTTGTCCCGCTTCCACCGTAAGCAAAGTCAGTTTTCTCAGCTCTGAACATTATCTTTTATCAGAATACTAGTGTACATTGTTGAGTATCATGATTAGTTAGGAAATATAAAATAAACTAGGATTTGTTCTGACTTTTCTTATACTCAAAATAGATCATGTATTGCTATATATATGTCCACGAGGCTGAATCAATACATCAACAATTCTACCAATCCTCTCTCCCTTCTAACTCTCTCCCTTCTAACATCAACAATTCCACCAATCCTCTCTTCCTTCTAACATACATTTTCTTGCTTTTTTGTGAAGGAGGGAAGGGCGACCTTTGATTTCTTTCAGTAAACAATTATAGACACGACAATGGTGCCTCGGACCTCTTTTATATTTCCTTGGATACATTATTAGGGACACTATCATTCTCGCTTAAATAGCGTATTCATATCGTTCTCGCTTAAATGGCCTGCTCTGCAATGCTCGTCTGCTCGTTTCTCCCTCCTATCGACCTCCTTTGCTCTCGCCCCTCCCGGCCTCCTGTTAGCCCATCCTGGTCCCGGCCACGCAGCAAGTCACCCCACAATGTTGCTACGAGCCACCAACGCGATATTGCAAGCGGCCTCGCATGTCGGCTAGCGAGAAATTGTTGCAGAGGAGGTGGGGCGGCGCTAAATAGGGCTATTGTCACTAGTACTCCCTCCGTAAACAAACATAAGAGTGAAAGTTCTTATATTTCTTTACACAGGAAGTACTTTGCTACTAGCCAGCGCTCGATATGGCGGAGTGCGATGGCAGCCACGGGATGATGTGTCAACGAACACCGGATGCGGCAAAGGCGAGCTGCGGTGGGATACACGGGATGATACGATCGTCAACAGCGAAAGCAATGACGGTTGTGCTGCAATCATCGACGGCGGAGCTGCAACGGTTAACTAAGCCCTGCGTGAGATCGTCGAAGCGGCGAGCGATGCTACAACGCATCGGCAGGCGCTGCTAGGCCGTGCGACAGTAAGGCGGCGGTGTTGCAAGGCAGTGGTGTTGGGGAACGTAGCAGAAATTCAAAATTTTCCTACGTAACACCAAGATCTATCTATGGAGAGACCAGCAACGAGTAGAAAGGGGAGGAGAGTTTGCATCTACATACCCTTGTAGATCGCTAAGCGGAAGCGTTCAAGTGAACGGGGTTGATGGAGTCGTACTCGTCGTGATTCAGATCACCGATGATCAAGTGCCGAACGGACGGCACCTCCGCGTTCAACACACGTACAGCCCGGTGACGTCTCCCACGCCTTGATCCAGCAAGGAGAGAGGGAGAGGTTGAGGAAGACTCCATCCAACAGCAGCACAACGGCGTGGTGGTGGTGGAGGAGTGTGGCAATCCCGCAGGGCTTCGCCAAGCACCATGGGAGAAGAGGAGGAGGGAGAGGGGCAGGGCTGCACCAACGAGAGATCAAATCATGTGTTATGGGCAGCCCCTAGGCCTCATATATATAGGGGAAGGGGAGGGCTGCGCCCCCTTTAGGGTTTCCCACCCCAAGGGGCGGCGGCCAGCCTCCAGATGGCATCTGGTGCGGCGGCCAAGAGGGGGGGAGGAGTCCATCCTCCCCAAGGCACCTCGGAGGTGCCTTCCCCCTTGAGGACTCTTCCCTCTAGGGTTTCCTAGGCGCATGGGCCTCTTGGGGCTGGTGCCCTTGGCCCATGTAGGCCAAGGCGCACCCCCTACAGCCCATGTGGCCCCCCGGGGCAGGTGGCCCCACCCGGTGGGCCCCCGGGACCCTTCCGGTGGTCCCGGTACAATACCGATGACCCCGAAACTTGTCCCGATGGCCGAAACAGGACTTCCTATATATAAATCTTTACCTCCGGACCATTCCGGAACTCCTCGTGACGTCCGGGATCTCATCCGGTACTCCGAACAACATTCGGTAACCACATACAAGCTTCCTTTATAACCCTAGCGTCATCAAACCTTAAGTGTGTAGACCCTACGGGTTCGGGAGACATGCAGACATGACCGAGACGTTCTCCGGTCAATAACCAACAGCGGGATCTGGATACCCATGTTGGCTCCCACATGTTCCACGATGATCTCATCGGATGAACCACGATGTCAAGGACTTAATCAATCCCGTATTCAATTCCCTTTGTCTATCGGTATGTTACTTGCCCGAGATTCGATCGTCGGTATCCAATACCTTGTTCAATCTCGTTACCGGCAAGTCACTTTACTCGTTCCGTAACACATCATCACGTGATCAACTCCTTGGTCACATTGCGCATATGATGATGTCCTACCGAGTGGGCCCAGAGATACCTCTCCGTTTACACGGAGTGACAAATCCCAGTCTTGATCCGCATAAAACAATAGATACTTTCGGAGATACATGTAGTGCACCTTTATAGTCACCCAGTTACGTTGTGACGTTTGATACACCCAAGGCACTCCTACGGTATCCAGGAGTTACACGATCTCATGGTCAAAGGAAGAGATACTTGACATTGGCAAAGCTCTAGCAAACTACACGATCTTTGTGCTATGCTTAGGATTGGGTCTTGTCCATCACATCATTCTCCTAATAATGTGATCCCGTTATCAACGACATCCAATGTCCATAGCCAGGAAACCATGACTATCTGTTGATCACAACGAGCTAGTCCACTAGAGGCTCACTAGGGACATATTGTGGTATATGTATTCACACGTGTATTACGATTTCCGGATAATACAGTTATAGCATGAATAAAAGACAATTATCATGAACAAGGAAATATAATAATAATACTTTTATTATTGCCTCTAGGGCATATTTCCAACAGTCTCCCACTTGCACTAGAGTCAATAATCTAGTTCACATCGCCATGTGATTAACACTCACAGGTCACATCGCCATGTGACTAATACCCAAGAGTTTACTAGAGTCAGTAGTCTAGTTCACATCACTATGTGATTAACACTCAATGAGTTTTATGTTTGATCATGTTGCTTGTGAGAGAGGTTTTAGTCAACGGGTCTGAACCTTTCAGATCCGTGTGTGCTTTACAAATCTCTATGTCATCTCCTAGATGCAGCTACCACGCTCTATTTGGAGCTATTCCAAACAACTGTTCTACTTGGAGCTATCCTAAATTATTGCTCCATTATATGTATCCGGTCTCTCTCTACTCAGAGCTATCCGGATAGGTGTCAAGCTTGCATCGTCGTAACCTTTACGACGAACTCTTTTACCACCTCCATAATCGAGAAAATTCCTTAGTCCACTAGTTACTAAGGATAACTTTGACCGCTGTCCTGTGATCCATTCTTGGATCACTCTTGTACCCCTTGACTAACTCATGGCAAGGCACACTTCAGGTGCGGTACACAGCATAGCATACTGAAGAGCCTACGTCTTAAGCATAGGGGACGACCTTCGTCCTTTCTCTCTATTCTGCCGTGGTCGAGCTTTAAGTCTTAACTTCGTACCTTACAACTCAGTCAAGAACTCCTTCTTTGACTGGTCCATCTTGAACACCTTCAAGATCATGTCAAGGTATGTGCTCATTTGAAAGTACTATTAAGCGTTTTGAGATATCCTTATAGATCTTGATGCTCAATGTTCAAGTAGCTTAATCCAGGTTTTCTATTGAAAAACACTTTCCAAATAACCCTATATGCTTTCTAGAAATTCTACGTCATTTCTGATCCATAACAATATGTCAACAACATATACTTATCAGAAATTCTATAGTGCTCCCACTCACTTCTTTGGAAATACAAGTTTCTCATAAACTTTGTACAAACCCAAAATCTTTGATCACCATCAAAGCATACATTCCAACTCCGAGATGCTCACTCCAGTCCTTAGAAGGATTGTTGGAGCTTTGCATACTTATTAGCATCTTTCGGGATTGACAAAACCTTCCGGTTGTATCACATACAACCTTTCCTCATTAAAATCGTTGAGGAAACAATGTTTTGACATCCTATCTGCAAGATTTCATAAATAATGCAGTAATCGCTAATATAATTCCAACAGACTCTTAGCATCGCTACGAGTGAGAAAATCTCATCGTAGTCAACTCCTTGAACTTGTCGGAAAACATCTTAACGACAAGTCGAGCTTTCTTAATGGTGACATTTACCATCATTGTCCGTCTTCCTTTTGAAATCCATCTGTACTCATTAGCCTTACGACCATCGAGCCGTTCTGCCAAAGTATACACTTTGTTTTCATACATGGATCCTCTCTCGGATTTCATGGCCTCAAGCCATTTATCGGAATCCGGGCCCACCATCGCTTCTCCATAGCTCGTAGGTTCATTGTTGTCTAGCAACATGACCTTCAAGACAGGATTACGTACCACTCTGAAGTAGTACGTATCCTTGTCATCCTACGAGGTTTGGTAGTGACTTGATCCGAAGTTTCATGATCAATATCATAAGCTTCCACTTCAATTGGTGTAGGTGCCACAGGAACAACTTCCTGTGCCCTGCCACACACTAGTTGAAGAGACGGTTCAATAACCTCATCAAGTCTCCACTATCCTCCCACTCAATTCTTTCGAGAGAAACTTTTCCTCGAGAAAGGACCCGATTCTAGAAACAATTCATATTGCTTTCGGATCTGAATTAGGAGGTATACCCAACTGTTTTGGGTGTCCTATGAAGATGCATTTTATCCGCTTTGGGTTCGAGCTTAATCCTGAAACTTTTTCATATAAGCGTCGCAGCCCCAAACCTTTAAGAAACGACAACTTAGGTTTCTCTAAACCATAATTCATACGGTGTCATCTCATCGGAATTATGTGGTGCCCTATCTAAAGTGAATGTGGTTGTCTCTAATGCCTAACCCATGAACGATAGTGGTAATTCGATAAGAGACATCATGGTACGCACCATATCCAATAGGGTGCAACTATGATGTTCGGACACACCATCACACTATGGTGTTCCAGGCGGTATTAATTGTGAAACATTTTCCACAATGTCTTAATTGTGTGCCAAAACTCGTAACTCAGATATTCATCTCTATGATCGTATCATAGACATTTTATCCTCTTGTCACAATGATCTTCTACTTCACTCTGAAATTACTTGAACCATTCAATAATTCAGACTTGTGTTTCATCAAGTAAATATTCTCAACATCTACTCGAATCATCTGTGAAGTAAGAACATAACGATATTCACTGCATGCCTCAGCACTTATTGGACTGCACACATCATAATGTGTTACTTCCAACAAGTTGCTATCTTGTTACATCTTATTGAAACCGAGGCTTTTCAGTCATCTTGCCTATCTGGTATGATTTGCATATCTCAAGTGATTCAAAATCAAGTGAGTCCGAACGGTCCATTTGCATGGAGTTTCTTCATGCATATACACCAATAGACATGGTTCGCATGTCTCAAACTTTTCAAAAACGAGTGAGTCCAAAGATCCATCAACATGGAGCTTCTTCATGCGTTTTATACCATTATGACTTACATGGCAGTGCCACAAGTAAGTGGTACTATCATTACTATCTTATATCTTTTGGCATGAAAATGTGTATCACTACGATCGAGATTCAATAAACCATTTATTTAGGTGCAAGAGCACTTATTCAGGTTTAATACTAATCTTGATGGTAGAGGGAGCGTGCGATGTTTGATTATATCAAACTTGGAAACACTTCCAACACATATCGTCAGCTCTCCTTTAGCTAGTCTCCGTTTATTCCGTAGCCTTTTATTTCGAGTTACTAACACTTAGCAACCGAACCGGTATCTAATACCCTGGTGCTACTAGGAGTACTAGTAAAGTACACATTAACATAATGTATATCCAATATACTTCTATCGACCTTGCCAGCCTTCTCATCTACCAAGTATCTAGGGTAATGCTGCTCCAGTGGTTGTTCCCCTTATTACAGAAGCACTTAGTCTCGGGTTTGGGTTCAACCTTGGGTTTCTTCACTTGAGCAGCAGCTGAATTGCCGTTTCATGAAGTATACCTTTGTTCCCTTGCCCTTCTGGAAACTAGTGGTTTCACCAACCATCAACAATTGATGCTCCTTCTTGATTTCTACTTTCGCGGTGTCAAACATCGTGAATACCTCAAGGATCATCTTATTTATCCCTGATATGTTATAGTTCATCACGAAGCTCTAGCAGCTCGGTGGCAATGACTTTGGGAAAACATCACTATCTCATCTGGAAGATCAACTCCCACTCGATTCAAGTGATTGTTGCACTCAGACAATCTGAGCACAAGCTCAACGATTGAGCTTTTCTCCCTTAGTTTGCAGGCTAAGAAAATCGTCGGAGGTCTCATACCTCTTGACGTGGGCACGAGCCTGAAATCCCAATTTCAGCCCTCGAAACATCTCATATGTTCCGCGACGTTTCGAAAATGTCTTTGGTGCCTCTACTTAAACCATTTAACTGAACTATCACGTAGTTATCAAAACGTGTATGTCCGATGTTCGCAACATCCACAAACGACATTTGGAGTTCAGCACACTAAGCGGTGCATTAAGGACATAAGCTATCTACTGTCTGCATAATCGCTACTTTCAACTTTCAACTATATTTTCTCTAGGAACATATCTAAAACAGTAGAACTAAAGCGCGAGCTACGACATAATTTGCAAAATCCTTTTGACTATGTTCAGGATAATTAAGTTCATCTTATGAACTCCCACTCAGATAGACATCCCTCTGGTCATCTAAGTGATCACATGATCCGAGTCAACTAGGCCGTGTCCGATCATCACGTGAGACGGACTAGTTAACGTCGGTGAACATCTTCATGTTGATCGTATCTACTATACGACTCATGCTCGACCTTTCGGTCTCCGTGTTCCGAGGCCATGTCTGCACATGCTAGGCTCGTCAAGTTAACCCTAAGTGTTTTCGCTGTGTAAAACTGTCTTACACCCGCTGTATGTGAACGTAAGAATCCATCACACCCGATCATCACGTGGTGCTTAGAAGCGACGAACTGTAGCAACGGTGCACAGTTAGGAGAGAACACTTCTTGAAATTTTGTAAGGGATCATCTTATTTACTACCGTCGTCCTAAGTAAACAAGATGCATAAACATGATAAACATCACATGCAATCAAATAGTGACATGATATGGCCAATATCATTTTGCTCCTTTTGATCTTCATCTTCGGGGCTCCATGATCATCATCGTCACCGGCACGACACCATGATCTCCATCATCGTGTCTTCATGAAGTTGTCACGCCAACGACTACTTCTACTTCTATGACTAACGCGTTTAGCAATAAAGTAAAGTAAGTTACATGGCGTTCTTCAATGACACGCAGGTCATACAAAAAATAAAGACAACTCCTATGGCTCCTGCCGGTTGTCATACTCATCGACATGCAAGTCGTGAATCCTATTACAAGAACATGATCAATCTCATACATCACATATCATTCATCACATTCTTCTTGGCCATATCACATCACATAGCATACCCTGCAAAAACAAGTTAGACGTCCTCTAATTGTTGTTGCATGTTTTACGTGGCTGCTATGGGTTTCTAGCAAGAACGTTTCTTACCTACGCAAGACCACAACGTGATATGCCAATTGCTATTTACCCTTCATAAGGACCCTTTTCATCGAATCCGTTCCGACTAAAGTGGGAGAGACTGGCACCCGCTAGCCACCTTATGCACCAAGTGCATGTCAATCGGTGGAACCTATCTCACGTAAGAGTACGTGTAAGGTCGGTCCGGGCCGCTTCATCCCACAATACCGCCGAAACAAGATTGGACTAGTAACGGTAAGCATATTGAACAACATCAACGCCCACAACTACTTTGTGTTCTACTCGTGCAAAGAATCTACGCAATGGACCTAGCTGATGATGCCACTGTTGGGGAACGTAGCAGAAATTCAAAATTTTCCTACGTAACACCAAGATCTATCTATGGAGAGACCAGCAACGAGTAGAAAGGGGAGGAGAGTTTGCATCTACATACCCTTGTAGATCGCTAAGCGGAAGCGTTCAAGTGAACGGGGTTGATGGAGTCGTACTCGTCGTGATTCAGATCACCGATGATCAAGTGCTGAACGGACGACACCTCCGCGTTCAACACACGTACAGCCCGGTGACGTCTCCCACGCCTTGATCCAGCAAGGAGAGAGGGAGAGGTTGAGGAAGACTCCATCCAACAGCAGCACAACGGCGTGGTGGTGGTGGAGGAGCGTGGCAATCCCGCAGGGCTTTGCCAAGCACCATGGGAGAAGAGGAGGAGGGAGAGGGGCAGGGCTGCACCAACGAGAGATCAAATCATGTGTTATGGGCAGCCCCTAGGCCTCATATATATAGGGGAAGGGGAGGGCTGCGCCCCCTTTAGGGTTTCCCACCCCAAGGGACGGCGGCCAGCCTCCAGATGGCATCTGGTGCGGCGGCCAAGAGGGGGGGAGGAGTCCATCCTCCCCAAGGCACCTCGGAGGTGCCTTCCCCCTTGAGGACTCTTCCCTCTAGGGTTCCCTAGGCGCATGGGCCTCTTGGGGCTGGTGCCCTTGGCCCATGTAGGCCAAGGCGCACCCCCTACAGCCCATGTGGCCCCCCGGGGCAGGTGGCCCCACCCGGTGGGCCCCCGGGACCCTTCCGGTGGTCCCGGTACAATACCGATGACCCCGAAACTTGTCCCGATGGCCGAAACAGGACTTTCTATATATAAATCTTTACCTACGGATCATTCCGGAACTCCTCGTGACGTCCGGGATCTCATCCGGGACTCCGAACAACATTCGGTAACCACATACAAGCTTCCTTTATAACCCTAGCGTCATCGAACCTTAAGTGTGTAGACCCTACGGGTTCGGGAGACATGCAGACATGACCGAGACGTTCTCCGGTCAATAACCAACAGCGGGATCTGGATACCCATGTTGGCTCCCACATGTTCCACGATGATCTCATCGGATGAACCATGATGTCAAGGACTTAATCAATCCCGTATTCAATTCCCTTTGTCTATCGGTATGTTACTTGCCCGAGATTCGATCGTCGGTATCCAATACCTTGTTCAATCTCGTTACCGGCAAGTCACTTTACTCGTTCCGTAACACATCATCACGTGATCAACTCCTTGGTCACATTGCGCATATGATGATGTCCTACCGAGTGGGCCCAGAGATACCTCTCCGTTTACACGGAGTGACAAATCCCAGTCTTGATCCGCATAAAACAATAGATACTTTCGGAGATACATGTAGTGCACCTTTATAGTCACCCAGTTACGTTGTGACGTTTGATACACCCAAGGCACTCCTAGGGTATCCAGGAGTTACACGATCTCATGGTCAAAGGAAGAGATACTTGACATTGGCAAAGCTCTAGCAAACGAACTACACGATCTTTGTGCTATGCTTAGGATTGGGTCTTGTCCATCACATCATTCTTCTAATGATATGATCACGTTATCAACGACATCCAATGTCCATAGCCAGGAAACCATGACTATCTGTTGATCACAACGAGCTAGTCAACTAGAGGCTCACTAGGGACATATTGTGGTCTATGTATTCACACGTGTATTACGATTTCCGGATAATACAGTTATAGCATGAATAAAAGACAATTATCATGAACAAGGAAATATAATAATAATACTTTTATTATTGCCTCTAGGGCATATTTCCAACAAGTGGTGCGATGAGCTGGGAGACATGCAGGGAGAGATAACAGTGAAGGGAAGGGGCACTCTCTTGTGCATCCGTGTTGGGTGGAGGCTTTCCAGCGGTTGTATATGATATATATTGGACAATGCGGGAGCTGATTGACCGGGACTTCTGATTGGTCGACCAAGGCCTATTGTCATCCTTTTATTTAATGTGCACATGGTTGCGGAAATTCATAGGGGCACGCACATGTCTAGCCGTGCCATACCGCTCGATTCCCTCGTGATTCGTAAAGTCGTTGGATTCCACACGAGCCAAACTCCAATTTTAACTTTTTTTTCTGAAACTTATGATTTTATCGTTCGCTCATACCAAATTTCATCATTTGAAACTTAACAAAGTTTTTAAAAAATATCAAAACATATTTAAAAGTGGTTTTATTACAAAGCGCTCTTCACAAGGAACACGAATATGCAAATGAAACATAATTAAAAAAAATTGGTTCAAAAGATATAAAAGATTAAAAATCAAAAGTCCGAAGAAAGGTCGATTCCTCCGCCCTATGTGCTACAAATCTCCTCTCCCACGGTTGGGTCCTTCTCATCTACCTTTTTTAGGGAGTAATATCATGGCTCACTTTATTGAACTCAAATGGTTGTTACATCATCCACAAGAAAAGGTACTATGAAACTAGGAGGCTCATCAACCCAAACACAAGGGTTAATCTCAGCCTGTTTAGCTAGATGATGAGCAACATGATTAGCATACCTATTACAGAAACTAAACAAACTTTGCCAAAAGTAGTAGCTTGAATACGTATATCATCATAATATGGAGCAGCAGGTGTAGAAGAGAATCCTCCAGCCTGAATTATCTCGATGACTTCAAGACAATCCGATTGGATTATAATTTTGTTTACATACATCAGTCACATTTGCACATGGTGCATGTTATTTTTTTGTACTTTTTTGTGATTCTTTTTGAGTTGACATAGATATTATCATTTTTCTGCAGGTAACAATTTGTTACTCATTTGGGACTCTATTCTACTTGGCAACACCATTCCCTGCTTCAAAAATTATTTATACTTTTTTTGATGGTAACTCTGCATAGATGCACCATGTTGGCATGGTAAGAAATGACAAAATTTCTCAGTATAATTTTTTTCGAAGGATGATAACTTTGTATGAAAAGATGTGGTCGCTTTCTCTATACAATAATTGTAACAAGTATGGATTCAGTTGGGGTGTTGTGACTTCTCTTTTTTTACATACAACAAGTGTTTTGTAGCCTGATTTCACTGTTTTGTGAAATAAAATGATTAAAATTCCTGCATATGTCATGATAACTCATGTATTCTACACATTGTTATTTCCCCTGGTAACTCATTTCTATCTGGCTGGTAGCTTCTATGCACACAGTATGATGAAATAGGAAAATGGTCCCCTTTTTCTTCCTTTTTTGATTGGGGCCTTTTGGTTTGGACTGAATTGAAATTCAGATACAATAGGGAGTGCTTAGATGCACCTGGTCCACCTAGATTCTTGCTGAATTCTGGACGCTTGGTATGTTCTGGTGTCCCTGGTGGTAGATCAAGTCGAGATCTGGTGGTAACTTGAGCTCCCCAAGCGTTTCTGCATGATTTGTGAAGCAATTGCTGGATTCTGGACGCTTGGTAAGTTCCGGTGTCCCTGGTGGTAGATCAAGTCAAGATCTGGTGGTAACTTCAGTTTCCTCAAGTGTCTTGCATGATTTGTGAAGCAAATGCTGGATCAAATCGGGGTTGGGGTGGGGGTGGGGGTATGGATTGGGGACGGAGATGAATACTTGAGTTCATCGCCGGGGAGAGAGAAAGATGAATAGGGGGGGTCGATGGAGAGCGCCTTTTCTTGATGTGGAGGTAAGAAAGTTGGGGTTTAGGGGAGGTGGTGGCGCGTGATGGGAGTGGGCCATGGTCACGCGAGGGGCGCTGAGCTGGGCCTCGCGCGACGGCTCGGCCTCATGCGCTACGCGCACTCAGCCTTGTGAGGTGGGGAATCGGTTGTTCGAATCTATTGTATAGATACGAATGTTTGGTATATATCACAGTCTTTGAGTTTATGGGCCGAATGCCATTGCAGATATTCGGCCAACGTTTGATGAGCTGAGCGGGAGAGTGTTTGTCTAAAAAAGAGCGAGTATGTTTGTAAAAACAAAAGTGAAAAATATTTCTCAAAACAACTATGAAAAGTCTATGCCATCCGCTAAAAAGGGCATTTTGTGTACAGATATTTCTTCCCCATGGACGCCACTATATCTGTGTAGTGTAGTATACTACCAGTGTACAAGTACCATATACTAAGCGATTTGTGTAGAGATATCTCCTTCCGTTGAACTCCCTCCGGTCCTTCGCCTATAAGATTTGACCAAAGTCAAGTCTCGTAAACTTTAACCAACTTTATAGAAAAAAGTACCAACATTCATAATCTGAAATCAATATCATTAGACGTGTCGTAACTCAAAGTTTCATATTGTATAACTTTAGCATAGCAGATGTTGATATTTTTTCATATAAATACGGTCAAACTTTATGAAGTTTGACTTCAGAGAATTCTAATATATAGAGTAAAAAGGACCGGAGGGAGAACTTTGTACTACTTGGAGACAGGGATAGACTGCCCTCAAAAAAAAAAGACAGGGATGGACATGTCATCACACGCGTGAGAGTATATATGTGTGTCGCTGAGCCGATAGCGACGGTGTGCCTGCGTGCTTTGCTTGACCATGCCACATGCGAGTAGTAAGGCCTTCTTTGGTTCATAGGATAGGAATTTTATATGAATAGAAAAATCATAGAAAGTGACATGACATGCATGTCAATTCCTATAAAGAAGAAGATGTCATTTGGTGCATAGGAAATGATTTTTTTTCATTAAATCTAGGCTAATGTTTTTTTCCTTCAAAATGTGAAGGATTGGTTCCTATCCTACATAGGAATAGGAATCCATTCCTACAAACCAAAGGGCTTCAAATGAATTTTTTCTTTGCAAATTCAATCCTATAAAAACCCTACAAACCAAAGAGGCCTAAATTGTTTAGCGCAATCGAATCCACGTCGGATGCGGCTTGGTCGTCGGGTTAAAGGCGTCAAACCAACTAGTAATAAACGAGGCAGCGCGTGGACGTGTGATGCGAGCACTGAGCAAAGCCGAGCAGAAGCATCTCTGCCGCTCGCCCATGATCACATTGAACCGATCCTTGCCGTCCGATCGTCCTGGCAGCCTCTCGCGTGTGAAGTTTTGGTTTGACCGCAGCCGCGGAGTCGGCGAGATCGAATCGACGATAGGACCGGCGAAAGAAAGCGTATGCATAAATAAACCTGCGGGTGCTTTTCACCGGCCCGTCAAGTTCACCACCATTGCTTTTCACATGGCCCACGAAGAAGAGAAGATAAAATCGGAGCTCAGGACAAGGCAAGAATCATACGATATCCGGTCCAACGTGAATGCATGATCGGTGCTGTCCGGGCGTCCAGTCCAGTGGTTGCTGTTGCAGGGCCAGCCGGTGAATTGAAAGAAATTGTCAAGAGTCCAAGTGAGCTCGAAAGAGAGTAACAAATCGCGGCTCATATGCGCCGATGCGGACACACGTATCGCCCATCGTTCGCGTAGACTTGGACCCGACTTTGATCCGGTGGAATGGAAGCAGCGGCAGCATCTGCGCTCTTTCCTGGCGTTGCCTGCCTCTTCTTTTTGTTTACCCGGGCACAGACGTGTCGGATCTGGCCCGTGTGCGCGTGTTCTATTGCCCCTTCGGCTGATTGATCCATCGCTTTCGGCTCCCATATGGACCGTGTGGGACGAAGGGAATATACCGCTCGTGCGCGCAGCTTGGACTGGGAGCAGACAGCAGGCCTTGCTTGTTTTGGCTTGTGATTGGCCGCTTATTCGTGGACTGTGACTGATCGCCTTTGTTTGTTTTATATAAAAAGGCGGATTTTCATACAAATATGACGTATTTCAGTACATTCACATCAACGGTGTTAGTCCGGCTCTGAAGGTATAATTAATACCTAATCTAAATCGCCGTCCGCGAATCCATATGTCTTCCTCATGTCTAGCAGCCCGATCACCGGACTGCTAGGAGTCCCGAAGGTATATGCTTCAGCGCAAATGACGGCTCGCTTACCCACCACTCATCGGAGTGGAACCTCCGCCTGATGCTTCAGCGGGAGGGGAAAGTGGTGCCTCCGCTTCCATGAAGCCCATGTGGGATCGACGGAGGTACTCAAAAGAGAAGAATCAGGCAAGACATCGGCTGTGTACGCCGGTGTCGCCTAGACAATGGTCTTCGTGAGACCCAAGCGGCGACTGACTCCCGTGTTCTACTTCTCCTCGATGATGACGGCGGACACGGAGGCACCGGCCACCGACTCGTCGCTCTCCGCGCACCCGGCTTCTTCCCTCCGCCTGCATGGCGCGGTCGCATGCACGGGAGGCGTGGTCGTCGACGGCAGCGATAACGCTCGTGCCGCCGTGCTCCCCGCCATGCCGGCGTGGAGCAACTGGCCACTCCTCATCGGGTGGCCCTGGAGCGGCGAGTTGCTGAACCACGTGGCGGCTTGGGGCGGCAACTTGCTCCGTAGGATGAGGCACGAGAGGTGGGGCAGCGAGTTGCCTCGCTCGTATCCGACGGGCTCGACGGGCCACCCAGCCGGCTTGTATGCCGGAGAACTGCTCGTCGGAAGCCATCAGAAGAGTGGTTGAGGAGGAGATTGGGGGAGCGGTGGTGGTTGTGGTTCTTGCCCAACGTCTGCCCTCGTTTTATAGAGGGCGGATGGTAAGAGCTCGGCCTATGTTGCTTTAATGTCGGCCCGCTCATAAACGGACGTGTGGCCCAAGTAGGTTTCTCGGGTTTCCACACAGGGGTTAATGGGGGCGTATGAATGCGGCGAGGAGGCATGTTCAGCTAGGCGTGCAGCGCCCTCGGCCTGCACACCGTTTCAATGGCGGAGGCAGTGAGAGGCTGCGTCCGTCCTAAGCCGTCTTTAATGTGGAGCGGTGCACTCTACAGCGGCATGAATGCGGGCAGCTGGCGCCGGGCGAGAGCGCGCGCGGGAGAGGGTAGGTTTTTTTTATGGGCCAGGGCGGTCAGAAGAGGGCTTGGGAGCGGTCCGGACTTCCACAAACCTCTCCCACTTTTGTCTCCGGTTTGCAGGAGAAATCACGTTGGGACCGCTCCACGGACCGATACAAGTCGACGTTGGATGGCTTCTATGGTCCAGACAGCCCGGTCCGAATGGTTACGGGAGGTTTACAGGTCCGCCTTGGAGATGCCCTAAGGCGAACTCCAACGAATGATCATAAACAGAAGTCCGTTTTGCCCGGTTTATGGCCACCGAAGGGGATGGAGATGGCGGGCGATGAGGTGGACTTCATGGTCGCTCTCCTCGATGATGCGGAGGAAGACCTGTCCTCGTGGTCGTGCTTCCCCTTCTTGCCAGGGATCCACTTTCACATCCCCATGCCAGTGACCGGCGGGGAGCAAGGAGGGACGAGTGAGGGCGGTGCTAGGGTTAGCTTGTCGGGGTGGGAGGGGGGCTGGAAAAGAGTGGACGCGGTAGGAAAGCGGACTGGCCGGTCCACAGCTTCGTCATAAAAAGGACCGCGTCCAAGGGTAGCTGGGAGGCTAACGTGCAGGCCCATCCACCCGTGCGGATTAAATGGCCGGTGGGAATCCGTTGCATGGTCAACATGCGGGCTCGGGGACGGACAACGATGTGCATGTCTTGTTCATTTATCTTAGAAGGGAGAGAGGGATTTGGTGGAATAGTTTGTTGTATTGCTTGAGCCTCGCGATCATATATATAGGAGTACATGATCTACTTGGAGTACAAGACAATATTTCTAGTCTATCCTATGTTTCCAAACTAATAACGATACTCAACATCCCCCTACAGTCACAACGATAGCGATGCAGATGGTGAGACTGGAGAAGAATCCAAAGGCAGGCCGACGGTGTTGGGTAACATAGCATAAATTCAAAATTTTCCTACGTGTCACCAAGATCTATCTATGGAGTCATCTAGCAACGAGGGAGGAGTGGATCTACATACCCTTGTAGATCGCGCGCGGAAGCGTTCAAGAGAACGGGGTTGATGGAGTCGTACTCGTCGTGATCCTAATCACCGTGATCCTAGCGCCGAACGGACGGCACCTCCGCGTTCAACACACGTACGGAGCAGCGACGTCTCCTCCTTCTTGATCCAGCAAGGGGGAGAAGAGGTTGATGGAGATCCAGCAGCACGACGGCGTGGGTGGTGGAAGTAGCGGGATTCCAACAGGGCTTCACCAAGCGCTGCGGGAGGAGGGAGATGTGTCATGGGAGGGAGAGGGAGGCACCAGGGCTTAGGTGTTGCTGCCCTCCCTTCCCCCACTATATATAGGGCCAAGGGAGAGGGGGGCGCAGCCTTGGCCCTTCCTCCAAGGAAGGGTGCGGCCAAGGGAGGAGTCCCTCCTCCCCAAGGCACCTCGGAGGTGCCTTCCCCCTTTAGGACTCTTCCTTTTCCTTGACTCTTGGCGCATGGGCCTCTTGGGGCTGGTGCCCTTGGCCCATATAGGCCAAGGCGCACACTCCTACAGCCCATGTGGCCCCCCGGGGCAGGTGGACCCCCTTGGTGGACCCCCGGACCCCTTTCAGCACTCCCGGTACAATACCGATAAGGCGCGAAACTTTTCCGGCGACCAAAACAAGACTTCCCATATATAAATCTTTACCTCCGGACCATTCTGGAACTCCTCGTGACGTCCGGGATCTCATCCGGGACTCCAAACAACTTTCGGGTTACCGCATACTAATATCTCTATAACCCTAGCATCACCGAACCTTAAGTGTGTAGACCCTACGGGTTCGGGAGACATGCAGACATGACCGAGATGACTCTCCGGTCAATAACCAACAGCGGGATCTGGATACCCATGTTGGCTCCCACATGTTCCACGATGATCTCATCGGATGAACCACGATGTCAAGGACTTAATCAATCCCGTATACAATTCCCTTTGTCTAGCGGTACGATACTTGCCCGAGATTCGATCGTCGATATCCCGATACCTTGTTCAATCTCGTTACCGGCAAGTCTCTTTACTCGTTCCGTAACACATCATCCCGTGATCAACTCCTTGATCACACTGTGCACATTATGATGATGTCCTACCGAGTGGGCCCAGAGATACCTCTCCGTTTACACGGAGTGACAAATCCCAGTCTCGATTCGTGCCAACCCAACAGACACTTTCGGAGATACCTGTAGTGTACCTTTATAGCCACCCAGTTACGTTGTGACGTTTGGCACACCCAAAGCACTCCTACGGTATCCGGGAGTTGCACAATCTCATGGTCTAAGGAAATGATACTTGACATTAGAAAAGCTTTAGCATACGAACTACATGACCTTGTGCTAGGCTTAGGATTGGGTCTTTGTCCATCACATCATTCTCCTAATGATGTGATCCCGTTATCAATGACATCCAATGTCCATGGTCAGGAAACCGTAACCATCTATTGATCAACGAGCTAGTCAACTAGAGGCTTACTAGGGACATGGTGTTGTCTATGTATCCACACATGTATCTGAGTTTCCTATCAATACAATTCTAGCATGGATAATAAACGATTATCATGAACAAGGAAATATAATAATAACTAATTTATTATTGCCTCTAGGGTATATTTCCAATAGTCTCCCACTTGCACTAGAGTCAATAATCTAGTTCACATCGCCATGCGATTAACACTCACAGACCACATCGCCATGTGACCACCATCCAAGAGTTTACTAGTGTCACTAAACTAGTTCACATCATCATGTGATTAAGACTCAATGAGTTCTGGGTTTGATCATGTTTTGCTTGTGAGAGAGGTTTTAGTCAACGGGTTTGCAACAATCAGATCCGTATGTACTTTGCAAATCTCTATGTCATCTTGTAGATGCAACTACTATGCTACATTTGGAGCTATTCCAAATAACTGTTCTACTATACGAATCCAGTTTTACTACTCAGAATAATCTGGATTAGTGTCAAAGTTTGCATCGGCGTAACCCTTTACGACGAACTCTTTTACCACCTCCATAATCGAGAAAATTCCTTAGTCCACTAGTTACTAAGGATAACTTTGACCGTTGTCCTGTGATCCATTCTTAGATCACTCTTGTACCCCTTGACTGACTCATGGCAAGGCACATTTCAGGTGCGGTACACAGCATAGCATACTGTAGGGCCTATGTCTTAAGCATAGGGGACGACCTTCGTCCTTTCTCTCTATTCTGCCGTGGTCAAGCTTTAAGTCTTAACTTCATACCTTACAACTCAGGCAAGAACTCCTTCTTTGACTGATCCATCTTGAACACCTTCAAGATCATGTCAAGGTATGTGCTCATTTGAAAGTACCATTAAGCGTTTTGATCTATCCTTATAGATCTTGATGCTCAATGTTCAAGTAGCTTAATCCAGGCTTTCCATTGAAAACACTTTCCAAATAACCCTATATGCTTTCCAGAAATTCTACGTCATTTCTGATCAACAATATGTCAACAACATATATTCATCAGAAATTCTATAGTGCTCCCACTCACTTCTTTGGAAATACAAGTTTCTCATAAACTTTGTATAAACCCAAAATCTTTGATCATCTCATCAAAGCGTACATTCCAACTCCGAGATGCTTACTCCAGTCTCTAGAAGGATTGCTGGAGCTTTGCATACTTATTAGCATCTTTCAGGATTGACAAAACCTTCCGGTTGTATCACATACAACCTTTCCTCAAAAATCGTCGAGGAAACAATGTTTTGACATCCTATCTGCAAGATTTCATAAATAATGTAGTAATCGCTAATATAATTCCAACAGACTCTTAGCATCGCTACGAGTGAGAAAGTCTCATCATAGTCAACTCCTTGAACTTGTTGGAAAAAATCTTAACGACAAGTCGAGCTTTCTTAATGGTGATACTTACCATCATTGTCCGTCTTCCTTTTAAAATCCATCTGTACTCAATAGCCTTACGACCATCGAACCGTTCTGCCAAAGTCTACACTTTGTTTTCATACATGGATCCTCTCTCGGATTTTATGGCCTCGAGCCATTTATCGGAATCCGGGCCCACCATCGCTTCTCCATGGCTCGTAGGTTCATTGTTGTCTAGCAACATGACTTCCAAGACAGGATCACGTACCACTCTGAAGTAGTACGCATCCTTGTCATCCCACGAGGTTTGGTAGTGACTTGATCTGAAGTTTCATGATCACTATCATAAGCTTCCACTTCAATTGGTGTAGGTGCCACAGGAACAACTTCATGTGCCCTGCCACACACTAGTTGAAGAGACGGTTCAATAACCTCATCAAGTCTCCACCATCCTCCCACTCAATTCTTTTGAGAGAAACTTTTCCTCGAGAAAGGACCCGATTCTAGAAACAATCCCTTATTGCTTTCGGATCTGAGACAGGAGGTATACCCAACTGTTTTGGGTGTCCTATGAAGATGCATTTATCCGCTTTGGGTTCGAGCTTATCAGCCTGAAACTTTTTCACATAAGTGTCGCAGCCCCAAACTTTTAAGAAATGACAGCTTACGTTTCTCTAAACCATAGTTCATACAGTGTCATCTCATCGGAATTACGTGGTGCCCTATTTAAAGTGAATGCGGTTGTCTCTAATGCCTAACCCATAAACTATCGTGGTAATTCGATAAGAGACATCATGGTATGCATCATATCCAATAGGGTGTAGTTATGATGTTCGGACACACCATCACACCATGGTGTTCCTGGTTGTATTGGTTGTGAAACAATTTCCACAATGTCTTAATTCTCTGCCAAACTCGTAATTCAGATATTCATCTCTATGATCATATCATAGATATTTTATCCTCTTGTCATGACGATCTTTCAACTTCACCCTGAAATTACTTGAACCTTTCAATAATTCAGACTCGTGATTCATCAAGTAAATATACTCAACATCTACTCAAATCATCTATGAAGTAAGAACATAACGATATCCACTACACGCCTCAGCACTCATTGGACTGCACACATCAAAATGTATTACTTCCAACAAGTTTCTTTCTAGTTCCATTTTACTGAAAATGAGGCTTTCAGTCATCTTGCCCATGTGGTATGATTTGCATGTCTCAAGTGATTCAAAATCAAGTGAGTCCAAACGATCCATTTGCATGGAGTTTCTTCATGCATATACACCAATAGACATGGTTCGCATGCCTCAAACTTTTCAAAAAACGAGTGAGCCCAAAGATCCATCAACATGGAGCTTCTTCATGCGTTTTATACCGATATGACTTGCATGGCAGTGCCACAAGTAGGTGGTACTATCATTACTATCTTTTGGCATGAACATGTGTATCACTACGATCGAGATTCAATAAACCATTCATTTTAGGTGTAATACCATTGAAGGTATTATTCAAATAAACAGAGTAACCATTACTCTCTCCTTAAATGAATAACCGTATTGCGATAGACATAATCCAATCATGTCTATGCTCAACGCAAACACCAAATAACAATTATTTAGGTTTTAATACCAATCTCGATGGTAGAGGGAGCGTACGATATTTGATCAACCTTGGAAATACTTCCAACACATATCGTCATCTCACCTTTAGCCAGTCTCCGTTTTATTCCGTAGCTTTTATTTCGAGTTACTAACAGTTAGCAACCGAACCGGTATCTAATACGCCGGTGCTACTAGGAGTACTAGTAAAGTACACATTAACATAATGTATATCCAATATACTTCTACCGACCTTGCCAGCCTTCTCATCTACCAAGTATCTAGGGTAATTCTGCTCCAGTGGCTGTTCCCCTTATTACAGAAGCACTTAGTCTCAGGTTTGGGTTCAACTTTGGGTTTCTTCACTAGAGCAGCAGCTGATTTGCCGTTTCATGAAGTATCCCTTCTTGCCCTTGCCCTTCTTGAAACTAGTGGTTTCACCAACCATCAACAATTGATGCTCCTTCTTGATTTCTACTTTTGTGGTGTCAACCATCGCGAATATCTCAAGGATCATCATATATGTCCCCGATACATTATAGTTCATCACGAAGCTCTAGCAGCTTGGTGGAAATGACTTCAGAGAAACATCACTATCTCATTTGGAAGATCAACTCCCAATTGATTCAAATGATTGTTGTACTCAGACAATATGAGCACAAGCTCAACAATTGAGCTTTTCTCCTTAGTTTGCAGGCTAAGAAAATCGTCGGAGGTCTCATACCTCTTGACGTGGGCACGAGTCTGAAATCCCAATTTCAGTCCTTGGAACATCTCATATGTTCTGTGATGTTTCAAAAACGTCTTTGGTGGCCTCAATTTTAAACCATTTAGCATTACGCACTGAACTATCATGTAGTCATCAAAATGTGTATGTCAGATGTTCGCAACATCCACAGACAACGTTCGAGGTTCAGCACACTGAGCGGTGCATTAAGGACATAAGCCTTCTATGAAGCAATGAGGACAATCCTCAGTTTACGGACCTAGTCCGCATAATTGCTACTATCAACTTTCAACTAAATTTTCTCTAGGAACATATCTAAACAGTAGAACTAAAGCGCGAGCTACGACATAATTTGCGAAGATCTTTTGACTATGTTCAGGATAATTAAGTTCATCTTATGAACTCCCACTCAGATAGACATCCCTCTAGTCATCTAAGTGATTACATGATCCGAGTCAACTAGGCCGTGTCCGATCATCACGTGAGACGGACTAGTCATCATCGGTGAACATCTTCATGTTGATCGTATCTACCATAGGACTCATGCTCGACCTTTCGGTCTCTTGTGTTCCGAGGCCATGTCTGTACATGTTAGGCTCGTCAAGTCAACCTAAGTGTTTTGTGTGTGTAAATCTGTCTTACACCCGTTGTATGTGAATGTTAGAATCTATCACACCCGATCATCACGTGGTGCTTCGAAACGACGAACTTTCGCAACGGTGCACAGTTAGGGGGAACACTTTCTTGAAATTATTATGAGGGATCATCTTATTTACTACCGTCGTTCTAAGTAAACAAGATGCAAAAACATGATAAACATCACATGCAATCAAATAGTGACATGATATGGCCAATATCATATTGCTCCTTTTGATCTTCATCTTCGGGGCTCCATGATCATCATCGTCACCGGCATGACACCATGATCTCCATCATCATGATCTCTATCATCGTGTCTTCATGAAGTTGTCTCGTCAACTATTACTTCTACTACTACACCTAACGGTTAGCAATAAAGTAAAGTAATTACATGACGTTTATGTTGACACGCAGGTCATAAATAAATTAAGACAACTCCTATGGCTCCTGCCGGTTGTCATACTCATCGACATGCAAGTCGTGATTCCTATTACAAGAACATGATCAATCTCATACATCACATATATCATTCATCACATCCTTTTGGCCATATCACATCACATAGCATACCCTGCAAAAACAAGTTAGACGTCCTCTAATTGTTGTTTGCATGTTTTACGTGGCTGCTATGGGTTTCTAGCAAGAACGTTTCTTACCTACGCAAAGACCACAACGTGATATGCCAATTGCTATTTACCCTTCATAAGGACCCTTTTCATCGAATCCGATCCGATTAAAGTGGGAGAGACAGACACCCGCTAGCCACCTTATGCAACTAGTGCATGTCAGTCGATGGAACCAGTCTCACGTAAGAGTACGTGTAAGGTCGGTCCGGGCCGCTTCATCCCACAATGCCGCCGAATCAAGATTGGACTAGTAACGATAAGCATATTGAACAAAATCAACGCCCACAACTACTTTGTGTTCTACTCGTGCATAGAAACTACGCATAGACCTAGCTCTGATACCACTGTTGCGTAACATAGCATAAATTCAAAAAATTTCTACGTGTCACCAAGATCTATCTATGGAGTCATCTAGCAACGAGGGAGGAGTGGATCTACATACCCTTGTAGATCGCGCGCGGAAGCGTTCAAGAGAACGGGGTTGATGGAGTCGTACTCGTCGTGATCCTAATCACCGATGATCCTAGCACCGAACGGACGACACCTCCACGTTCAACACATGTACGGAGCAGCAACGTCTCCTCCTTCTTGATCCAGCAAGGGGGAGAAGAGGTTGATGGAGATACAGCAGCACGACGGCGTGGTGGTGGAAGTAGCGGGATTCCAACAGGGCTTCACCAAGCGCTGCGGGAGGAGGGAGATGTGTCATGGGAGGGAGAGGGAGGCGCCAGGGCTTAGGTGTTGCTGCCCTCCCTTCCCCCACTATATATAGGGCCAAGGGAGAGGGGGGCGCAGCCTTGGCCCTTCCTCCAAGGAAGGGTGCGGCCAAGGGAGGAGTCCCTCCTCCCCAAGGCACCTCGGAGGTGCCTTCCCCCTTTAGGACTCTTCCTTTTCCTTGACTCTTGGCGCATGGGCCTCTTGGGGCTGGTGCCCTTGGCCCATATAGTCCAAGGCGCACACTCCTACAGCCCATGTGGCCCCCCGGGGCAGGTGGACCCCCTTGGTGGACCCCCGGACCCCTTTCGGCACTCCCGGTACAATACCGATAAGGCGCGAAACTTTTCTGGCGACCAAAACAAGACTTCCCATATATAAATCTTTACCTCCGGACCATTCCGGAACTCCTCGTGACGTCCGGGATCTCATCCGGGACTCCGAACAACTTTCGGGTTACCGCATACTAATATCTCTATAACCCTAGCGTCACCGAACCTTAAGTGTGTAGACCCTACGGGTTCGGGAGACATGCAGACATGACCGAGATGACTCTCCGGTCAATAACCAACAGCGGGATCTGGATACCAATGTTGGCTCCCACATGTTCCACGATGATCTTATCGGATGAACCACGATGTCAAGGACTTAATCAATCCTGTATACAATTCCCTTTGTCTAGCGGTACGATACTTGCCCGAGATTCGATCGTTGATATCCCGATACCTTGTTCAATCTCGTTACCGGCAAGTCTCTTTACTCGTTCCGTAACACATCATCCCGTGATCAACTCCTTGATCACATTGTGCACATTATGATGATGTCCTACCGAGTGGGCCCAGAGATACCTCTCCGTTTACACGGAGTGACAAATCCCAGTCTCGATTCGTGCCAACCCAACAGACACTTTCGGAGATACCTGTAGTGTACCTTTATAGCCACCCAGTTACATTGTGACGTTTGGCACACCCAAAGCACTCCTACAGTATCCGGGAGTTCCACAATCTCATGGTCTAAGGAAATGATACTTGACATTAGAAAAGCTTTAGCATACGAACTACATGACCTTGTGCTAGGCTTAGGATTGGGTCTTTGTCCATCACATCATTCTCCTAATGATGTGATCCCGTTATCAATGACATCCAATGTCCATGGTCAGGAAACCGTAACCATCTATTGATCAACGAGCTAGTCAACTAGAGGCTTACTAGGGACATGGTGTTGTCTATGTATCCACACATGTATCTGAGTTTCCTATAAATACAATTCTAGCATGGATAATAAATGATTATCATCAACAAGGAAATATAATAATAACTAATTTATTATTGCCTCTAGGGTATATTTCCAATAGACGGACCCCCACCCCCCATAGTCATAACGGTCGATGCATCGCAGAAGTCGTGGCTGGTGTGGAAACCGACAAGGTTGCTCAACCAAGGCGGCAGCCCTTTGTGTCGTTGTCGAGGTAGCCAAGAGCGTGGGTGGTGGAGCCGTGGTCGAGGTAGCCATGCGAAGAATGACGTGGTCGATGTCGAGTCGGGGTAGCCGGTGTCGAGGAATTCACCATGGAGCCGCGGGCGCAAAGAGGCGTCGAGTTAGTCATGGGCGCAGTGGTGTCGAAGTAGTGGTGCGCCGGGAAGAAGATGTTGACAAAGTGTCGCAGCGGGCTTGCCAAGCCTGGGGACACATAGTAGACGAAGGCACGCACCGGTGTTGCCAGCATCGGGCATGCGTAGACGGACGAATACAAAGTTGACGAAGCGTCGCACCAGACTTGCTAGGCCCGGGGACACGTCGTGGATGAAGGCATGCTTCGGTGTTGCCAGCACCGGGCATGCGTAGACTGGGACCTGCACAAGTTGTACGCCATGTCGAAAAAGTCGGAGAAGCCAGCAGAGAAGGACTCGACGACGGTTGCGGCGCCAATCGGTGCGGGCCGATGTCGCCCGCGATTGTCGGAGTAGATGAAGGCGATGCTGGCGACGGGCTAGTGCTGGAGGAAGACGAAGGAGGTGGACGGGCGCCAGCGGCGGCTACGGGGGTAGCGGCGGCGGCAGCCTGACTGCATCAGCGACGGCTAGGTTAGGAACGCGGCGGCGGTGCTCGAAGTAGGCGAAGAACCCGGACAGTGTGATGAATACCGGCGCGGACGATGGTGTTCCCGCTGCAAGGGAGACGGCGCGATGCATACCACGGGAGGTCAACGCGCGGTGACGGCGGAGTGGGCCATGGGCTGCGACGCTACGGCCCGAAGGGGCGACGTAGTGGCGGCGGGCAGGTCGGGACGATGGCGGGAAGACCTCGGGGCGACGGCGGGGACCGCGGGCCGTGGCGCTGCGGCCCGAAGGGGCGAGACAACGACGACGCGCAAGTCGGTGCAGCCGCGGGAACGGCCTCGGGCGGCGACGGAGACCGCGTGCCACGCTCGCTATGACCCGATGGGGCGACACAGCGGCAGCGCGAGGGTCGGTGCTACCACGGAGACGGCGTGGAACTGACATACTCGGGGCGGCGGTAGACCGCGGGCCGTGGCACTACGGCCCAAAGGGGCGACGCAGCGGTAGCACGCCGGTCGATGAAGCTGCGGGAAGAACCACGGGGCAGCGGCGCTGCGGCCTGATGGGGCGACGCAGCGGCAGCCCAGTGCTCGATCGGTGGAGAGGCGCGCTAAACTCGGGGATGATTTTCATGGGGCATGCGAAGGCGCGCGCAATCGACGGGCCAGGTCGGTCGCACGACGTAGCTAAGGCAGATCGCGGCGGCGGACGGGTGATCAATCCGATCGTGCGTGAGGTCGGTGACGCCGCTCGGTGGAGGCGGGGTGACGGCAGAGTCCGAGATGAGGCCGGCGACGACGGACGTCGTGAGATGTCGTGCGGATGAGCTTGTCAGCACGGCACCCGGGCTGCAAAAGCAGCGCTGGCGCCCGGACAGCGAGGCCCGAGCGACCAACGGAGAAGCGGCGTCCGAGTTGAGGCAGCCGACGAGCCTGACGCAGTCATCCCGACGCAGTCGAGGACAAGGCTGGCATGGTAGACCACAGCGCCGCCGTGTAGAGGCGGGTGACATGGATCGATGGGCAGGCCGGCGCGTGAATGGCGTCTATGATTGGCCGTCGCATGGCCAAGACCACCGTGTCAGGGTGATGAAGGTGTCCCGGTCGAAGCAAGGCGGTAACGACCGGCGCAAGGCGACAGGCGGACTGATGCGCGGTTGGCAGCTGGCCCTGACAGACCGCCTCAACGCGCGTATCTTCTAGGTCGAAGGAGAGGCCAGCTGGTCGCGCCGGGATTGGAGTAGAGGCGCACAGGGGTCGACGGCGGCGACGGGCGACGCAAACCGATTAAGATTAGATCGGAAAACCAAAAACAAAAACGCCGTTCAAAACGACCGGCGAGAGAGTAAAAAAACTCGGAGCAAGGGCTCGAGAAAAATACTTCCTTGGAGCAAAGGCACACAACCGGCGGACGAACCCTAGGTACGGGTGGCGCGCGGGTGCGTAAGCGGCGGCGGCTAGGGTTTATGATCGATTATATTGATACCATGTTAGAAGGGAGAGAAGAATTTGGTACAATAGTTCGTTGTATTGCTTGAGCTTCGCGGTCATATATATAAGAGTACATGATCTATTTAGAGTACAAGACAAGTCAGAATATTTCTAGTTTATTCTATGTTTCTAAACTAATCACGATAGACGCAAAAACCGACCCAAAATGTGTCTGATTTGAGTCAAAGCCGACACGAGACAAATAATTTTAGGTTTGCGTCCGTGCGTTGAGCCGTGGAATATGTCTGTTTTGATTCAAATAGACGCGGCCGGCCAAATGGGTCATACATTGGAGTTGGCCTAAATAACGGCACGTATATGCTGATGCGTACATGCGTATCGCTGGGTGGGACACTCGCCTGGCGTTCACGTAGACTTTGATTCACTCTTCAGCATGTGTTTCTTGTGGGAGCAAAATTGATTTTTGTTTGTAATAGGAATGAGAACAATGAGGTGGTAAGATATAAGGCGAGGCTTGTAGCACGGGGGTTTACGCAGAGACCTGGCATCGATTATGATGAAATATATTCTCTTGTTATGAGTGGAACAACGTTCCGATATTTAATATCACTGACAGTGAAAATGAATTTGTCTATCCAACTGATGGATGTTGTGACTGCATATTTATATGGGTCACTGGATTCACATATTTATATGAAAGTTCCCGAGGGAATGAAGCTTCCGAATCCAAAGGCTAATCGCAACATGTATTGCGTAAAGTTTGAGAAGTCATTATATGGCTTGAAGCAGTCGGGAAGAATGTGGTATGACCGACTGAGTATATTCCTTCTTTAGAATGGTTACTCAAAAACAATGATTGCCTATGTGTGTTTATTAAGAAATCTAAGAATGGATTTTGATTATTTCTGTGTATGTGGATGATCTGATTATCATTGGAACTACACAAGAAATACATGAGGCAAATAATCATCTTAAGACGGAGTTTGAGATGAAAGATCTGGGTAAGACTAAATTTTGTTTGGGCTTACAACTTGGACATCTTCCTTCGGGAATACTTGTTCATCAGTCTTCTTATATCCAAAAGATTCTTAAGAAATTTAATATGGA
Source organism: Triticum aestivum (assembly GCF_018294505.1). NCBI lineage: Eukaryota > Viridiplantae > Streptophyta > Magnoliopsida > Poales > Poaceae > Triticum > Triticum aestivum. The sequence goes on from NC_057800.1 coordinate 69,635,237, forward strand.
TAAAGCATATTCATCGAAAATACCAATGGTTGTTAGATCTCTTGATAGAGATAAAGACCCATTTAGCCCTAAAGGTGATGATGAAGAGGTATTAGGACCCGAGTTTCCTCACCTCATTGCTATTGGAGCATTAATGTATCTAGCAAACTGCACCAGGCCTGATATATCATTTGCAGTAAATTTATTGGATAGATTCAGTGCATCACCAACAAAAAGGCATTAGGTTGGTGTGAAGAACATTTTCAGATATCTTCAAGGCATCAAAGATCTTGGTTTATTCTATCAAAAAAATCAAGATAAGACCATGGTGGAATATTGTGATGCTGGATACCTGTCTGATCCCCATAATGCCAGATCATAGACGGGTTTTGTCTTCTTAAGTGGAGGTACGGCCTTTTCTTGGAAGTTGACAAAACAAACTCTGGTGGCTGCGTCCATGAATCATTCTGAAATTATTGCTTTGTTTGAAGTATCATGTGAATGTGCATGGCTTCGCAGAATGATTAACTTTATTGAAAGTTCAAATAGGATTGGATCATTGGAATCACCCACTATTATCTATGAAGATAATGCTGTATGTATTACAGAGATGCAGACAGGTTATATAAAGAGCAATATTACAAAGCATATTTCTTCTAAATTATTTTATCCCCATAAGTTACAGAAAACTAGGAAGATAAATATTTTGTAAACGAATTCATGTGATAATCTTGCCGATTTGTTTACAAAGTCATTACCAAGTTCTTTATTTAAGAAACACATCAATGGAATTGGTATGAAACGACTTCGGGACTTGCAAAATTCATGAGGAATGTATCCCTAAATGATAATCTGTTTGTGATCCTCGGATCTTTGATATTGCACTCTTTTTCTTTATAAGTTTTTTCTAAATGATTTCTTATAGAAGGGTTTTAATGAGGCAATAGTAATGCATGCATTATGATATGTCGGTTTCTTCTAATTTTCCTACTGGGTTTTTGGAAGGAGTTTTTGATGGCATGCCCTGTTTGGATACTCTAACTCAGTTAGAGGTTAGAGTTAGATTCTAACACTGAACTAACCTTGAACTAACTCTAACCAAAGAGGTGTTTGGATGATAGGGTTAGATGGAGCGTGGATACGGTGAGGCGCCTTCACACGAGGAACTGGGGAGGGATCAACTACGGGGAAAGCGAGAGAAAAAGGTGTTTTTTAGTGGTCCCGAGAAGAACTAACCAAATAAGCACCTCTTGGGTGGGTTAGTTTTTTTGGATGAGTTAGAAGCATCTAACCCAAACTAACCCTCCTGTCTGGATATTTTTGGATTAGTTGAGTCCAAACTAACTCTAACCCATGGATCCAAACAAAGCCATTGTACATATCTCCTCACATTTTTTTCTACAGTGTTTTTGGAGGAGACTAATCATGATGATGATGATGATCAAGATGTTGATTATGATGTTTACAAGAATAATTGAAGCAGAAATTAAGGGGAATGTTAGGATTAATTACTCCCTCTCTCTCAGTTTACAGGGCGTGCGCGTATTCCTAGGTCGTCAATTTGATCAACCTAATATAAGTCATATACTAAAAAAATATACCAATATAAACCTCAGATGTTCTACTTTCAAAAGATATAATTTTTGTGTTATATAGTTTATATTAGGATGATAAAATTAACAACCTAGGTATACGCATAGGACTTGTAAACTGTGACGGAGGGAGTAACTAGTTTAATTAAAGGAAATCCCTGCTTAGCAAAACCGATGTGTGGTTTCTCTCCCGATGGGTTATAATACGTATTCTTTCGATACATCGCTTGTAAAGGTTGCGCCTATGCGACCCGTCCCTTCCAGGAATATAAATATATACATCATCCACATCTCTACTCCTAATGGACGAATTGGTTGAATAGTCCCCCCCCCCACTTTCAACCGGTTTATTTTCAACCGGTTTATTTTCAACCGGTTTTTCTTCGTCCCACCCCCCACCAGCCCCTCCCACCGGTTTTTCTCTTTTCTCGTCTGACCGGCAATACCCAACGTATTTATGGTAATCAATCATAATTAATCCACGTATAGTAATAAATCAATCCAGGTATCGTAAGGTCATAACTCAGGAAATTTTGAATATGT